>NC_084604.1:24980203-25301274 GCF_033807715.1 Cololabis saira
CAAAATGCAATCAAACAGCTTATGTACTTGAACAAGTCAGCGTGCGTGTTTGATAGTGACAAATTGACTGTTGAGCAATGTGCGATTGGTAAAGAAAACCATATACTGTATGTGTCAGACTCTAAAGACAGATTTTCTGTGGGAGAACAGTCTGACCAGTTGGGGCAAGCACACTGTTGCCCTTCTCCTCCTGATGATGTGCAAACTTGTAGCCAACATTTGATTAGTTTCAGTAGCAAAGACTGGGAAACGGCCGTCCTAGCTGTGCGGCGAGGTACTGCCGGTACATTTAAACATTCAATAATTCAAGTTATTTCATTTTTTTTAATATAAATAAGCATAACTGCTTTTAGGCAACTCTTTTCAATGTAATTCCAGCTAAAACCCGGAAAAAAAACAACCAAAAAACAGGTCACTAAACTGGGACTCGTATGCTATTTGGCATTTTTATGGCGTATTCACATGGCGTTCACATACATTATGCTTTTCTTGGTCACATGTTAACATGTTTTTCTTCTCATCTCTGCTCACACATTTTGATTGCTGATGCAGCCAAATTCCTGGTAGAGGTGACCTATAATTTACATATTTTGTTCAAGTTCTTTTTGTAAGGAAACAAAACAAGTCTGAAGTTGTAACTGGAAGCTGACTCATTAGGAGTATGCATCACCCAGCGGCAACCATCAGTGTGTCAAGACTGCTCCCCGGCCCTCGTAACACTCTGACTGTGTGTGAACATCCCCATTGAACACAATGGCTGTGTGGGGAATAGTTTTTTTTTTTTTTCTTTTGTGTCATTCACATTTAGGATCCAGGGGGAAAGTTAGAAGTGATGGGATGTTTAGAGCTTTTTCATACAGTCCACGCCTCCTTATATAACAAGAAAAACACAATGTGCAGTCAGCTCAGCGGTGCTGCTACCTGCTTCTGCATTTAACAGGTATAACTGCAGTCAACTGAGAAACTCAGGGAATTGTTAAAATCACACAATGATTTATACCAAAATTTTGTAAGTGGTATGTGGTGTGGAAGCAATTGCACAGTTTGCGATATGTAAAAAAGATTTCTGGAAGGTGTGCTTCGAGGAAAACTGAGTATGCAACTGACCTTTCTGCGTTGTATATTGTATCCCAAAATACAACACATGACCTGTTTCTGGAGGTTTTACATGTGTATGTGTGAGCCGTGTGAGGGCGTGTTTGTGTGAATGAGGGGTTATATATGTGCAGTTATACTACTATACCCTCACACACACACATACACACACTGTAGCCATTTTAGCTTGGCTGGCTTAATTTATGCTAACTGGTTGCCGTTTCTTTTAAGTCGGACAACCGTACCAGCGTTTTGGCTGTAGATCGGAACTTAAAACGCTTCTCAAAGCTGTTGGTGGTCGCTCGCCGTACATTTAAGGTAATGTCTAGTGTATCATCGGAAAACTCTTGTTTTCTACTTTCAGAAACCGTTTTAAGTTTTTGATTTGGACAAACCATTTGGGAGTCACTGTATTGAGAAGCTAATGCTATAAATGTGTAACCACAGACTGTAAACACACTGGTGAATCTCATCTGTGATTGTCTGTGGTCGTGCTTCAGAAGTCCAGGGGGGCCGTAATCTTTTCCTTTCAGTCGCTCCCTTCAGGGGTGGCCACAGTGACTCACCCGCCTCCGTCTCAGCCCATCCTCTCCATCCTCTTGTCTCACACCAACTAACTTCATGTCCTCTTTCATTTGGTTGTAAATATCAAATCCTCTTGGTGACGACAGGATGGTCATAGAGGTTTTAACTTGACCTTTGTGACCTTCATGTCCTTTTGTTTTTTAAGTCTCATGAGCAGCAAAGTTTGGTCGTCACATACGTGAAATAAATCACATATTTGTAACTGCAGAGATCATTTTTCTATGTTTTCCTGTTAGTTGCCACGTGGCTTAAACAATCTTAGGGTTATTTTAAAACCTAAAAGCTAAATAGATTGTTTTAAGTTATTGTGCAATTCATATTCCGATTAGTCTATTAATCATTTCAATAGCCGATGGATTAATCGACTACAGAAATAGTTGTTAGTTGCAGCCGTGCATGGGACCTCCACGTTTAAGGATCGGAGGCAAAAGTTGCTTGATTGTAGCGAGGTACTGTGATTTTCTTTTCATATCAGCATATTTGTACTCTGAGCTGAGACAGCTGATAACTTATGTCATTTGCTGGGTCAGATCTTAGTCGAGAGGGTGTGTGTAACAGTGGTTAATCAAGTGGTTGCGTAAGTGAACATTCACTACAAAAAAAGTGATGTTGTGAATATAAAGGTATTTCTTTGGATAATCTTCCTCTAACAAGATAAACCAAACATAGATAGTTAAATCCTCAAAAGCATTCCTTCTTTCTGTAGTTGTGTGTGTGTGTGTATGTGTGTGTGCTTGCGTGCGTGCGTGTGTGTGTGTGTGTGTTGGCAAGAGTGGATAAGCATGATGGGTAGCTGTGAAGAGTGCATGTGGGGGTCAGTGTGTGTAGCGAACAGTGTGGCATCTCAGATTTATTCTCAGACTCGCACACTCGCGCTGAGCTGCTGAATTTGTAGCCTCTTCCTGGCTGGATGTGGGAAAGGTCGATTTCAGGTCGCAGCTTGAGACACAAGTTAGTTTGAAGGTGTGTGTGTGTGTGTGTGTGTGTGTGTGTGTGTGTGTGTGTGTGTGTGTGTGTGTGTGTGTGTGTGTGTGTGTGTGTGTGTGTGTGTGTGTGTGTGTGTGTGTGTGTGTGTGTGTGTGTGTGTGTGTGTGTGTGTGTGTGTGTGTGTGTGTGTGTGTGTGTGTCCGTCAATCATTTCTGTGTTTGGATTTCCTTGGTAATTGTGAAAGGCAGGGCTAGACATGAATTTGTGTGCTTGCACTGAAAACGATGACATCCTTTTTTTAGTGTGTGTGTGTGTGTGTGTGTGTGTGTATATGTATGAGAGAGACTAGGGACTCTAAAGTGTGTGTCTGCATGTTTGTTATACAGAGACTAGGATTTAGTCTGGTTAAAGCGTGGTATTCTAAGAATCCCCTGCAGGCTTTACGGTGTGTGTGTGTGTGTCTGCGTGTGGGGTGGGGGGGTTATGGAGGTTATGATGGCGGGCGGGAGCTTACAGGCAATTTCACAAACAATGGTCATCACTTTTTTTTTTTTTCTTGTTTCCCCGAAGCCCCCTCTCTCTCTTTTTCTTGCCGTCCCTGCACACGGCGTCGCCGGCTCTTGATCGAGAACAGATCTACTGATCTTTAGGTCTACACATTTTCGCTCTTTCTTCGGTGTCCCTTCATATGTTCTCCCCTTTTGCCCCCTCTTTCTCTTCTTCTGTTTGTCAGGAATGTTGGCACAGCCGTCCAGCGTAGGAGGCAGAGCGCACATTCCTCCCAGCAGAAGTGCTGGGGGTAAAAGGGGAGGGGGATGTCTGGATTTGCGCGCACAGACACACACACGCACACACACACTTGCACACCTCACACACTCCTCCAAGAATCCTCTCACGAGCCAGCTGCAGCTCTGTAAGAAGAGTTTGTTACAATACACCGCTTTGTGAGACCATACATGCCCCCTGAGGCAACTTTTCTAAAAGCCTTCGTCCCATTTTTAGTCTCCACATCACGTTAAAAACTGTCCCAAGTTTTTTTTTTTTTTTTTTTTTTTTGTAAAACTTCAAACTTTTTCTTTTACCCATTATTTCCAAGTAACGGGTTTTAACAGATCTAAACCGTATATCTCTCGTATAATATTAGTTTTTTTGTTTTGTTTGTTTTTGGAGAAATCAACAGCCGTCTTTGGAAAAAGAAAAGGCAATAATTTATAGTCTGATTTGGATCCTGTCCAGTGAAGCAGATCTTTTTCTAAACACGGTTTGATGAGGGGACAGGGTTGGCAGATAACGTTTAAGGCAAGTGAGGACAGAGAAGGTAAAGTTTGGCAGCAAGTCTCGGCATCAGGTTTGTTCCTCATTAAGTATGTGGTCTGAGCTCGCTTCGTGGATTTTATGCATATTTCAGAAATTAAACACAGAAACTCTCAACATCTGCTTCAGTAATAAGGTATTTGTTTTTTTGTTGTTTTTTTTTTTAATAAGTTTGCAGAAAAGGACACAGTTGACTATCTCCAACCAAATTTTACTGAGAGGTTTAGCCCATTATGCGAGTTGTCTAATGTGGTTGGGTCTTTGAAGTTCAGTGTTTGATCTGTAACCTGATACTGGATCTCGCTCTCTTCCCGTCTATCCATTCATCTGTTTCTCCGTCTGTCTCTTCCTCTCTCCAGGCAGCTGTGAAATTCAACCACAACAGGAGGCCAAAATCTCTCTTTGCTCTGCTTTTTTGTACTTGCATTTATATCTATCACTTTATTTAACCGTACAAAGCTCCAAAGTACATTTTACCACAGTGTCCAGTATCCTAGTCAGGCCATTTACCTTTCATTTAATTTCTAAAACATTTCCCCCTTTGTTTTTTTCTCTCATTAATGATCTTTTATCTCTCTCACTTCTGAATCAGTAAGATTCCTGGCTCTAAAGCAGCTCAGAAAAGCAGCTCAGAAAACCATTTTTACACCAGATGGGGGACGTTATCTTGCTGTCATGTTTCAGTACTGCTGACTTGCAGCCAAAAAGTCACTACTTCTTTCCCCGTGTGCCTGTTTTTTTTTCTTTTCAAAAATATTAAAAAGGGGTAGAGCTAGTTCAGGACTTGAATTGAAAGGGATGTGAACAGCACTGGATGTGAGAAATGTCTGCCAGTTGCAGATACATACAGATATGCCGGCTGTTATAGTATATGAATCCCTAAATTGAAAACAGAAACCTATCGTGAGGAAAAATGTAGATGGTTAAGATTTTTAAGATCGTGGTTTTGAGAGAATCAGGTCTCAATCTACGCTTTTATGTCAAAAATGCAGGATTTCAAAGTTGTCAACAAATTCTAGTTTGGGTGTGAAAATGGTTCATAACCAAGTTGGTGCAGATGCTGCTGTAGCAGCAGCTATAACATTTACGAAGTGTATCCCCTAATTTTTGTTGAAAGAAGATGAAAGAACAGCACTGAGGCTTCTTTTCCACGGACTTCTTTCCCCTCTTTCAATTCTATGGTTATTGATTGATTAATTTTCCAGACTAGTTGAAGTTTGATCATGGTCCACTGTGACTGCTGGTTAGCCACTTCTTTTTAATTTCTGTCTGTTTCCGTACAAAAAAAAATGCATCAGGTTACTATAAAAAAAAAACAACATATTTTAAAATTCTTTACTGTCTTGAAAGGTTGGAGTCTCAGATGTCACATGCCCATCAAAGAACATCATCATTAAGGCCAACCCCCCCCAAGACACAAAAAGAATTCGACAATTGTGATTGAACGCACACTCCTTCAGTGTGAAGAACAAAGATATTTTTTTCACTGAAAAACATTCAGTTTTGTATTTTATTCATTAAAGAAATACTTACTACTGCTATGGATGCATCCATGCTCGCCTCTCTTGCAGCAGTCATCTTTTTCTGATGTCAAAATAACCCCAAAGAAACTAAAGGTGGATGTTCTCAAACAATCCACCTCTACCACAGAGATGTCTGTAAAGCTGAAACAACTAAATGATTGATCTCCTGTTGAATGAAGAATAGTTTTTTTGCGCTGTTTTGATGACTTTGTTGTAACTAAAAACCTCTGTAATGATGCTTGGCGCATATCACTGAGGGTAAATTGCAGGGTGTGTGGTCCGATCTGTCCTTTCCCCGTGTGTCACCGATATGAAAGAGGGGGAAAGTCTCTCGGAAAAAGTGATGAACCTGAGTGAGAGCTGTTGACCGTAGCAAGGCCAGCTGGCCCCAGTAACCCCCAAGGGTACTAGCACCAGCAGCCTTGAAATCCTAGCTTTGTTCAGCTAGTTATCACCAACACACACTCAGTTACACACACAGCTGTACTGTGTTGTGCCCCTTGCTGATTCAACACATTTCAAAGTGAAATCCTCCCGCCTCCCACACAAGCCGTCTGGACCCATCATGGGGCTGAGAGGCTGTTCAGGGTCACACGACTGCAGCGCTGGTGGGAGTGGAGGAGGGGGATTCGGCCATATGTACACACATATTGGCATTCATACATGCGACCATGCACACATGCTTGCGGGCTTGTTGTCCAGGCCACTTGGCCATCTGGCAGCGTGTCTTTAAGTGGGTCTTGAACATGCGTGGGCACATAAAGGGCTCTTTGTGCTGGCGAGGCTTGCTGCCCTGCCAACAGAGTACTCTGTCATGATGGAAGTCACAAGAAATTCCCTGCAAGGAAAGATCTACCTGACGTCTACGCATGCATTTTTACCAGCTTCCTCAGCGCCGTGATGTCATTCTGACATACACCACGTGCCAGGTGTGTGTGTGTGTGTGTGTTACTATAAAGGCTTCTTTGTGCTGAAGTACGACCCCGAGTCAGAACAATTTGGGAGGGCATAATAAATGCAAATAAAAACAGATCAAAAGTGATTCTTTACACTGAATTTTATTTAAGATAGATTTAAGATATTTCATGTTTCGTGCCATTAACTTCTTTGCATTCATTCCAACATTACAGGGCCTACAATACAATCCAGAAAAGTTTAATTATATCCAACCTTTTGTAATGTTTCCATCTTGACATTGAGGATGACAAACTAAGTGTTTCAGGTGTCATTTAGCCAATTTTTCCCTGCAAACACATCTGAAGATGTGCAACAGTGTGCATTGACTTTTCTTCTTTCTTTTGCCATGAGCACTTATATGTCCTGTGATGAAGTGGTTACCTGGTCAATGTGTTCCCCACCTCTTGCCTGGTGGCATCTGGGATTGGCTCGAACGCATCCCCTGATTTAGTTAATTTCCTTTCGGGGATTAATAAAGTCTTTTGAACTGAGTTGAATTGAGGCTTGGATGGAAATAATTAGAGAATGAAAAGCACTGAACCATGGCTGAACCTGGCCTTTGGTGATGTTGGTTGATAGCAGTCTGGGCGGTCGTGAGCTTGTGTTGAGCATGTTTTCACTGTATGGCAGTCCTGTCCAGATGGAGAGATTATCCCTCTGTACTGTAGCAACCGGTACAGTTTGCTTAGAGTTCCTTGGCCATGTGGTTATGTCACGGTTTTTTATACCCGCTGACTGAAGGATCCCAGATTGCAGTGTCCAGATTAAAGGCAGGGTAAGGGATTTTTGGGATGATGCTTTCTGCACCAATGAAGCAGGGGAGCTGGCTCCCTCCTCCTCCCCTTCCCTCCAGGGCTCCCTGAGAAGACATATCCCATCATGAAGTTTTCTTCAGCTTCTCCCCCTCTTTTCTCACTCCTTGCGTGTGCCAGTCAGTCGTTAAATGTGACAGGTTAGAAATCACGCGGAAACGCTTACCCTACCTTTATGCCTGAACCCTCACATAAATCATACAGAAATGTCTCTGTGTTTTCAATAACCATTTCAAGGACACAAAATCAGATTAATTGTTAAAAGGTTTCATCTATATTTAATATATACAGCTTATAGAAGTCAACATTACATAAGTCAGTTTTGTTTTGTGAGTTAAGAGCTGATAAAAGAAGCACTAAAATGGAACCACTTCTCTTCGATGATTTGTGAATCATGGGCACTCTCTTGTTGAGTTTTTACTGTCAGGCTTTCACTTGTTCAGAGTTATTTCAACCGTTTACTATCCATCTCACCACTGCTGGCCTCACGTATGTATAAACACCACCGTGTTGTTAGCATTTAAACCCAGAACCCAGCCAGCCGCTGCCAACCTCAACATTTCCCCGGACCCCATACAGAGATTGCTCGGAAAATGTGGAGGGTTTGTGAAAACAAAGTCCACAATTATTTAAAAGGTTTTGTGTCCCGCAAGGCTCCTCCTCTCCCGACCGCATCAGGCCACGCCTCTTGTCGCAGCCTCTGTGTTTGGGGTTAGCTAATTAGAGGGTTGCCACGGGAACGGAATGGCCTCTTAGCCAACGGGCGTAATGACAGGGTGAGGGGAGGAGGGCGGGGTCAGATTATAGACCTGGGAGTACATTGAGAAGAGCTTAAAAAAGAAATGAACATGCAGAAGTGGTGGAGAGAATGTGAAAGAAAATATCAAATATGAATGATGGGGATGGGGGGGTAAATGAAAAGTAAATAAGGATCTGAATGGTTTTGGAAAAATGAGAGCAAGATTGACAAATGGAGTTAAAGCTGAAAAAAGGAAAATCAGCGCAGCATTTGTGTATTTTTGAGCGCGTATATACGGGAGGAGGAATCATTGAATGACTAAGCAGTCAGCTTTTTAGCTTCAGCACTGATGTTTGGTTACTTTGGCATGCGCCGTCCGTGTGCATTAACTTGTGTGTGAGTGTACGTCATAAAATGTGTCTCACAGCTCACATTGGAAAGACTCGGCCTGCGGTCGCCATGGCAGCAAACAGGAAACGGTGTGCGAGTTTTTATGCAGCTGAGCCCAGTCTCCCCTTTTTTTTTTTTTTTTTTTTTTTCTTCCCCCTGTGTGGCCGCTCTTATTCTTCAAAAAGACAAACATCCAGCTGGACCAGCGCTAAAAGTGAACAAAAAGAACCCAGAAACTTTAGTAGGTCGGTGAATTTCAGTTTCTTGGTTCCTTTTTGGACTTCTACCACATTTCTCGGAGGCTGCGAGTGGGCCCAACAATTCGAGCACCGTCACTGTATCGGCTTACACTTGGCAAAAACCACCACGGCTGAAAACCGCAATGAAATGACTCCCAGTTTGCCCCACATTTACACAGTAACTGCAATGCTCTTCTCCTGTGTTGATCCTAAGATTATACCCAGTAAGACACCGTCTGTTCCCTGAAAAATGACACTCTTATAACACATTGTTTATCTCCGCTCGATATACATTTGGCATTCCGCTTGAGTCAAAAACAAGACGCTGGTATTTCAAACACAGGTGACTCACTTATTCCTCATTTCTGCAACAGGCCTCTCTGGCTTTGTTCAGACGGGCCGTTGCCGTTTCCAGTTCAGTCGTGACGCACAATTTCTGGTGCAAACACCAGAAACAGAAGAATGTGTCTCTGTGCGCTGTCGACATGTTTGCAACCCATCAGCTGTTAAAGTGCGAGCTCCTCTCCCTTTTTCTTTGGATAAATATGCCAAACTGGAACCAATCATGTTTTCCAGCTTGATTTTTACATACTGTAAGTGGTGTTTGGAGACAATGTGGCTTGCTAAAAAAAAAACAGAAAAAAACCTCAACCACCAACCAAATTCTGGCGAGTGTCTGACAGCTAATAAGAGTGTTGTGCTACCACCCACTTAGACACTTTTTTTGAAGAGCCAGACTTATCCGAGTCTGGCTTTTTTGGGGCCAGTGTGGCAGTACCAGAGTAATTCAGTACGTTTACAGTAAATTAGACCTAAAAAAACCATCAGATTTTTGGCATCATGACGTTTGTCGTACTTTAAAAGTTGCTTGTGAACATCTTAACCTGACTAAAATCGACTCATCTTAGTCTGACAAACAAAAAACAAATACTGTGGTTGAATTAAATCCTACATGTAAACATTCAGCGGGACTGGAATCGGATTGCACACATCCCGCCCCGGGCGGCTTCGACCCAGAATCAGTGGAAAAAGCTGATGTAGAGCTGTGGTTCTGTCAGTTCACCATTTATTTTTCCAATTTGCTGCCACCACCTAAACCCAAGATCTGCCACTTGTTTTAGTGTGTTGCATAACAGGTAAGCTGGAAATGCCAACCATTAATAAACCACCTATCGCGGAGGAGTGGGACACACTTCCCCTCCATGTTATGTCAATTGGGGCAAATAAATAAGCCCAACTAAATGGCATAGTCGTAGCTTGACTGTACTGTGCACGTTAACTCACACTTCTTATTTTCAACAACACATGTCATAGGGGGCAGACCAGTGCAGGTCAGCTTGATGAACACCCAGTTATCTAGATGGACAGCAGATGGCTCACAAGTAGATTAAAAAAACTCTTTGTCAGCTTCGTTCTCAAGAAGCTGAGTCTCTACGTTGGTATGAGCAATATCATGTCAGCTCTCCACCTATGAAAACTCGAGTTCCACTCTTTCAAAATTACTCTTTGTGCTACAGTCATTCGAATGCTAGTCAAATATTATGGACTGAAATCCAATCAGTGAGGGGAGAGACCAATAAGAGTAAGACAACATCCCTACCGATATACAGTACAGACCAAAAGTTTGGACACACTTCCCCATCTGTTTGAATGAGAAAGTGTGTCCAAACTTTTGTTCTGTACTGTATGGCTGCGTCCCAATACTCCCCCTCGCCCTCGTTTTCTTCACTAACCCTAACTTTTGCGCGTTCCCGTGAAGGTAGTGGTGTCCCAATTCCTCTTTTCACCTAGGGGGAGGGGGCATAACGAGGGCTAGGGGCTGAGAATAGCCCCTTCAAATCGAGGGATTTCAGATGCTGACTTTGCGAGCGAGGGGGTATGAAAATTTCCCAGAATGCTTTTCGTCGTCTGAATCAAAAAAAAAACATGGCGGACATTTCTTATTTTTTTGTGAATAAAATCAATATTTTGAGTTAGTTTCTGCATAAAAATGCGTTTTGATTACATTTCTAGTTGCAAAACCAATATTTTACTTTCATAATATTCACTCAGTGAATGTACATAATCCCTTTTTTGTCCGTTGTTCGCTAAGATCGCGCCGGAGTAAAGGCTGTTAGGTTACGCCGTAGGCTACGTAAGCTACGCCGTAGGCTACGTAAGCTACGCCGTAGGCTCTGCGTCCATTTGACTCGCCGACCGAAGGCAAACAGGCAGACTCGTCTCAGAGAAATAGAGAGAAATAATCCTGTGACCCGTCAGATTTGTTTTGGATGTTTCTGATATAATAGTTTTCAGAAACCACAAAGTAATCCAGCTGTTATCTGGGTAATTTACACACTTTCAGATAAAGTTGCCGAAGATCACGCCAGAATAAAGGGATTTATGGTTCCGCGTTACACCAACACAGAGCCTACGGCGTAGGTTACGTAACCTACGCCGTAAACTCTGCGTCGATGTACGCGGCGACGCGCGCCGTACGCCGTGCCCTACGCCGTACCCTACGCCGTACCCTATGCCGTAGGCTCTGCGTCGATTTAACACGGACCCAAGCTCCGGAGCCGGCAGACAGAAATCTCGAAACTGAGCCCCGGTTGCGGATCTTAAGGTTACCTTTATACCTGAAAAAATATTAAAACTTAATAAAGTGCCATATTAACAGCGCTACAGCTGAAATTAAAACAGCTTTTGGCTCTCAGCTTCCTGATCAGGGTAGGGATGAAAACGAGGGGGAGTAGGAGAAATGGGACAGGCACCTGGGCCAAGTGCCCTAGATCTCAAGTGCCCTAAAATCTCCCCCTTCTTTTTTAGGGGTTAGGGAAGAAAAGAAGTGCGAGTGGAGAAAAGAAGGGCGAGTGAAGTTGAATTGGGATTGGGCCTTAATCTGGTGAAACAAAGAGATTCAATTTGTGTAAAATAAGCCATTTTGACTTTTAATAGCATCATTATTATTATTCATTATTATTCTATACATTTCTAAAAGTAAAAATGTCCCATCTTCTTATGTTGCTCACTGATGGATAACAAACACAACCTGAAGGTTTCTGACAAAATAGGATGTATATTGATTTTCAACATGCAGCATGGATGTCACTCCTAAGAGATTAGATATGATGTTTATCTCTTCTCACTGGTGTCTTTATTCTTGCCTACTCTACTCCTCTCTTTTCTTTGCAGGTATCAGTATTACCTGCAGGTGAAGAAAGACGTGCTGGACGGTCGCCTGCAGTGCACGGTGGAGCAGGGCATCAGACTAGCTGGACTAGCAGTACAAGGTGAGCCACCCACGCATGAGAAAACGTTCACGTGAACGTACTACCAGAGAGACGGAGAGGAGAGCGGGGCACAAACGTGTACTTTCTCAGGTCATCTTGACTCCGCTACCTTATATGGCTGCATACCGCTGGGAGAACCCAGTCCACTTGAGTTCCTGCGGTATCAGTCCCGACACATGCACACACACAACTCCACTTCATCCTCTCCGTCTTGTTCCTGGGTGCCGTCTGCGTCCCGGGGGGAATGTAAACAGGCAGTTAGCTTATCAGCAGCTCCAAGGTTAGTCTTAACAGCATCAGGAAGACCCTTATCTGCCGGGAGGCAGGGATTCTCCGCTCAGCCTCCTTTTGTCCGACAAACAGCACTTAGTGCTCAGTACAAGCCCTATCAGAAGAATGAGCGTGTTTTGGAAGTGGTTTGCAGGTGGGGGCTTTTTTGATGCGTTGAAGATATGTTTAGGTAATTAAAGGTCTTCCAAAAGCCTTTTTGCCATTAGCTGTAATGTGTTTTTAAAAAAAAAGAACATCACTTTAGAGTTTTCCCTCATTTAAGGACTCAGTCGTGACATCATGAGCCTTTGAAAACATATTTCTTTATGAATTTATTCTAATTTATACAATTATATAATTTATAAAACGATATTATTATTTTTTTTTTATTTTTATTTTTATTTTTTTATTTAACACCTTTTCAGTGCTGCAGGTCTTTTTGGATCTGTGCACGCTGAGCTGAGGGAGTGAGAGTCTCAAAATCACATGTGCACATGCAAGCTGATCCGTGTGCAAAAGTAACCCGATCCGAACACATAGGGCCATGACTGCACACACCTTTAACAATTTAATTTCAGTTAACTTCACTTTAGTCCACACCCTCCCTAGGTAAAAAAAAAAAAAAAAGAAAAATCCCCAAATTCATGTTTGTACGATTCAGAGGTGGAAATGTGCAGAGGAATAACGATGAGGACAGATTATACACTCGAGTGGCTTAAAAAAATGACAATAAAGCTTTTTGTTGAAAGATTGTCAGTCTGTGTTTCTTTTCTTTCCCTTTAAGCTGACTTCGGAGACTACAATCACTTCCCATCTCAGGACTTCCTCAGGGAGTACGTGCTCTTCCCAGTGGTGAGCCCTCAAATGTTCGCTGTTTGAATCTGAATTGTGTGTGACTGGCTTTCCAAGCATGTGCTGCCCGAGGGAGCACATTCATGTGTCATCTTTCATCAACCTCTTCCCCCTTCATGGCTGATTGATGGGTAGAAATTGTAAGTTATTATATAGCAAGATTTTGGATTGAGATTCACATCAAGTGAACACAAAAAGCACAACATTTGCTCAGTTTACGTTTGGTTTACACATCTGACTGCAGTTAAGGTGCTTAAGTAAAAACTAGTTTGCTTTCCTTCCCATCTCTCATCAGTTCTGATTCTTATCTTTTCTTGTTCTGTAGTATTTATTTATTATTTATTGTTTTGTTCACCTCTTTTTTTTTATTAACTTTTTTCTTCTTTTACCTTTCAGAACTGGCCTAATGGAGATGAAGTGCTGGAGGAATGGACCCAGAAAGTTGCTGAGGAGCACAAGAGTCACTGGTATGCTTAGCCACACTGTATATTTGTGCATGAATGAGCATGTTGAGTAAGACAGAGGGGGAAAAAAAGAGACTGAGGCAACAAATTTGCTTGTACCCACTAAGTTTGCCTGTACTTCACAGCCGAATGCAGGCCGCCGAAGCTGAACTGCTGTATATCAAGGAGGTGGAAAAACTGGACGGCTTTGGCCAGGAGAGCTTTCCTGCAAAGGTAGATGAATTACTTACTTACATCCCCACAACTCTGTGGATTTAAATGTTTCTTTGGTTTGATTTCTTCCCCTTCGTTCTTTCTGCATTTGCAGGACAACTACACCAATGACATCTTCATTGGCGTGTCCTTCATCGGAGTGTTTGTCAAACACAGAAACGGCAGATCCATCATGCTCCACAAGTACGTTTCTTCCCTCAGAGCTTTTTTAGAATTTAACTGCAACGTCATTAGACTGTGGGCTAAACATTTTTGGCTGTGTGTGTGTGTGTGTGTGACAGGTGGAAGGACATCGGTACCATCGCACACAACAAGTCGGCTATCACGGTGGAGATAACGAGCAGAGACGACACCATCGTGTTTCACATGGTGAGTGTTGTGTCTGCAGGTGCTCTCTGCACATTCACACACAAACCCCATCTAGAAAATATGAGATTACATTGGCAAACGCCTCAGCGAAGAGACAAAAAACTGTCTCAGTTTTGATTTTACAGGTTAAAAATATTGTCGTGTGGTTTAAATGCGCCTTGTCTTTGACTGTGTGTGTGTCTGCAGGAGGATATGGAAATGGCAAAGTACATTGCTCGTCTTTTCACCGCAAGACATAAATTCTACAAACAGAACAAGATTTGTACGGAGTAAGTCTGGAGAGACATTAGGATGCTAACATGTCCATAAATGTGCCATTTACCCTTTTGAAGGTTTTGTAATAGCAGTCAGTATTGATTTGACGTTATAGATTTCATAGCATTGTTAATTTTGTGAATCCTCTGCTTTCCTTCCCTGTAGACCGACCCACTCACCTGCACCAATCCGGAGGAGACCCACCTGGACCCATCACCAGTCTCTGGTACTGCTGGCAAACATTTATGGGTTTTTTGAAGTGTCAAAGTTTAATATTCTATTTTTATAAATGAGCCCAAAAGACAAGAGATGGAGGGAAAACTCTGGGAGGGAATGTTGGAGCAGCCGAGGTTAAATTATGGCCGCTCCCAGCAGTGCTGTGCAGCATTGATGTGAACCTGCGTTGGTGTTGCTGGAAAGTTAGCAAGGGTGTTGCTTCCGTTGCTCCACCGAAGGCAGTGATTTCTGCGTCCCCCTCCCGGCTGGCCAGACAATGGCTGGGCTAAATACGGCACAATGCGTTTTAGGTCAGTCCCTGTGACTGCTCGGGTCTGTCTGTAGAGCTGGGAGCTCGGGTTCTAGTGTCGGTCTGAGTCTTGAAGATTAGAGAAACCGCTTTACTTTGTGATGCAAAGAACATTAAACATCACTAATTTACGGCGCCGCCCTTTTAACTGTGTTGAATGTGTTTTCTTCGTTTAGCCCCGGCCACAGTCCTGTAACTTCCAGTCAGCGCATTCCCAGTATTCAGAGCATTATCAAGACCCAAAGAGCTCTCAAGGTATGTGTAAAAACACAGATTTACCACCTTACCACTTAAACCACAGTGTGATTTGAATTTCTTTTCCTCCCTGACGATAACTCAAACATCTGACTTCAGCTAATTGTGTCTTTCCCATCAGGCGTGTGATTCACAGCCCATTTGTGTTTTAACAATCTCCCAGCCAATTAGAGCCCAACATTTGGGGTGCAGAGCGGTGACCTCATTTGTCCTTCACTCTTTCATTGACTCTTTCACACACTCACACGCCTCATAATCCGAAGAGCCTCGCTCCCGTTGGCTCGACAATAAAACAGTGGAAAAACATTCAGGGTGTGCTACTGTGCGTGGGCGTGAGATCATTCTTCAGTCTGACCTCAAACATCACACTTTGGGGTTTTTTTTGTGTACCAAGAGTGTGTGTGCTTTGTTTTCCTATGAAATAATAACACTAAGAATCCTATGAAATGAAACTGGTCAATATAAAGGACTAAAGTTTTCATAACATTTTCATCTGGTTGGAGTTTGACACTGAAGACAGCCGAACCACAGCAGTGGAAAACGGCAGTACCACCTTTACTCCAGGACTGGATAGTTGACAGGAACATTTTGCTGCTCCTTCTTTTTTTCATTTTAATCTATGTATTTTTTTTGGGTTGCAAGATTCAGGTTAGGTGCTTTCAAAATAAATAAAATGACTTTAGAAAGGTTTTCAGCCTGTTGAAAAGGGATATGGCCACTAAGACCACTCCAAAAGAACTTTCTGTACTTGTATTTGAGCATTAGCTTGCCTAAACCGAGACTTTACTATGCTTTTTTTTTTTAAATATTGTCTTCATTTTTCATATTCCCTTTGCCATGTAGACAGCATATTCCACGAGGAGCCTTACTTTAAGTCTGAGACCAGTCTGGATCGCTGCCCAGTGGACTTTACCTTCAGAAACGGTACTGTGCCTAACGGAAGCATGTACAGTAGCCCCAGCCTGAGCTCCCTCAATCGTTCCCAGACTTTCGTCCCACCTTCACCCATGTCCTCCAACCTCAGCATCCCTGGCAGTGAGCTCATGCGTCCCGACTACATCCCCAGCCACCGACACAGTGCCATCATCGCTCCATCCTACCGGCCCACGCCGGAATACGATGCCGTCATGCGGCAGAAGCGACGCATGCTCCCCACTCACCACGACCTCCACAGCCAGTCGTTGCGAAGTTTAAACATCAGCAACACCTGCGCTTACCGGCAGCCTGAGGCTCTGGTGTACAGCCAGCCGGAGATGAGGGAGAGGGGTCCGTATCACGGGCTGGGCCCCAGCCCTGGATCTTACACACCACAGGTACCAGTAGGTTATTTGTGTTTTATCTTCTCACCTAGGGTTGCCACCTTTCAGAAATAGAAATAAGGGACGCCCTGATTTCAGCAGCACAGGAGCCAAAAAAAAAGCCCCAAAACTTCTAAACTGAATAGAAATGTGTTTATTTTATATGAAAAAACAAAATGCTTTGATTTAAAGTAAAATAGCATTGAACTTGCATGACTGTACAGACAGACAACCATATACTAGCAACTGAAATATCCTCCTATGCTAAGTATGTCCACATCAGCCCAGATGTAATATAGCCTACAGGTGAAGAATATGGTGTAAAAGTTAATTTATTTCAATAATTCAACTAGAATATGGTGTAAAAGTTAATTTATTTCAATAATTCAACTAGAATATGGTGTAAAAGTTAATTTATTTCAATAATTCAACTAGAATATGGTGTAAAAGTTAATTTATTTCAATAATTCAACTAGAATATGGTGTAAAGGTTAATTTATTTCAATAATTCAACTAGAATATGGTGTAAAAGTGAACTTATTTCAATAATTCAACTAGAATATGGTGTAAAAGTGAACTTATTTCAATAATTCAACTAGAATATGGTGTAAAAGTTAATTTATTTCAATAATTCAACTAGAATATGGTGTAAAAGTTAATTTATTTCAATAATTCAACTAGAATATGGTGTAAAAGTTAACTTGTTTCAATAATTCAACTAGAATATGGTGTAAAGTTAACTTATTTCAATAATTCAACTAGAATATGGTGTAAAAGTTAAATTTATTTCAATAATTCAACTAGAATATGGTGTAAAAGTTAACTTATTTCAATAATTCAACTAGAATATGGTGTAAAGGTTAATTTATTTCAATAATTCAACTAGAATATGGTGTAAAAGTTAACTTATTTCAATAATTCAACTAGAATATGGTGTAAAGGTTAATTTATTTCAATAATTCAACTAGAATATGGTGTAAAAGTTAATTTATTTCAATAATTCAACTAGAATATGGTGTAAAAGTTAATGAAAATACGGTACAAATCATGTCCCGTATTAGTTCAATACAGGACGCAACATTTTTTTTCTCAAATAAAGGACAATTCCGTATTTTACGGGACGGGTGGCAACCCTATTCTCACCGTGTGGGTTTTATTCATCTCACCCTGTATGTCTCTGTTCTACAGATCAGCTACAGTAAGCCGGTGTCTCATGGTCCCCACCAGGGAGGACCAGCCAGCAGCCAGGGGCCCTGTCACTCCCCTTGTGTTAATGGAGGCGGAGGCAGCAGTGAAGGCGTTGGAAGCTCCATCTCCCACACCGTCAGCACGCCTGAGCTGGCCAACACCAAACAGCAGGGGGCAAACATGGGAAGCTACGCAGCTACAGCTAATATGCTGAGGAACCACATGTCGCGTCCTCCTCCGCCTTACCCTTCCAGTTCCTTCCGCCCAGCCAACAGCACGCCAGACCTCGCCAGCCACCGCAATCGCTGCATCGGGGGCAGCAGTCCGGAGCTGGTTACCCGTATGGTGCAGCTGTCCGTCAAGACCTTCCAGCCGGACAGCTCAGCCGTGGTGCACCAGTCCCTGCAGGAAGTTAGTGAACCTTTAACTGCATCGGCTAAGCACCGGTCAACTCTTGGCAAGAGACACAGCATGGAGGTCATCAGCAGCATGAGAGGAGGCGGGATGGAGGGCCTGGTCATGAAGGGTATAAACGCTCCGCTGCATCGGAGGAATACTCTCCGAGAGCATGTCATGCCATCACAACCTCAATCCATCCCTCAACCCCAGCTGCAAACGGCTCATTCGCAGCCTCAGCTGCAGCCCCAGCTTCCACCTCAGCAGCCGAAGGAGCTGCCCATGCAGAAGCCTGCCCAAAATGTACCAGAGGCTTCTGCAGCGCCTCCTGCAGCAGTGGCTTACCAGCATCAAAAGACTCTGTCCAACGCTACCATGCTCATACACAGCAGCGAGAGCGAAGAAGAGGAGGAGGAGGAGGAGGAGAGGCCTGAACTGGATGTTCAGATCCCAGGTCTCAACGAGGACATTAGTATCAGTGCTCAGCTCCAAGCTGCTCTGGCTAAACTGCCCAACAAACCCCCTCCGGAGTATCCCGGCCCACCTAGACCTCCCAGCAGCACTCAGATCCGCGCTCACGGTCACGGCCACCCTCACCACCATAATCAAAATCCAGTACCGCAATGCAACCAGGGACAGATGGAGCCAAACCAGCCCCTCGGCACCGGGCAGAGCCAGTGCATGGATGGGCATGGGGACGGTGGGGGAACGCTGACCAGAGGGGATCAGAGCGGGGTGAACGGAGCAGTTTTAGGTCCATCCATTTCAGAACCAGACCTGACCAGCGTGAAGGAGCGGGTGAGGAAGGAGCCAGTCAAGGAGAGGCCGGTGTCGGAGATGTTCTCCTTAGAAGACAGCATAGTGGAGAGGGAAATTGCTCAGAGGGTAAGACGGTCACTTATTCATCGACAATTATTTCAACAGTCAAATTTATTTTTCAAGGCAGAAATAAGCTTGTTCAAGCTCAATTTTAATGTTTTTTCTCAACCTTTACGGCTATTGTATTAAAGTACTCGTAGGGCTTGGCGATTTTGGACAAAAATAAAATCCCGATTTTTTTCTCTGAAAACCCGATTTTCGATTTCTTTGGTAAAACTACAAAAGACAATGGAATAAATTGTTTCAAATATTTTATCTTTATTTTTAAAGAAAAATAGCAAACAAATTTCCCTATTGGGAATGAAGTGCAATTGAAAGATACTGTAAATCCTCCTTGAGTTTAGTAAAGTGACAACATTTACAATTTTCTTGACCAAACAAAGATGACTAGACGAGCTCTGTCTGTAATGCAGCCAGCTGCAAAAAAGGAAAATAGATTTTCCGATTTTCCTTTTTTAACATCGATTTTGATTAAAAAATCCGATTTAGATTTAAAATCGATTAATCGCACAGCCCTAAGTACTCGCGTAGTGAAGGGAGAGGGCATTAAAAGGGAGCAGATTTGAACATATCTGCTGGTATGATTGTGAACTGTGCTTTTGAAAACCTGCACTGATGACACAATGAGAGCAACTGCTAACTGTTTCAGCCTGGTTTGATGTCTTCAATTGAATTTAAAGGCAACGTGAGTCTCGCTAGCAGAGCGGGATCATGTGACAGATGTTTTATAACCTTTTCAAAACAATATTGAATAATCATTCCAAATGTGAAACCTGTAATTTGATTTAGCAGAAAATAATAGCCTTAGGTGGTTTGTGGTCAGAAAATGAAAGTGAGAAGTGCTACATGGACCATTTATATCCTGCCAGTAGGCCTTTGTAAAAATGTTTTATTTATGTGATTATTGAACTTATACAGTGGTGGATGCCTTCATTTCTTTTCTTTTTTTGTCTTTTTTGGGTAATTACATTATTATGTTCCCTGTAGCAGCTGTTTTTGATTGAATTAGACAACAAAAGAGCAAACCGTGATGATTCTGATATACATTTTCATTGCCAACTGATGTCTACTGCTCGGATTAGTGCATAAGTATAGGTCAAAGTTATTAAATCAGATACAATTATTTGTGTCAATACCACACTTTGACCTATGCATTTATTTATTTATTAATTTATTTATTGTCCTGAAGAAATGAATCCACCATACTGGCACCGTCTTAAATGTTGTGGTCTGTTGTTTGCTTGCTGGTTTCACAGCTTCTGATTAGCAGTAATCTTAGTTTCAGCTCATAATAGGGTAGCACTCGGCCCTGAAGTCCCCCTGGCAGCTAAAAACCATACAAATCCCTGAGATTACTCCTTGAGTTGGGCGCTCTGGTGTATGTCTGCTTTCTGCTCAGGCATAAACAATTCAGATGAAGCCAAAGTCCAGATATGTGTTCAGTCAAATAAACGCCTGGCAAACCTGTCCTTGATAGACCTGGGGATTCATTTGGTGTGTGGATTGTTTTTTTTAGCCGTCGAAGCTCCAAACTGATTGTCTTCAGTCCAAAACTTGAAAAATGTCCAGCCTGTTTTTCATCAGCCGGTTTATTGAGTATGTTTAGGATACCTCCTTTGTCCCCCAAGCTGTTGTTTTGACTGTCCCACCATGGGTGAAGGAGGCGGAGCTGTCTTGTGGGTTTAATAGCATCACAGATTAGGAGAGGTAATCCTTGGTGGAGGAAGGGGCTGTGCAATGTGTTTTTGTATTTGCCAGCAAGAAAAGGAGCCGGTATGCCAGAAAGGGTGTGGGTTCTTGAAAAGACAAGAAGGCTGGCGAGGTAGGTAGGGATGGGGTATCCAGGAATGTGTGAGGTAGGACAAAGGAGTGATGAAAGGAAGCCGAAGGCAGTGCGATAAATACAAAGGTGCAAGTCTGCTCTAATAGGCTTTGCATAGTAGGCTTGTTATTTCACACCTGTGGACAGAGTACAAGGGGACTGGTACAGCCAGGGTTGCCCTAGAAAAAGGACATGCACAAATACTTATGCATGTACATCACATTCTCCCGGCCCGGTTTTGTTCACGTACATGCGCACACACAAGCCCGCTGATATTGCTGCCAGTAAGCGTAACCATGGCGCCTGGATTTTCCTCTCTCTTGAAGACGCTGGAAAGACAGAAGATGTCTGTGGACTCCATAAAGAGGCCGCTGATGATGGCCGCCCTCAACGGCCTGTACGTGGCGCGGATGCCGGTCCCCGAGAGTCCGGCGGAGGAAGGCGCCAAATCTCTTACAGATGAAAGGGTAAGTGCTTGTTCTCTTTAGAATATGTTTAACGGTGTATAATGAACAATTTGGTTAAATGTACTTGATGCCTTTTTTATTTATTTTTAATCGCATCAAAAAATTGTTATTATTAAAAAACAATTTGAAACATTAAACAGATTAAAACATGTTTTATTACTGGAACGCATTGGACGATTATGCGACCCACCATGTGCTCACTAAAAGCTAAAAGTAGCCATAATTGGCCACCTAGTTATAGTCCATCCCGTCATCAATGTTTCCATGATGGGATGAACCATGACACGGTGGACACATCTACATTTTTTCAACATATATATATATATATATATATATATATATATATATATATATATATATATATATATATATATAATTACACATATTAGAACAGTTTTACACATGCAAATGCTTAACTGGTCTGAAGTAGAAGTTTGTAATATTGAGTTTTTAGGTTATTATAATAATGATGATAAACTATATTTATATAGCACTTTTAAATACAGTGTTACAAAGTGCTTAACACAGTAGCAGGGATCTAAATCCAATAAAGAACTTAAAACAGCAGGACAAACATTGTAAAAAAAGTTTGGGGGGCAACTTTGATCACACAGAAAATCTGAGGTCTCTCGAGACAATGCAAACTGTATTGTATTGTCCATATTTCTTGTTGCCAACAGGTGGCGCTACATGTTTTCCTACATATAACACTACAGATGTGTTCAGAGTAAAACTGCAAACAAATTTGAGCAAGATTAAACCATTTATGGCAAAATTATGGCCATTGATACAGTCTGGGACCCAAAAATGTTGTAGCTGCCCCTGACTTATTTCTACTGATTGTAAACAGCAAATCCTTGTATAATGGTTAAAAAAAAAATCAAAATTCAACTTTTCTCTGAAGAATTCTGAAAAAGATCATGAATGATACTGAAATATACAGCTATATTTCTACAAAGTTTAGTGCCACTGACTAAAATGTATCTTGTCATAATCAATATATGTTTAGTGTCCAAAATTAAAAAATGTCACTGTACGTGTACCTTTGACTGATCTGAATGAAACTCACAGTATTTAATGAGCTCAGGGTCGACAGTGTTTGTGGTGAGTTTGAAGATGATCAGACAAAGTATGGTGGACGTATGAACATCGGTTATGATTTCATTTTTCCAAAAATATAGAGTGATGAATTTCTTATTAGACCCTACATGTATGTATGAAAATGTTCGCCTTTGTGAAAGGGTTATGATCACTCAATCTCCCCTCTTATTATAGACAAATGGGATTTTTAATGATTTTTTTTTTACATACATGTGTGGCAAAACTATCCACTTCCTGTTTCACGGCAAATGACAAAGGTGCTGTTAGACATAAATCCATGAAACTGTGTTGCGTGAAGACAATTTTGGGTACATTCAGTTCAAGTCTCTGAGTCGCTGATCGGATGAAGCACGGCGTAATTACAGGACACAATGTTGCAAAAACCCTTTTCCTTGCATCAGAAGGTGACGCTATGGAGTTCATCCAAGATCGTCATATCCACTTGTTCAGCATGGAAGTTTCATCAAAAGTATATACTTTGGTTCAGATTGGACAGCGCATGGGCAAGTTAGAAGTTTTCCACTCATGGTGAAGCATCAAAATTCGCTGCGTCACCATGGGAAGGTCCTCTGATGAAAACTCATGTATCATGATTTGCTTCATCGACCTCTTCAGCATGGATGTGACCAGGTTTGACATCTCTTTGACCATCAGGTCACAACACCCACATGGAAACGTCGAGCGAGTCACTTGCTATTGCCACCACGTGGACCTGTTCAGACCTGGACTCTGATTATACACAGAACATCTGAGGCTTCTGGGGAAATGCAGGACTGAATAAGAGCAAGTTGAATTTTGATGGAAAAACCTCAAATCCCTGGACGAAAGTTTAACTTCAGTAGAGCCCTTAAATGAAACATGCCAAATATGAGGTTGATCCAATTACATTTCTGGGAGGAGTTTGTTCAGAAATCACAAAAATCAGCCCAAAATCACAAATTCAACAAAAAAAGGTGGACTTCCTGTACATTTAAGAATATGGGTCCTTGAGACTTTTCCGTGCGGCTCTCACGTTTACATAAAACTACCAATTTTCATGAATGCGGTCAAAACTCATACGAGGGGCTCAATCTTTTTTTTTTTAAATTATTTTCAAGGTGGTGCTATTGAGCCATTTTTTCATGCCCTTTTGAGACACCCTTAAAATATTACATTTTTCACCAGACCTGATGGGTGTACACAATTTGGTAAGTTTTGGAGTATGGAAAAGCTAATAATTATAATAATATTACAAATAAACAGCGCAATTTCAGTAGGGTCCTCGCACCCTCGTGCTTGGGCCCTTATGACACAGATGATAGAAAATGTCAACTGCTTAAAAAAGTAAAAATGAAAGCCTAAGCTTGAACTGTGTCGACAGCTTCCAAATAAGTTTATTAGTTGAAAAATCTGACTCCAATTACATGAATTCCTCCTCGCAGATAGTCTGTTTGCTCCTTTTTGAGTGTGGAGGTGTGAAACCTTGTCTTTGTTCCTGACTGGTGCGAAGCTAATGGGGACAAGCCCCTAAATGGGCTGTGAAACGCGTGGCATGGTGCTGCTTATCGCCTCAGGGCCTGCTGGTATGTTAAGAATGTGACCCGAGAGAGTGCGAGCAAGCTGCAGGGAAACGAGAGTAGAACGAGTGGGAGATATTTGACCCTCCCAAACAAGGCCGGTCTAATAAACATGTACCCCCACCACTGCTGTTGTACAGCTGTGTTAATGCAGTTTAAAATCAACTTGAAAGTTGAGGAACATGAAACCATACAATGATGACATTTTTGGGTCCTGAGTAGGGTTGCCACCTTTCAGAAATAGAAATAAGGGACGCCCTGATTTCAGCAGCGCAGGAGCCAAAAAAAAGCCCCCAAACTTCTAAACTGAATAAAAATGTGTTTATTTTATATGAAAAAACAAAATGCTTTGATTTAAAGTTTAAAGTGCTTTAATAGCATTGAACTTGCATGACTGTACAGACAGCCAACCATATAGCAGCTGAAATATCCTATTCTATGTATGTCCACATCAGCCCAGATGTAATATAGCCTACAGGTGAAGAATATGGTGTAAAAGTTAATTTATTTCAATAATTCAACTAGAATATAGTGTAAAAGTTAACTTATTTCAATAATTCAACTAGAATATAGTGTAAAAGTTAATTTATTTCAATAATTCAACTAGAATATGGTGTAAAAGTTAATTGATTTCAATAATTCAACTAGAATATGGTGTAAAAGTTAATTTATTTCAATAATTCAACTAGAATATGGTGTAAAAGTTAATTTATTTCAATAATTCAACTAGAATATGGTGTAAAAGTTAATGAAAATACGGTACAAATCGTGTCCCGTATTAGTTCAATACGGGACGCAACATTTTTTTCTCAAATAAAGGACAATTCCGTATTTTATGGGACGGGTGGCAACCCTAGTCCTGAGGGTTGAATATTCTCATCTTTCTCAAACTGTTAATGAAAAAAAGTCTCTTGCAGACTGAAACTGGAACCCATCAGCGTTGTGTTACATGATTTTACTTTGCGAATAACCTTATTCTCTCTCTCCAGTGTAAGACTTTGGAGTTGAAGCTGGAGGAGGAGCGGGTCTTCACCGAGTACGAGCAGGTGCCAAAGAAGAGGGCCGACTGCGTTCTCGCAACGGCAACTTTACCTGAAAACACGGAGCGCAACCGCTTCCGTGACGTCGTCCCTTATGAGGAGAACCGGGTGGAGCTCGTACCCAACAAGGAGAACAACACAGGCTACATCAATGCCTCACACATCAAGGTGCGTTTGAAGGGTCAAAGAGGAAACGTGGATGGTTTTTTAAGTAAATCTGTTCTTGATCTGCTATTAAATATCTGTTGGTAATAAAAATGGGAAGTCTTGCTTAAAAAATCACACGTGAAACAATGAAATGTGGTTTCCTCTCAAGTTCTCATTCCAAAACATGAACTTTCTTTCTTTTTCAACCAGTCATGACCCATTTTTCTCTTTTGGGATGATGTTCAGACAGATGTCCTCACACTTTCCTTAAGACTTGGCTGACATAATTCTGAGTTGGTTGTTCCATCACTGTCGTGGCCAAGAGTCTGTGAACCAGAGTCAAACCAAGACACAACGTTTCAGACGTGGGAGAAAACCGTGGAGCTGGAATGCAGCAGTGTCCAAACAACACTTACCGTTTCAGTCACATTATCCAAAAAACACTGTCCCTCCAGACTTTGACTATTTCATCTTTAGGAAGGTGGAGGAAGACATCAGCGGTCTTTCTGGAGACCTGCTAAACAGCACATCCTCTTTTAATGGTGATCTAAATAATCTTCAACATTAGCCTAAGTGAGAAAGACTTAGTTTTCTTTCAAACTCTCTCGAACCTTCTCAAGGATTTTATGATGCTTTTCGACTTCTGGAGGAGCTGGAGGCCCAGAAATGCACGTGCAAAAATCTTTCATCAAATACTGTGACCAATCAAACCTTCCCCTCCACATATAGCCCGTATGCTGGAGTTCCTTTATACTGACACACAGGAACCTAGGAGTTCTCATATGGCAGTTTTGGCTCCTCCATCCTCTCATCTTGCTTTAACGTCCTCCGTGGGAGGATGTCGAGAAGCAAGGAGACGCATGAGCGTAATGAAACGCATCGCTTTAGCTACATAAAGGTTACTCCTGCTTCCTTTGTGACTTCAGGACTATAAATTGAATTCCTTTTGGGTATTTAGTTTTAATTATTTTTACAACTGCACACAGACTGACTGTTACAGTATGCAGTGGAGTCTGGGATCTTTAGAGATGGTCACATGAGTTAGCAGCTCTTCAGAAATCACTTTTGTTCACATATTTCCACAAACATGTCATGAGACTCAGACTCTAAGTCTCATCCTGTACAATTTAACAACTGATGTTTGAGGTTGACATACTTTTGCTGGTCACGGACATGTAGTTTCGAATGGATTATCTTTATCTATTTACATCATAAAGTAAAACTTTATGATGTTTTTGATCCTTGGAAGAATAGAAAACTGCGAAGGAGTTCATATACCAAAAAAAAAAAAAAAAAAAACGTTTTCAGTTTGCTTATGTGAAAAACAAACCATGAACATTTAAATCCTACCAGATTTAAATGCCAACTAACTCAGAAGACAGTAATAATGATATAAAGTTTATTTGTACGGCTCTTGGAAAAACAAAGTTCCAGCTTCAAGAGCTGTTTGCAACACCCACATCATGCGATCCAAATTAAAAGAGAGCATAGACTTGATGAGTTTCCTTCCAGCCTCTGTTGTGGTCATTTCTAAGCAGGGAACGGCTCGGAGGAAAGGATGAAAGGCACCTATTGAAGGCTGTTTGGGCCTTAAGCTCTCAGAGCTCTTGGAATTCAACAAGAATGTTGTCCAAACGCCAAACCTCTTAAGCAACCTGAGGTGCTCTCACAGGCCTTCTGTTCATGCTCAGTGTGTGTGTGTGTGTGTGTGTGTGTGTGTGTGTGTGTGTGTGTGTGTGTGTGTGTGTGTGTGTGTGTGTGTGTGTGTGTGTGTGTACATCAGTTTATATTGCCTATCGGGGCCTGGTAGAAGTCCTGTGTGATTTTTCTTTTTTTTTTTTGTGTGATCACCAGAGCGTCATTGAATCATTGCCTATCATGGTGTAACCCTCTTATCTCCCTGCCATTTGATGTCTCTGCCGTTGAACAAAGGGCCTTGTTTGTTCGTCCTCCATCCCTTAATTCAGTGTCTCCAGTCACGAGGAGGCTTGAGGAATCAGCTGAGACATGCTCATTACATAATGCCTGCATAAGTCTGGAGTGTGTTGAACATCTAATGTTTTTAAGTGTGGTGTGTGGCCTTATGATATATTAATGGTGGAAAAAAAGTTTGAAAAAAAAGAGAAGGTGGTGAAGTGTTTAAAAACAAAAACTGGATTGAAATTAGATTTGACTTTATACTGCCCTCTAGTGGTGGATTATGTTATCTATCCCCATAAATATGCTGATCTGATCTGTGATCATGCACTATATTTTATATTGAATTATGTTTTTGATTTTACTTGTATTTTATTTCATTTGAATATATTTAAAGTTTCTTTACACATGCAGTCACTGTAATCCCCACTAATTGATCCTCTGTGTGTGTGCTTTCCCAGGTTATGATCAGGGGGGAGGAGTGGCACTACATTGCCACTCAGGGGCCACTAGCCAACACCTGTGCCGACTTCTGGCAGATGGTCTGGGAGCAGGGGGTCAACGTCATCGCCATGGTTACAGCCGAGGAGGTACCCACACACACATATATGCAGATAATCTTTAACGGCTGACAAGCGGCTGTCTCGACAGTGAGAGCGAAGTCGTGAGTCACTTCTCACCCTGTTCTCCTCCATCTCTCATCCAGGAGGGTGGCAAGTCCAAGAGCCATCGATACTGGCCCAAGCTGGGCTCCAAGCACAACTCGGCCACTCACGGCAAGTTCAAGGTGACCACCAAGTTCCGCACCGACTCGGGCTGCTACGCCACCACGGGGTTGAAGGTCAAGCACCTGTTGTCCGGTCAGGAGAGGACAGTGTGGCACCTGCAGTACACTGACTGGCCCGAGCAGGGATGCCCCGAATATGTAACTGGATTCCTCTGTGAGTGGGGGGGGCCTCATGGTCACTAGCATCTGTCCTCAGCCGGTAGAGCACAACCACCACATCTCACTGTTCTATCTCCTTTCATTTTTCCCTGCAGCCTACTTAGAAGAAATCCAGTCTGTGAGGAGGCACACAAACTCCATGCTGGACACCTCAAAGAGCCTGAATCCCCCGGTGGTGGTGCACTGCAGCGCTGGGGTGGGTCGCACCGGCGTGGTCATCCTGACTGAGCTCATGATCAGCTGCCTGGAGCACAATGAGGTGGGTTCATGGTTGTTACTGGGCTGCGGACAGTGCAGCAACTTTAGCAGGTTCAACAGGTTTGAAGAAGTTTATTTCATCAGAGCATTAGATTATTTATTCTATAAGGTTAATTAATCTCCATGGCTACATTTACACAGCAGATAGATAGTATAGCGCATATTTTTGAAGCCAACATGCCTATGTGACACAGATGAACAACTCAACACCAGGGGCGAAAATCCCATTTCATAGTTGGGGGGGACAATAAACAGTAACATTTTAGAGAATACATCCAGGGGGGGCAATGAATAAAAGTTTTAGCCTTCCTTTAATACAGCATTTTGACATTTTCAACTCTATCTCGCAAACAGGCAGAAGACCTTTCTTAGAGTAATACAAAACAATGGTATTAGGTGGAAGGTGGCAATAATACAGCACATCTGACATAATACACTGCAAAAACCCAAAATCTTAACAAGAATATTTGTCTTATTTCTAGTTAAAATGTCTCATTTTTAGTTAAAAAAAATCTCATTACACTTAAAACAAGACTCATCACTGGAAAAAAAACAACAATTTTCACCTGTTTCAAGTAGATTTTCACTTAAAATAAGTAGAAAAATCTGCCAGTGGAACAAGATTGTTTTGCTTATAAGATAAATCTTGTTCCACTGGCAGATTTTTCTAATTATTTCAAGTGAACATTTACTTGAAACAGGTGAAAATTGTCAAATAAGTTATTTTTCTGGTGAAGACTCTTGTTTTAAGTGTAATGAGATTATTATTTTCGATTTCGGTTTCGGCCACAAATTTTCATTTTGGTGCATCACTACTAAATACTACTGCATTGTTCCAAAATTATTAATTCTGTCTCAAATTATTCTAGGGGGGGACAGCTTTACTAATGGGGGGGACTTGTCCCCCCTGTCCCCCCCGGGATTTTCGCCCCTGCTCAACACAGTTCTTTCTAAATCGTTTTCCAACAACCACATTTTGTCTCGTCTCTTCAGCCTGTGGAGGTTCCCACCATGTTGTCTGAGCTGCGGCAGCAGAGGATGCTGATGGTGCAGACCATCTCCCAGTACAAGTTTGTCTACCAGGTCCTCATCCAGTTCCTCAAGAACTCTCGCCTCATTTAAGCCAAGGCACCTGACCCGTCACCTTTTCAGGATTTGGCACCATGGCAGCAGGTGACGGCAGAATGGTACTTCAAGTCATTGTGAGGAGTGTACAGAAGCGTGTTGATAGCTGGTGGAGAGCAGATGCCGAGATTTCTGGGAGTTACGGTTAGCATTAACTCAGATCAAAGGAGTGAAGTTTTTTCTTTTTCTTTTTAGGTCTGTGTAGAAATCAGCTTTTCCTCATCGGTATATTCAGCTCGTTATATTATTTTTTCATCTAAGATGTGGTCTTTTTAGTTGAACATGTGTGCTATTGCATTATCTCCATGCAGGTCAGGTGAATAAGCAGCTCGTCTTACCAGCAGGTATACACGTGTTTGTTTCTTAATGTGTGCTTTTTGAGATATTTTAAGGAACATGTTGAGAAGTCAGATCTCAGTTTCAGTTGAGAAGACCTGCCTGCAACATTTCTACGTTTTGTATTTAGCCATTGTTGGAAATGGCATGCATTATGCTGCTTGAACAGTAGGTGGCAGCAGTATTACTACGCTTAACACTTCAGAGTATGCCAAACAAAATTATTCTTTTAATCACTGTTTTATGTTCATTTATTTTTTTAACAGATTAGTACGGCAAGTGTTTACTTCCATTTATGCTATACTAATCAGGTCATTGCAACAAATGTGTTATTTATTTCTATAAAGACTGTGGTCACCTTCACCATTGCCACTGCCAAGCATGTCAACCTCCTGAACTCGTCTTAATTTGAAATGTGTTTTCCTTTAATTCCTCCCATTTTCGTGTGAAGATGTCACCAGTTTAGACATTGGTACTTTGCTCTTTTTCTTAGATTACATACAGCTCCTTTCAGTCATGTGTGACTTATCGCATATGTTTCCCCTGATGCATTTTAAAACTTTAAAGTATTGTAGGTGACCTTTACAAAGATAAGGTGAATACTGTATATACTGTATTATTGTGCCTTAATGAAATATGTAACACAGAGAGACTGTTTTTAATTAGTTTATGGTAAATTGGATTCTTTTTTTTATTTTTGGGCCTCCCAAAAACCAGTCATTAAATTAATATTTACTTGATTGTTTTTAATATTTCAAATATTTTGCTTAACTCCGAAGATATTTGATTTTTTTTAAATAAATAAAAAAATGCAGATCTTTTGTATAAAATTTAAGGATAACGTCACACAACAGACTTTCAAAATTAATAATAAAAAAAAAGAAAATGCAGCCATTTCTAATAAACTGATCCAAACCCAATTACTTTTGCCATGTTCATAGCTTTTTTTTTTTTTTTTTTTTTTACAAATTGCATCCTGAAGAATTACTTTTTACACGTTACATAAAATATAGTTTTTTTTAACTTTCCTCAGCTGTAAGGCCAAGCCAGCCGTGTCCAACATAACTGTACATAACTGGCACGTGAAAGTGTTTTTATATAGTGTCTTTTCTTGACTTGGTACACTTAAACTACCGCAAAATAATAAACTATGCATGCATTTTTTAAAAATAATTCAGTGTATATATTTCAGTATATGTTCTCAGATAAATATAAGCTTTATTCTCTTTTGACATGAGTGTTTTGTTGCACTTCTGCTCTTTTTGACAGTATTTTCTCACATGGCATTCCATTGTTTTCTTTATATTTAATTTTTCCCCTTCAGTTTTCATTTGTTTTTTGGCAAAATTCCCCAAATACATTTCAAATGATGTGTACATATGTTTTGTAAATGCATTTTGAGTGCATTGAATCTTGTTTTCTCTCCCCAGACATGTATGAAGCTGTTGTACTTGCTTATTATGCAAAATAAAAGCCTTATTTTCTTTACGACGGTGACCTCAAGATGATTTTATTCTGACTGTTTGCTGGTGATGAATGCTGCTCTGTCAATACTAAACGAAACGTTAGTCTTGAATAGAACCATACCGTGTGTGATTGTTGCTGGTTGCAAGTTTCCTCTGATGGAGGACAGAATCCAGCTCATGTGATGATCACAAAAAATACATTTATTTGTCAAAAGGCTTATTGAGAACATTTTCTTTTTTTTTTTTAAAAAAAAGCTCATTTTAGAAAATTCTCACAAATACCAACAACTACTTATGCTTGCAGGTAACAAAAGTATTTATCTGAAAAAAACAACAATTTGCATAAAAACATACTTGTTTTCACAGTAACAAAGTATTAAAACGTCCAGTTTGCAGCAGTGGCGGCTGGTGCAAAACATTTTTGGGGGTGCGCAATATACCTTGTAAATGATTACCTTTTATTTAATTATATGCATCTTACAGCATGTTTTTTATTTTCTTTTTCTTTTATTCGTCTTCTCTTGATTTGATGTGGGCGGTGCCCTAGCGCCCTCTACTGACCAGCCGCCACTGATTTGCAGTCTGCTGGCGATAGCTGTGTTGATCTGTCTGCTCTCTTCATTTTTGTGCTATTTCTTTGCGCAGATCTGTAAGGTAGTGGTGATCCTTCCCATGAGCCACCTCCATTATAGCCAACGCCTACAAGCATAAAAGCAAATGTGATTTTTCTTTTTTACAACATCAACACGTACATTACATCCTAGTGTATTCATATTGAATCTGAACACTTGACCATATTTTAGCGTTATTCATTGTTTGGTCACATTAACGTTTAGCAGGAGCTTATATCTTTGTGTTAAAATGAAACCAAAACCAACTCTGATAGGATGTTATAACAGTATTTACAGTTCCTTGTTGGTTGTAAAAGTACTCCGTGGTTGACATATTTAGTCTTGACAGCGGGATGTCAAATCTCAGCAGGTTATCTTACCTTCTTGAGAGCGCGGATTCCCTCCGATGGCCTCCCCACGTTCATCAGGATCCGACCCATCTTCAGGTACATGGAGGACACGTTTAAGGAGTACGGAGGGTACAGCTTGCTGCATTGGAAACAAATCATACCTTTGAGTCAAACAAGGCAAAAATACTGTCCATGTACAAGTAATTCACCTCTGTTTTAATGAAAAGTGATTTGACGTGAAGGCAGCACTGTGGCTTGCTGGTTAAAACTGTTGCCTCACAGCAAAAAGGTTCCCAGTTCGACTCCCAGGCCCGGCGGGAGTCTTTCTGTGTGGAGTATGCATGTTCTCCCCGTGCTTGTTTGGGTTCCCTCCAGGTACTCCGGCTTCCTCCCACAGTCCAAAAACATGCATACTAGGTTAATTGAAGATTCTAAATTGCCCGTAGGTGTGAGTGTGAGTGTGTCTGGTTGTTTGTATGTATGTGGCCCTGTGATGGACTGGTGACCTGTCCAGAGTGAACCCCTGCCTCTCGCCTGAAATAAGCTGGGATAGGCTCCAGCAGACCCCCGTGACCCTGCACAGGATATAGCGCGTGTAGAAAATGGATGGATGGATTTGATGTGACGTGTTGAATACTTTTGGGCTCTGCTCAGATTTACATCTTTTTCTTAAATGATGAAGGTACATTTAAGGGACATGTTATTTTGTCGATTAGGACCAAAAAAGGTTGGAAAAAAAAAACATTAAAAAAAAGGAATGGGTTTTGAAAAATGTCCAAACAACTCATGCTCTGAAAATATAAATTTAATACTGGTTTTCTTGCATAATGATACACTTTTGTGAGTGTGAAGTTGTGTGAAGTGCATTGGTGTTTTTATTAAGTACTGTAAAGATTACTGTGGAAACTGTATTTTTAATACTTAAATAACCATCTGTGACTATAATTTTGGGTCGTTTAAGAAAATAATACTGAGCTGAATACTTGTGCTAAGGTAACTTCTTTGATGTACAGATATTCTGTAAAATTGAATTTTAAACAAGCAGATGGCAATAAAAACTGCATGGGAATAAAATAATGCATTCATATGAAAATGATTTAAAAGATTATTATTGTTCATCAATGAAAACGAGGAACTTGGATTAAGAAAATAATTAATGAGACAGAACCAAATGTTCTGTTTTTTTCTCCCCCATGATGCAGTGTGAAAGTAGCATTCCACAAGGCCACAGTAATTAATAGTCCTGTGGATTCATGCTGTTATTGAATTCTGGTCTTAATCTTCCAGTTACATGAAATACTTTCAAATCTATATATTGTTGTTTTTTTTTGTTTTTTTTAAGAAACAGAAAGAATTCTAGTCTTGTAATAACTGATTTCTGTAGCCCCGTAAGAAGGTAGCACACCTGTAAGGTCCGGTGATCCTCGAGCCGTATTGGATGGCTCCGTCTGCGTCCTGCATGTAGATGCAAACCCCCATGGCCTGGTACGTCATGTGGAGGACGTATACATTGGAGTCAGCAAAGACAGTTCCCATCTCCTCCAAGCTCTGCTGGCACATCTCCAGCAACTCCTCGGGAGGTGCTGAGGAGTCAAGGCTGCATCCGCACAAGCTGAGATGAGGTTCGACAATCACAACAACACCTTTTGATCAAAAACCCAAACGTTTGAGTCCAGGAGGCTGCTTAACTGCTGGATTTAATTCTTTAAGAATCCTCACAAGTAAATGTTTGCTTTCAACAATCTTAAAATGACAGTAGTGGATCATTTAACCCTTTGGTTTTGTCCCTGTCTATGCCTGCGTCTCATTCCAAGAGATTTACAACTGTACAAGGGTCTGGTGTTGCATTTCTACTGAATAAATGTAAGTTATAAACAATGTTTTGAAAAAATACAAGACTGTGGAGCATCTCTTGCAAGTATTTCCCCGCAGCAGGTTGCAGCAGGTTAATCAGGGAGTCTCTGACAGGTCAGTGGTGAGTGTTAAACCTGCTTCTCATGTGTCACCTGAAGCCACATGCACACAAAAACCCATCTCATCAGAACAGGAATTGCTTCTGAGAATGAAGAGAGGAAATGCATTTAAAAAAAACCCTGCAAGTTGACATAAATTTTTTGTCGCACTTGCAATGTCTCCTGGATAAATGTTTTGAGCAGCATCTACTCCTTTTGTGGTTTCACATATTTGAATAAGATACAAAGACTTACAGAAAGTCATTTGTGCTTTTCTTACTTATCTCTGCTGTTTTCAAACCTTGCATGTACCAACTCCTTGGTGAGATGGTGATGCTCTGCAGATCTAAAGTACTGTAGGTATCTTCAGCTGTACCTTTTTGTGATGGATTTGCACAAAAGGATATCTTTAACATGCTTGAGGGCTCGAAACTCTCTGATAGTCTTCTTGGCATAGCGCACCATGTTGCTCAGGACGTGCGGCTCGATGGGGTCGCTCTGCTTACGGACCTTCAACTTTGCCTTGTCCTACAGGTGAAGAGGGAACACAGATTAGGATTCTCTGTCATCCAGGTCATAGTAATCCTTACAATCTTCAGCAGAGGGCAAGATAAGCGTCTATTCTTCTCATAAATGCAAAGTCGTACAAGAACTTGGGCCTCCAAAGTAAAGTGACGTCATTAAATCTTCACTTTTTACCGGGTCTTACTTTGGACTTGCTGTTGCATTCCAAGCAGCTGCAGCTGAAGTAGTAGGACTCTCTCAGCCTGTTGTTGCGGTCATCTGTTGGATAGAGAAGGTCTATGTAGCTGATGAGAACCTACAAACACATTCAAAATAAAACATTCTCTCAGTTCTCCAAGCTGTTGTTCCTGTTTGCTGCCAGATAGTAAAAACAGGCATCCTGCTGTGTTGACACGCTGATGAATAAATTGTTATTGACCTGGTAGGTCATCGCTCATGTATTTATATATAACTCCCTTTAACTTAGTCCCTCTTTCATTTCTTCTTTTACATTTCTTTTAAAAAGATTGACATTGTTTAGAGGAATGATGCAATATCTGGGGGAATAGAGCATTTACAAAAAGCTGTAGGATCAATTTTTGGAGGTATTGACAAATTAATTATGTTACTTTGGTCAAGGAAATCAGTTTTTCTACAATCTATTTGTCTTTTTCCTGTAACTTAATAATTAATGGACAGTGTCATTTCAATCGTATTGAAACTGTTGCAAAAAAGGAAACTGCGGAGCTAAAGTTCAAACAAAGCTCTTATTGATTAATTCCCACATGTTACTTTAAAGTGATGGGAAAGCAGAAACTCAACAGTAGCATTTTAACATAAACACCGATTAATCATAGGCATTTTTGAATTATCTTTGTGAGTCTCTTTCCATTGAACAATACTGATCGATAGAAGAGATCACAGATATGATACGATTAGTACGTGTTTCACACTTAACATGAGAATTATATCTGACTCCTTAACCTTTGAAAGGTGCTATGGGATAGGCAAGCCCAGTGAGGAACTGAGGGCCTTCGCTACAGCTTGGGTCATTGTGACCCAAGCTGTAGCGCCTTGCAAGGCCTAAAACACTTAAAACAAAAACCAGAGCAGGATCCAACCCCCTCTCATGCCGGTTCCCACTTTTCCTCACTTCGTCTCCGCGCTTCATGTCCTTCACAGCCCGAACCTCGGCTGATGTCCCGTTATACGTGACTATGACGCTGGGAAGACAGCTGTGGTTTATTAGCGCCACACTGTGGGGAGAGACAGGTGACAAAAAAAGAAAGAAAAAGACATCACTCTGTTTTCTTTTATTTATAATGGATCAGATAGGAGACTGCAACTTTATTAGAAAAATGTCCAGTAGGACATGACAGTCTGGCCTCTGTGTGTCTGTATCATGTTACTGCCCTCGATAACAAAAACAAACACTAATTATAGCTCAGGCATGCCTGTGTCATGATGATATCAATTGTAAAATGACTCTCTTCTTACTCTGGATAGACTGCAGTGCCCATGTGGGAAAGTTCATCATCTTCTATCGTGAAACCGTTACAGGAAACCTGTTGAATAAAGCACATGAGAGACGGTGAAAACAAAGACAGGTAAATATATCGCTCAGCTTAGAGAGCAGAAACAGGAAGGAGCTCTCAAGTCTTGGCGTGTGTTTGGATTTTGTACCTGGGACAAAAGTGTACACAGATCTTTGTGGTCAGGCATGTCGAAATGTTTAGAGTAAAAGCGATAAAGTCCCGCCACATCGTGCTCATTCCTCTCTCTTTTCTCATTATCTTCATCCTCCAAATCTGTTACCAGCCAAAAAAAAGAGAGATTTTCTGATTTTCTTTATTGCCAGCATTTTGATTAATAGCAGCATATGTGGTGTACCCTTGTTGGACTTATTCTAATCAATCAATTTGTATTGCTGTTGCACAGGGACATCAATAATAAATTGCAGGAAAAAAAAACAAACCATAAACATTTTCAAACATGAAAAGATTGAAAGATCACAGTGCTGCTATGTATTAACAGCCGTCTTAAAGAGTCCTAGTTTTTCGTCCCAGAGCTGCCTCATATGTAGATCTAGGACCCCTTGGACCACATGTCAAAGATACTGCTAGAAACCTTGGTATAATTTTGGACTCTAAATTTAAAATGGACAAACAAATTAATGCAGTTGTAAAAATGTTTCCAGTTTGGCTTTTATCCAAGGTTAAACCCTTTTTATCTTTCAAAAACTTTGAGAGCGTTATCCACGCCTTTGTTTCATCCTGCCTGGACTACTGCAATGCACTGCAGGCGTCACCAGAACCTGAAGATGGGACCACATTACACCTGTGCTCGCAGCTCTTCATTGGCTCCCCGTCCGTTATAGGATCAATTTTAAAATTATTTTATTTGTTTGTAAATCTTTAAATGGTCTTGCACCTTCTTACATCTCAGATATTTTAAATGTCCATAGACCTTCTCGGGCTCTTAGGTTCAGCTGACCAACTCCGCCTAACAGTTCCCTCCTCCAGGCTAAAGAGCAGGGGTGACCAGGCCTTTGCAGTAACTGGCCCCGAACTCTGGAACGAGCTGCCACTGCACATACGCCTGACCCTTATATGGCTGTTTTTAAATCTCATCTTAAAACTCATTTTTATTCACTAGCATTTAACTCACCATGATTGTTTTATTTTATTTATGTTTTACGTTGTCCTGTTTTGTTTTTGTATTCCTTTCGCTTGTCCAGCACTTTGGTCAGCTGTTGTTGTTTTTAAGGTGCTTTATAAATAAACTTGACTTGACTTTTAACATCTTAAAATCAATTCTAAGACAATGTTTAAATGTTTTAGACAGCATTTGTTGTTGTAGACGATGATTTATTCCCCTTAAACATATAAAAATCGCCTCATAGAGGGATCAAATAGTTGAAGTGCTGCATTCCCCTTAAACGTATAATGTTGCCTCATAAAGGGCTCAAGTTGAAGTGCTGCAGTCACACTGCCTGGAAACCGTCTGACCTACATCTATAGGGTATATATAGATGTGTGTGTGAGCTGCTGACTGATCTTAATGCTAAATCTGTAGAGACTCAAGGGGCTGAAGTAAAGACTTTGCGTCTTAACAGGGAAGCTGCACAAAAACTTTCCATGTGGCCCTATTACTCTAATTAATCTACCGATAACAATGAAAGTCAAAAATAAAGGAGCCGTTACTTACGTGACTGGATCTCTCCAATGGGAAGTAACTTCTCAGAAACACATCGCTCTTTCTGCACTTTCTGGACAGAACAAGTATCCTTAACAAGCCGTCTTTACAAACCAGAATATGATTAACCTCTATCTAACCAGGGAGGGAAACTGTTTTTTGAACGGTGCCCTGGGCTCCATGCGTTTGAAAATGCACCAGAATGACATGGTGTTTTATTAGATGTTTAACCTTCTTGGCGAGGATGCGGGCCACGAGGCGGGACGTCTCTGATGGACACCACTTCTCTCCGAAGGCAATCATTGCTGAGCACTCCAGCTTGTGCATGGCCCAGTCTCCTTTCTTCTCAGGAACACAAGTCGAAACAGCAATAATTTAGTTTAAAGTCAAATAACAAGCAAGTATTCAGCATTCACAGTTTATATCCCACAACAACAGAAGGTCTAACAGGTGGCAAATGCTAAGCGACACTACCAGCTGCTTTTAGCATCATGGAGTTCACATTGTATTTAGCTAATGTTACACTAAACCCATAACCACTTTAATGTAAAATCTGGGACATTATCTGATAGATTAACCCAGATTTCACAACTTTATGAATACCACACTTCACCATGATTCAGCATTTCGTATAGTCACATTAGTTTTCTCTATCTATTATCCCCTCCCGTCTGTAGTCTTTTTATGAAAAATACTCACTCCAAACATACTTACCAGATCAAAACACTATTAAAATAATCAAAGGAAAGGAAATGCACAATAAGCTGCATGATAAGGGACAGAAATCAAATACTTTAAGGAGACTCTGAGCAACATGAAATATGACCTTCAGAAATGAGGATATCATCGTTTACATCCCAGAATAGGATAAAAACAGATGGTTGCTGTATCTGGGGGAAAAAAAAAAAACAGGTTTGAACTTCTGAGCTACATTACCCACCTGGCATTTCACATTGCAGTAAAAAGCTCCCTTGCACTTCCCACATCTTGCCAGCCCCTCTTTCCTGTGAAAATAAAGTTTGATTAGACTCTGGAAGGCAAATAGAAGATCATAAAGAAAACTACAAACCATCGCACACCAGAACTCACTGGATCAGTCTCGAGGCAACAATCACTAAAGCTTATATCTGCTTCAAAGTATCTGTGTTAGTGACGTTGAAGGTTTGGATAATGTCGCTTTTGCACTTTTGTGGCAAATATTCCATCTAAAAACAACAACCCCTCTTTGACATCGGAATCAGTGTCAGTTATTAGGGCGTATATATTTATTGGAATCAGATCAGAACTCTGATTTTCTCAGATGCTTGCATCTCTAACAGAATCTAGCTGCGTTTAATATGCATACGGGCATTTAAAACATCCTGCTTCATAACTGAGATGAGAAACAACAGTTGCTGGTGGCCTGCCATAACTGATGCAGGGCATTAAACATGCTGTGGTATTAATAGAGCTGACCTTATGAAGGACCAGCTGTCTTTGTAACACTGAAACAGGAAAGCTTTTCAAAGTTCTGAATAATTTATTGCTTCAAGTCACACCAAGTCCAAATAAGCTGCTAAGTGATCAGAATGAGATGTGGGAAGGTATGACGAGCTAAAACTGGGAGTAAACTTAGTCCAGTTGTATCTCATATTTCTATGCAGTGACTTATTTATCATTTTGAAAAGTTGACACTTTGTTGTCGCACGTAGGGGTTGGTAACCAAAGAGATGTTATTTTAAGATGCAGCTACATTGCCTTCTGAAGTGTTGGATTAGAGATTTTTATTACCCTCAACAAATCTGAAAAGGACCATGTAGACTGCCTTAGCATGCTTGCAGAGGTCCCCGAGATGGTCATGGTCCTGCAACTGCATGCAATTAGACTCAACTGTAAGGTTTTATAGCTGCTCTTTCAAACAAATAGCACAAAAGATTGCATGCTTGTATGATTAAAAAAAAAAAGAAAAGAAAAATAATGCTGAAGATCTGGCCACCTCCTAATAATCCATGCAGAGCTTTCATAAATAGACCGGCTACGTGATAGGGTTTGTGGTCTTTCTCCCATCTTGTGTGATGGTTTGAAGTACCGGTAGATCCATTACCACTGAAACACGCAAACGGAACCTGTGTTGAATTTGTTATTCACTTTTGTCACTTTGATCCCTCCAGAGGCAGATCCCAATAGATCAGTATTAGGACAGGTATTGATTACACTGGCTGCCCCCTAATTAACCACAGGCACAACAGGTAAGAATATCATGGTGGTGCCATTTATATTCTCTACAGAGGGTATGTGAGGCATGACTGAAAATACAATTTAAGCTTTGCAGGATAAACAACCACGGTTTTTCAGTCATCACTGAATCTGATGCGGGTTAAAGGGAAAGTTAAAGGAACCTGGTGAAGCAGAACTCGCAGCAGCGGCCCCTCTCGTCGACCGACAGGACGTAGGAGTACGCCGGGCTTGAAAAGAGGAGCTCGCCAACTTTGAATGGTCTGGTGACGCGCAGTCCTCGTCCTTTTCCCGGACTGTCGAACCGCTCGACCCCGTCGATGCTGCAAGTCATTGCGTGTTTGCCGGGTGGTCTTCTCCCAGAATGACTGCGGGTCAGAGGAGTGGGATTCAGCAAGAGTTGGGGCGTCACCCGCTGCAGTACTTCACAGCAACTGTCCGCGGTACTGAAAGCGCCCATTTGCACTTTTATGTAACATCATCAAGTAGTTACTTCAAGGAGTCATATAAAGTGTTTTTTTCCCTTTCATTTATCACTAACAATTCTAAAACTGATAACAGGCATGACAACAGGCTGCCACTCTACCCTAGTGTTTGTTCAACTTTTTGCTTTAATGATGATAAAAATATAGATTTAACATTTATATTATGGACAAATGTTTTTTTTATGCATCTATTTATTATAAATGTCCTCAAATAACAGTCTACCGACTTTTTTGGCCATCCACAGTGAAAAGGAGAAAGCATGTAGCCTAATAAAAAAAAGGAAAGAAAAGGTATTTGAAATGAAATAGCCTAAACAACACATGATTCTGTCACGGCATGGTTGTAGTAGGACCCAGATGCAGGAGAACAGGAGTTCCAAAAATTATGATTTATTTAAACTAAAAACGCTGCAACGCAGGATCCAAAATCAAAACAAGAACCCAAACTTTTTTTTTTTTTTTATATTTTATTTATAGTTTTTACATTTTACCTAAGGAACAACCCACAACATGAAAGCAAACAACAAACATCAAAACAGGAAGAAGAGAGAAAAAAAAAACAAAATAAAAATAACCAAATAAAAAGGAGGCTGCCAGACAAGTGACCACAGAGAAAACACACAACAAAACAAGTCTCTTGCGAGTTGAAAAGAGAGTTAGATATCATGTCTTGCACTGAGCCAGAAAAGGACCCCAGACTCTCTCAAATCTCTTTGGCCTGTCCGAGCCATGCAAGCGCAGTCTCTCCATCTGAATGGCTGACAGCATTTCAGTGAGCCATTGGGTAAAGGTGGGTGGGGTGGCAGACTTCCAGTTCAATAAAATGCACTTCTTAGCCACGACCATCCCAAGTTGCAGAGCAAGCTGTGTTTCCTGCGGTAGAACAGACGTCTCAGTGGAGCATCCAAAGATGGCCAGTTCCTGGTTGGGCTGAATGAGTCCAGAGTAAGCCTTTGACAGCAGGTCAAATATGGCTAACCAAAAATTGTACAATTTAGAGCAGAACCAAAACAGATGCGCTAGTGAACCCTCGGCAACATGGCACTTATCACACATAGAAGACACAGATGGGAAAATATGATTTAGTTTTGTTTTGGAGTAATGCAATCTGTGAAGTACCTTATACTGAATTAACCTGTAGCGTGAGTTAATAGAACAACAGTGTATCTGAGACAGTGCTTCCTCCCAAAGTTCTGCTGATATTTCAGAGTTTAAATCTTTGGCCCAAGCTTCCCTAATAAAATTGGAAGAAACCGGATTAGTAAAGCAACTTACAAACTTGGACATCAACTTTTTGGAGTCCGGGGGGAGTAGAAGGGTCTCAAGAAAGGGATGGGTAATGGGAGTAGCAATAAAGTGTACAAGAACCCAAACTTGACAAAACCAGAAAAACATGACATGGCACATGGAGGACAAAACAGTACGGACCAGCAGGGAGCAGGGGAAAGACAAGACCAGATATACACAAGGGTTAACGAGACACAGGTGCAGACGATCGGGGCAGATGGGAAACAGGAAAGTCACACAAGAACTCAAACACAAAGACATGAGCTGCGTCTGAAATTCCATACTTCCACCCTAAGGGTGTCGGACTCCAGTCCTCGAGGGCCGCAGTCCTGCATGTTTTAGTTGTTTCCCTGCATCAACACACCTGATTCAAATAAACACTAGTCACCAGCTTGTCATCAAAGTCTGGATAGTTCTGTTGATGACACAGCTCCTTGTATCACGGTGTGCTAAAAAAGGGACACGTCTAAAACATGCAGATACCGGCCCTCGAGGACTGGATTCCGACACATGTGCATTCAAAAACAGTACGTGAGATTTTTTAGTGCGTCCGAAACATTAATACGTACACAATAGTATGCGCTATCCATTCTCATTCCGGATACATTTATTAGTATGGATTGATGGACACTAGCTAAGCAGAAACTTCCCACAATGCAATGCAGCGGTGTTTGGTTGGCAAGTGCTGCACAGATATGTATATGTCATAAGTATAATATTAAGTATAATAATATTATTATATTGTGGCAGGATGAAGCACGACTCCAGAGGTTGGTAAACAAGCCTTTATTCCAGACAACGGAATAACAACTGACAACTCGAAACTGACAACAGACAACTGACAGAGAAGACGCATAACTAAGCAACCATAAAACTCCCGGTGACCACGCCCCCTTCCCAATCCTGATGGGTGCGTGGTCCGTAATTGTGTACGCCACACAGCCCCCCCCCCCGAACACCCAGTAGGTTGTCCTGGAAGGGCCCATCAGTCCCTCACTGGTGGCTTAATCAGCCGACCATAACGGCTGCGCAGTCCTTCCTGTACCACAACAGGAGCATCAGTGTGAGCAGGAAACAACAGTGTTAGGTGGTAAACTAGAAAGTCCATCCTTTGAAGCAACGACAGGAGGTATCAGAGGAGGGCATCCACGATGGGGGACCTGGCAAGAGGGTCCTGGGTTCGATTCCCGCCGGGGACGCTGTGGGCGCTGATGTGCGTGTTAGTTCCCCCATGACTTCAGTGCCCACACCCTGGGTGGGGTTGGCGAAAGGATCTTTCTGTGTGGAGTTTGCATGTTCTCCCCGTGTTCCCCTGGGTAGCTAATGAGAGCTGCCCTCACAAAAACAAGCACACAGTCCTGGGCTAAACATGCCCCCTCTGGCCAACCGGGGCGCCAGATGGGGTGGGGAGGATCTGGCCGGAGTAACGTGATCCTTCCACGCGCTACATCCGGCCAGAGAATCCTCACCCTGTCTGGTGAAAAGATGCGGCCTGCTCACTCCTCAGGTTAAGGAGGAGACCTGAGCTCAGTGCAGGGCCCTCCCGGGGTTGGTAAAGGATGGCAATGCCCAGGACTGACTTAGGTAGGAGCACTGGGTGATATAATGGGAAAAAATCGGGGATAAAAAATATATTAAAAAAAAAAAATATTCCTACAGCGCCTTAACCGAGGCCGGGCAGGGAAAATCTGCCACTGCTTGTACCTTAGACGGCAGTGGATCTGCACCCTGAGCTGAAATCCGGTGCCCTAAAAAATCAATAACCGGCAGGCCGAACTGGCACTTAGCCGGGTTGACAGTAAGGCCGTGTTCATCTAACCTCTGAACGACTAGTTTCAGATGTGCCATGGGAACCTGGTGGTAACCGCGTACTAAATCCAATTTGAAAAGATGGTTGTCCCTGCTAAATGCGCAGAAAAATCCTGGATGTGCGGGACTGTACATCGTGCACTGTGATGTTGTTAAGGCGGCGATCATCCCCACACGGGCGCCACAAACCGTCTGCCTTGGGCACCATATGAAGCGGTGAGGCCCAGGGGCTCTTGGAGCGTCTAACTATGCCTAAACGCTCCATAGAGGCAAACTCCTCTTTAGCAATGGCTAACTTCTATGTGTCTAAACGACGAGCACGCGCAAAAACCGAGGGCCCTGTGGTGGTGATGTAATGCTCAACGCCGTGCCTGGTTGTCGCGGGGGACCTTTCATGTGTGCCTTTATGATGAATGCTGACTTTCCAGATGACCTGAGGGGTCTGGAAGGTTCATACTGGGTCAGGAGGTCCCTGATGTATTTCAGTACTCGACCATTCAGAGCTTTATAGATTAGCATCAGAACGTTAAAGTCTATCCTCTGACGGATCTACAGCCAGTGCAAAGACCTCGGAGCTAGACTGATGTGGTCCACTTTTTTGGTCTTAGTGAGGACTGGAGCAGCAGATGCATGAGCTGCAGTTGTCTAACTGACTTTTTAGGTAAACGTGTAAAGATGCTGTTACAATAATCAAGCTATTAAAGACGAATGCATGGACTACGTTTTCTAGGTCCTGCTGAGATCAGATCTTATATCTTTGATACAATTTTAAGGTGATATAAATAAAATGAATTAGCAGCAGCCGCTTAGGCCTATGACAAAATGGACATCTGACGTTATTTGCGATCTCTGAAACAAATTCTGATCGTATCTTAATATTTTTTATGTCAAGTTCTTGCAGTTCTCTAAGTTAAACTTCTTTTCCTTCATCTCCCAACAAGTCCTTATAGTTTCCTGTCTAATGAAAATGTCCTGTTTTTCAGTTAATAATTAAAGAAAATTGAAGAATTTAGAAACAGATTTCATGCTTTGCCTGTCCCTGGCTTTAATCGCTGTACTCCTTATCAGCTAACAGTGAATTGTCATGAAGCTGTTTTGACACGACCCACCCTTTGTTTTTATTTTGCTTTTCAGGCAAATCAAAGTGCTTTAACTTTTTGATAAGTTTTACTTGTATTGTTTTATGGACTATTGTTGTCATTATAAAGCATAGGTTTTTTAATGTTTTTTTGTTTTGACTAAGCTATTTATGTCTTATGTCTGTTTTAGAGGTCTTATAATAGAAATGATTACCATCTATAATCTACTTCGGTTCAATGTATGTGCCAACCAATAGTTGGGTCATATAACTAGACAGTATGATGGCCTACAATTCATCCGCCAAGGTGTTCTATTTTTACTACAACCCAATATCGCCATCTGGTGGTGAAGACTAAGAACATCATGATAGTCAACACACTGGCAGCTTTTTTGTGCATTATTTCAGTCAATATTTTCATAAAGCGTAAAAAATATTCAACAACACTGGCTTTGATAACATTTTACATTATATTTATGTGCTTAAGTCAAGTCATCATGGGGGCCAAACATAGTCAGATTAAAAGAATACACTTCCAGATTTCTGGAAGTTGCAGCGTTTGTAGCGTTCCTAGTGTCCACTTTTGTCACATTGTGCCATCTTGTGGGTGTTTACAGCAAGTGCATTATCAAATAATTGAGAACCTCATTCATGGAACGTCCCAGTGCAGAAATCCCCTTAGAAACAGACAGGTTATATGAGTAAGTTTAAGTAGGACACTCCTGGTTTTTCACACAGATGTGTAGACAGGGAGACCTCGGGTCAGTGACTTCATCTTAACTGAGCTGAGATATTTTATAATCAATCATGCAAACACATTACAGTACCCTGCTCATGCCTGCTCCCTCTCTCTCTTTCACAAGCACACACACACACACACACACACACACACACACACACACACACACACACACACACACACACACACACACACACACACACACACACACACACACACACACACACACACACACACACACACACACACACACACACAAAAGAACAAGCAAGCGCGAATCACAGTAAAGATTTGACCCTCATCTGTATCTGAAGGCTTTATCCAACCTTGCCCCAGTTTACTGCAATTTATTATAATTCCATTTTTCCAGTCTTTCAATCTAAAGATTTGTTCCTCCTCATTTTTTAATAACCTGCAAGCAAAGGAGGCATGTCCCCGGGAGATTATATCGTCGTCCCTGGCGTCTCGTCTTGATTACATCAGAGGAACTGGATTTGATTTGGAAGAAACCCCCTGGTTTCAGTACACGATCTCTTTAGACCTCCCCATTGTGCTGATTTCTTGCTTTGTCACAGGGGATGATCTTGATGAATATGATCTGAATATGAGGGAGATAGACAGGGATTTGGTGAAAGGATTATAATTTCCAATGATGGGAAATAATAAGAAACAATAAATCCTAAGTAGATTTAGTTCTCAAGAAAACCCTGTTAGGATAAATCAAAAGAATAAGAGAGAGGGGCGGATATATTAAATGGATACTTTAGGTTCGACAGCTGCCTAGGAGAAGTTGAGTTTTTTTCGTCTTTGTCATGTGAACCGAGTGACTTTCTGTTTCCACGTGCTCCACTCTGTAATGTAATTGATTTTCTTTGTCATACGAGTCATTGAATTCAAGGTTTTCAGGATTGTTCATTGGAGAAAAAGTGATTTAAATGAACTATTAACCTATAGGGAACTGGCTGTGGCTCATGAGGTGGCAAAGCAGTCAATCAGAATGTCAGTTGTTTGACTTCTGGCCTCGCTGTCGGCATGTTGACAAGTCACAGACAAGACGCTGAAATCCACATAGTCCCAGATTATTGGTGAGTGAGTGTGTGACAAAAGCAGACACAAATCAGTGCAGAGACTAAAAATACAGTAAATCTTTCTAGGTTTGGAGAGTACTGTATTGCTGTAACTTGTAGTGTGAAAGCCCTTTAGGTCGTCAACAAGACTAAAGCTATTCTAATATTCTAATGATGCTCTGAGTCAATTCTCTGGGTCTCTGGGAAGCTAAATAAATAAGGGAAAGGAAAATAGACCATTGCTCTAGACACTAAAATACGTTCTTCAACAATATCCACAGCATAATAATGTATTTCTCCTATTTCTCTTTTGCTTACATGAACTCTGTGGCTGTTTTTACCACCTCACAAGATGCTGTATGCATCACACATGACCGTCCTGCTGATGGATATATGCAGTGCATTGTCACATTGGGGACCTCATAAAACAGCAGCTGCTAATGTCTCTTTGCTTCGAGGTCACGGATGAGGGTTATGTGTGAAATCCAGTGTGGTTAAAGACCTTTGCTACTTTCGGACCTGGTGCAGGGGTGAACTGAGGCCTCCTTACTTGATCCCCGTGACCTTGTCATCACAAGCTGGTTCCAGACTGCTGTGCTAACTAGGGGTCAGGAGCATTAGAGGTGCAGAGATGGACGGTGCCCTGTGCTTGCATCAAAGCAACAAAGTGGGGACAAAGTACTTGGTTATTCTGGGCTGTGTTTAGGCATGAATACATGCCAAGACGGTAGGTATGTAATTGTCCCCATTCTCATTAGAAGACTGGCGGCAATTTAATATACACGTTCTACATTCTTCTTGATGAACTCACTGACATGACTGAGACAATGTCTAGCATCTCGCCGTGTCTCTTGTCTGCCAGTTAGGGAGCCAGGCCTTAACCCCTCTGTCTCCACTGCCGGCTCGAGGGGGAATGTGACGCCGGACGACCGTCTTAGCCCTGTGGGCTTTGCAGGCGCGGAGCCTCATCTCCCACTGTTTATCCATGTGTCTTTGCTTTGGCTCAGACCCGATGCCGTAGGCCACCCTGGACTGAGTCGGGTCTACTGCCCTATGTCACCCACCTAAGCTCTGCTTTCACTGGTGGGCTTAGCGCCTCACCCCTCGGCTGCTTTATGAGCAGACAGCTGTGCTAATCTGTCTCTCCCTCCCCTCTTCTGTTTTCCTGGTTCTTTCAGCATGTGTCTTGCTTTTTACTTCTCTTGGCTTCTGTTATGTTTTTTTGTCCAGTTTGCGCTCATGACTTTCACACATTGACAGTGTTTTCTTTTATCAGCACACGCATGCACTTGAAAAACTCATATATGCGTTTATCTTCAGTTGACTTGATTACTGCAACAGTGTCTTCACTGGTCAGACGGCTGATCCAGACGGCTGCTACCCGAGCTCTCACCAGAACTAAGACAGTGGACCACATCACTCCAGTTCTGAGGTCCTTACACTGGCTCCCTTGTATCTCAGAGAACAGACTCTAAAATACTTCTGTCAGTTTATAAATCACTGAATGGTTTAAGACCAAAATACATCAGAGACTTGTTGTTGCAACCATCCAGACCTCTTAGGTCTTCTGGTTCAGGTCTACTCTGTGTCCCCCGAATCAGAACCAAACATGGAGAAGCAGCATTCAGCTTTAATGCTCCAGAGATCGTGAACGAACTCCCAGAAAACTACAGGAACACTGAAACCCTCAGTTCCTTTAAATCCAGGTTAAAAACTATTTTTTTTTACAGTTGCCTTCGACTGAATTATTTAAACTATTCTGAATTTAAATTTAAACCGTGTTAATTTAAGTATAGTTTAATTCTAACTTTTCTTTATTATGCCTTTGCACTGTAACTCATCATCTTTTTTCCTCCTCCTCACTCTTCGTATTTATTATGTAAAGCACCTTGGATTGCCGTGTTACTGAGATGTACTGTACAAATAAACCTGCCTTGCCTAATGTACACATTTGATTTAAGTAATTGTTTTCATTCATATTCAGAGACCACTACAAAGAGTTTTAATCATAAAAGGTGTTATATGAAAGATGTCTTTTTTGTTTTTAATCCTATTTAACTTGCACTCCCTAGATAGTTTGGTTGAGCTCAGAGCAGTGCTGATGGCACGGAAGGAGCTTGAACTTGTGTTTGATAACAACTGCTATTCAAACTGCAGCTGCAGAGATTAGAACATCAATTAATTAGTAGTAAATGAAAGAATCACTGCATGACAGGTATGTGTTTGTTATTTTCTCATATTTCATCATGGAAATACAACCTGGACTTTGAAGTATGTAATTAATGTCATTGGGTTACTTTACAACTGAACTGAATTTTTTTAATGAAATATAAATTAATTAGAGTGAATTGGACTGAATTTAATTGTTTAATTTAGGGTATTGAATGGAGTTGGGGCCTCCAGGGTGACCATGTCCCCTGCCACCCTCGATTGGACTGAAGTATGTAGAAAATGAATGAATGAATGAATGAATGAATGAATGAATGAATGAATGAATGAATGAATGAATGAATGAATGAATGAATGAATGAATTCATTAATTCATTAATTAAGGATTTGGATTATATTTGAGTTAAATTGGATGTTTCTCTCTGTGAAGTGCTTTGAGACTACTTTTTAAATGAATTGGTGACATTTTTCTAACTGAATAATTAACGATGAACTAAAATTGGTTTACATGTTATTTATATATTCAGTCCAGAGACATAGTTGTGTCTTAGGAAGTCAAAAATACAACTTTAAAACTTTTAACAGCATGTAAAAAATCTGAATTTAATACCTCTTTTTGTTTTTATAGACACTCATCTGCTGGAAAAATTCTGTTGGTGGATTCATTGTTGTTCATCCTGAAGATTATGCCATCATTTCTCAATATTTTAAATAAATGACTTTACAATTTTTAAGGACTCAACCTCCAGCAGCAGTAAACATCCACTGTTTTCTGTTTTTACACATACATTTATGCCAATTGAATATATACCAAAGGTATTTGGATACACGGGTTGTTGTTATGTCTTTGGTAGACCTGCTTCTGCTATCACTTACTTCAAAAGGTCTCAGCACATTCATATGCCTGCTGCCAGAGAGAAGAGTTATCGAGCATTCCTGGTATCCACTGAACTGAAGACCCAGTGGATTACCTTTGTAACAATATTACTCCAGAAATAGAAAAATCCCTGCTTGTTAAAGTACATTGTTGCCTCAAAAATATTACAATTAGCTGTGGTCATATATCACACTGTGAGGAGGGACCTGAAATCTGCCTGGCCACCCTACCTGACCACCCCAAGCACAGCTGTCAATCAGTGTGCCCTCTGAAAAATAAAAAAAAAAAAACATTTTTCCTCCATTTGTGTAACAAAATGCAAAACCTAATGCCAGTCTGTGAATTGTACAGCTCACAGACAGTAGGAAGGAACTTCTCTCCCACTGTCCATGCTGACATTTACTGTAATATCTCTACATATACTCCAGTATAGTTAAACAACTTACAGAAGTGCATTTTTACAATAGAAATAGCCTGCTAGCTATTCAGTTACCTACCTTACCTGAAATCTTTTTTACACAAGCTCAACATTCTCAAAGCACATGAAAGCAAACCACACATTAAAGTAGTTATTTTATTTTTATTTGAATTTCAGTGATTTTGCAGACTATGTGGCTTTATATCAGGTCAGCTTTGGGCAAAAGACCATGTAATTGTGGGAAACATGTCTCATTTGGTTACATAAACTACTTAAACTCTTGTTAAAACTTACCTGTATCAAGTTTGAGGAAACACGTTTGAAAAGAGGCATGAAATGGTTGATGTGAATTATTTGGAGGCCGCACTAATTGAGATCAAGTTAACTTAAGCTGCAGGTTAAACCACAGATGTTAGCAGCAGTGTAAGAGGTCATGTGACTGTCTTAAATCACGTAGGGGTTTCACACATGGTTAAACTGTAAACCTCAGCTAAGCTGGCAACATTACAATATCCCATTTGTTAATTTTAACTCAATTTTTCACAACATCTCTTTCACCTCGTGTCTTCCTCCCCTCCTGATGTCCTCCACCCCCTCCTCATGCTTTCCTATTTCTCCTTCCCTCCTCCTTCCACTCTTCACTGTCCTCTTCAGTCGTTCGGCTAAACTTAGAAGTGACAACAGTTGCAGGGTGACAGCAATGGCTAAAAAAGACCAGAACAATGGCCTGTCCCCGTCCACGCCTCCTCTCACCTCCTCATCTCCCTTTTTAATAGACTGCCATTGTTCTCTCCCCTCCACTGTTGCTCTTTCAGGGAGTTTGTTAGCTATGCTAATGAAGGCTGGGCTTGCGTGGGTTTAGCGGGTTGGGATTTGATGCTCTTTAACTGGGCACTTTTGGAAAGGAGAGGCGATCATAAGTGTGGCTGGGCAGCTATTTACCACCCGTCAAATGTCAGAAGAGTGTTGATGCGACACGGGAGTGGAAGTAAATGACAGATTTGTCGTATTTCCGAATCACTAGCTGCTAATTAATACATGTGACGGGAAAATGTCATAACTAAGTTATCTGCAAAAAAGTGGCCGGACTTATTATCCATTGCTCCTCTAACGCACAGAGCACGAAATGCATCACTCAGCTGAGTCCTCGCAAAGAATAAGAGTCGAGTAAGACAAGATGCAGAGACTAAAGTTAAGTATAGTGCAGTCGACCATCCAATCAGTCAGTAAGTCTGTAAATAGCCTGGCCGATGGCTCCTTTGAGCTTTCCTCTAAGAGGAATTCTCTTTCTCCTTGGTGTATTAATAGTGCCTGTGCATTGTTTCCTACGGCAGCACTCCTCCAATCAAAGGAAGTTGCCCTGCCAAGTATACAGATATTTTCCTTTGTCCCTATGTTTAGCAGGCATGTAAGAGTCAGATATGTGTGTGCGCGATGTGCATGGATGAAGGTGCATGCGTGGCTTTATGAGCAAGTTTGTGCATGCTTGCTGGATTATATCAGGATGTCTCTTCTTTTATGCATGTTATCAAATATATACTGTGATACATCCTTGAATTGTTTATTTGAGCGCAAGTGTGTTTGTAAGTCACTGGGGGATAGTGTGACCTTTCATTTGTGAAATCATGTGTCATTACCGAGGCACATGACTAAAGTAGGGGACTTGATTTTTTTTTTTTCTTTCTTTCATGTTGCATCTGTTTCATTTGTGCTGGGGAATTATAATCAAGCTTGTCTGAATGCTTTATAAATGCTTTTGATGAAAATGAGATTTTGGAACCTAAATCTCTATAAAGCAATTAGGTTGGTTTGAATGGAAACTATTTCCTGTTAATGTTCTCAGTGGTACCACATTTTCATTGTTATTCATGGTGACCGGCCAAAATATGATGGCCCTACCATTTTAAATGTCACATGGATTGATTCAGTGATTGAGTGATGAGTAATGTTAATGTGTTAAACTGTAAATTTAAGGTGGCTTCAGATAGTTTTCAGATGCCCTCACTTTTGGACGCTGAAATATATATATTTTCTTATTTTGCATGAGACATTACCATGTAATTTTCCTATTATATGATTAAACATTAAAAAAACAAAAAACTAATCATTTTTGTATATTTAGGCCTTAAGTTTTGTAGTTTACACTTGAAAAGGATTTAGAGCTTAGATGGAGCTCACCTCCTACCTTTCTGTGTAAGATCACACAATTTATGCTGCATGTCTGGTTAAAAAAAAAAAAGAGATATAAAGTGCAAGAGACCAGGAGGTGAAGAGATCTCTGACAAAACTGGGTTAAGGTGGCGGATGAGAATGTGGAAAAAAAAATATTATCTTAAGCTCTGCCATCCCAGGAGCGCCAGTGGCTGTAAAAAGGAGGAAATCGCTCTAAAAAAGGACCTTTGTTTGAGAAATGACCAAGAACTGAACAGCCAGTATCGCGGGACCTCAGAAGACCTTTACAGTAGCAGGAGAAGACAAACACATACATCAGCATCAATCTGTCAGTCAGAACCTCACAGTAAAGAAACATGACTAAAGTCATCCAACTCCACTGTAAATTTAACAGAAAAGAAAGAAAAATATTAAAGATTAACATGTTTTAATTTTAATAGCGCTATATGCATCATCTGGTGAGTATCCAGCTCGGTAGATACACGGTATACTGTATATGCAACCGCATACTCACCAATACTCTCTCATTGTCATGCAGGTATCAAGATACATAGGTTAATCGTCAGACAGGTACGCTCATGCACATATGCAAAGTAAACCACGCACAGCTGCACCCTTGAGCGAAGCAGGTTGGTCATCGGGTGGCCAAGTGGTGGCGTTGAGGCATCATCACTCACTTGGAGTCTGTCAGTGACTCACCAAGGGCACAATGGAATTAGTGAGATTCTCTGCAATGTGACAGCTTGCTCTGGCTAAATGGTGTAATAATCTACCCCTCCTCTCATGAACCTGCAGCAGCCCGTACACACATAGACACACTCTTTCACCCCCCCCCACCTCCTGCCTGTTTGCCCTCCCCATACCAACTGGCACAGACAACATTGTCTTAAGCTATAAAAAAAAGATTTTTTTTCCCCTCCCTCCATTGCGGTAATTATTGAATTAATGCAGATGGAGAGAGACATCTGCATGTTAAAGTGTTGGCCTCTCTCTTATGCACAGCAGATGTTCCCCTGTCATTTACTCAAATTACGCTGCTTAGATACAGGAGAGACAGAGAAAACGAGAGAGATGGAGAGAGAGAGAGAGAGAGAGAGAGAGAGAGAGAGAGAGAGAGAGAGAGAGAGAGATAGAGAGAGAGACCAAGAGCGAGAGAGAGAGATGGGAAACAGAAGGGAGAGAAAAAAGTTACTCGGCAAGGCGACATTGTCTTACCAGCTCAGAATGTCAGCTACCAGATTCATGTAGCTTCCGTCCTTCAGTTGAACCCGTACTTTCTCCCGTGAGGTATCCCTCCAGGGGAGGAGTTACACATATCTGTCATGTTTTAAATATAAAGACACTGCAAGTTTATGTTGAAATAATATTTGTTCATATACACAATCCAATGAGAATAAAGTTCAAAAGTAGTTAGAATAAGATTTTTAACAAAAGATAGTAATCTTTTATTCGTAAAATTGTAAAATTACATAAGACAGAGATACAGATAGAAACAAAGGCCAAATGAATAAATTACTAATCAAGGATATTTCAGTATTATCATAAAATTAAAGTACAGTACAAGAAACAAGAAAGGGTCATTATCCAAATATTACAAATTCAAAAACATCTTCAGGAAAAAGAGACTTAATAACTTAAAAAACAACTTTAAAAAGTAAGTTACTTCCACTTCAGCCAGCAGCACATGGCTCACCTTAAGATACCTTCACATCACTCAAATCAATTATAAACTATTGATGTTTATAGACTTTTAAGACATTTTGTGCAGTGATTTTAACCCATGATTGTCCACAATGTGAAATCGCTCACCTGCCATTGTTGTCATAGTAACAACAACGAGCCATAGCCGACATGTGTTTTTGGGTCTGAGCCAGATTATCCACCTGCTCCACCTGCATGTGTAGAGGTGCGTTAGCCCGGTCCCTGCCGGGCCTCGTGAGGTCATCATGATCACAAATATGATGTCAGCAGCGTATCTGAACATTTTTAGTCCATTTGCATCTTCAACTGGTTTTCAACTAGTTTATGAGGAATGAACATTTCATATCAAACAATAAAATCAAATGTACAGAACATTAAATGTAATCAGTCTTTACTGTGGTCAGTGAGACTCGCACAACTGCTGCAACAACAATGGTCTACCAGCATAAAATATGTCTTTCCTGAAAAGACCAGAGAGAGCTTCAATATGTTAGATGTGATAGCAGCAGTGTCACCCAGGATGAAGACTTCGCTGCTCAGACGGAGACCTTGGACCTGATAGCATTAAAGACTTCTTTACGTGAATAGCGGTCCCTTGATGTTACCAAGGATGTAGTCTTCAGGGCTGAGATGGAGTCCATTATATCCTTAGAAGAATGTATCCTTGAAGAGGAGTTCCCAGAAATCTTTCCGGATGAAGACTTCACCCCTAACAGTCCATAGACATAGCGTCATCCCAAGAGTTTTTAGCTCAAGAGCAAACCAGGATGAAAACTTTGACATAAACTTTGTAGGTCATCAAAGTGTATTGACGGCACTTAAAGCAGCACTATGTAACTTTCCCACCTTAATATAATATTTCCAGAGTCATTGTGAGGGTACATCAACTTCCAACAGGTTTAATGACACCTCTGTCATGGTCTGAGGGGTCTGTATCGCCTTCACTGGCACTATGTAACTTTGAGGAGCATGGTAGGAACCCTTCCACACTAAAAAACTACACATTGTTACGGCTTTGACTGCTTTACGGCATACGTCACTTCCCCCTCCTTCCCGATTCATAGTCGAGACGAAAGCTGGGCGGGGCGTGGAGCGCAGAGTTCAGCAGAAGCTGGTATCATGGCCGAAGCAGCGAAAAAAACAAAGAAAATAAAAGTTTTATCGGAGGAGGCGAAAAAAGAAAGCGGGAGAGTAACAAGCTAAATGCCCGGACAAAAAAAAAATAAAAAAATGCCCGGACATGAATAAACATTGGCCCGGCGTTCACTCGCTGCCGTGAGATGAAAGACGAGGAGGGATGTCCGACCGATGGGGATTTATGGGGATAAAACAAGAGACAGAATTGTCATGATACAAATGTAAATGTAGAGTTCTATGTACAATAAGAATCAAAATTAGAATGTTTTCACATACAGGGGATTCGTCTGGGGTTCTAGTATTTTTCCTGAACTGTAAAATTGTGCAGGGCTGATCTGCAAAATATAAGGAATGGGCATTCAGTTATTCACAGGTTATAAAGTATTTTTTTATTTTGTCAGTAAGTATGTTGGACTACTAATTTATGACGAAGTCTGTCTAAAAAATGTGACAGGAAAAAGGTGCAGTAGAACAAAACCAGAGCGTGTACAGACGTGCTCCCTCTTCATTTTGTCTTAAGCTTGAGTTATGGTTCTGCGTCAAAACGACGCCGGGCCTACGGCGTGTGGTACGCGTCGACGCAGACCACACGCAGACCGAGAGGGCTGTGATTGGTTCGCTTGGTAGCAACGCATTTCCGGTTTCCGGTTTGAAGCAGTCGTGAACTTTCCGCGCTCTTTTCTTCGTGTATGTGTGATTTTTTTTGTTTTGTTTTTTTGCACAATAGTTGTCCTTATCTCTTTGATTCACTGTGACAGGAAATTTATTGAAACACATGGCGAGTCAAACATTTACCAAAGCAGCTGCCAAACACTCCTAAAATAGGTAGCCGAAGACGTGGGTTGTGCAGAACTGCGGCAGTAAATCCTCATGGGAGCTCCACTCTTTAGTAGGGATTTCATATGGATCCAAACTGTTAATAATCATTATTTTCTCCATATACCGGTCCCTGGCTTCCTTGTTTAAGGTATCCCGGTAAATTCCAGTTCCTTTCTGGCATTTTAACATCTTTTTTTTGCGTTCTGTCTGTTCACTTGGTGAAACAGAAAAGTAGTTTTGAAAGTCCGTCCCGTCTTATTTCATTCACTATCAAAACAAATGCACGCGACAGGGACAGGATCTTTCCGGCAGTACACGCTGGTGCTCATGGGAAATGTAGTGTTCTTTCTGGTAAAGCACTACCGCTTTTGTCCAAAGGAGCCGCCAAACTCAACAAAAGCTGAAAGTTACATTGTGCTGCTTTAAGCTCTTTATTTTGTGAGGCATTGCAAAGACGGTCAGTGACTTTTATGTAAACGAAATCTAGATCCAGAAAAGCCTGCCTGACAAAATTTTGGCTAAAGCTGAAGGGCAAGATATCAACATCTCATCAGTGAACTGGGAAAAACTGAGTTAGATAATCTTCAAGAGTGTCTGCAGAACCTTAAGCTGCAAGGAAAATTTTTAAAGAATTAGACATCCTGTTAGTAGATGAGAAGTTTGCCTCCTCTTGTTTAGAAGCGATTGAATCAGAACCAGCCCTCGGCCTTCAAAAGATTCTTCTCATCTGAAGCATGGCCTGTTTGGACATGAAGATTGGGGAAATCTTCTTCTCCCTGAGCGTGCAGATGTCGGGGAGAATGGAGCTGGAGGCTTATACATTTTGTGATGCTGTCTTCTGACCGTATGTATTATTTGACGATTCTCTTCCTTGTCCTGTGCTTGAATCTTTTGTTTCTGCCCAGTGTACCAGTGACCCTGGTGCTCTGTTTTCTGCAGCTTCTATCTCTGTGGTTGGCCAAACTGATTCTCTGAACTCCAATTCAGATGTTGAGGCTATATTCTGTCATTTTAACTTAACTTGTCAAAGCATATGAGATGAAGTGGCACCGATGAAAAATAGGTCCTCTAAGTCAAAACCTGAGCCTTGGAGAAATACCTGGGCACTCGCTGTGAGACACGAGTGCAGGAGAGCTGAGCCTAAGTAGGAGAAAGACAGGTTAGAGGTATCATCCCAGATGTTGAGAGACAAATGCCATCTATATAAGAGAAGTATGAAAGCTGCTAAACTCAAGCACCCACTCTGATGTTGTTATTTCTAACTGTCACAATTGTTGTGTTTATTACTAACAGTAAAGTCTGTTCTTAATGCCTCACATTCGCCGTGCCTGGATAAATCGACTGAAATGTATGAAAACTCGGTCCAAAATCATGTAGTTCATCAGGTTAGTAGGTGTGTTTAAATTGTCCGAGTGTGTGTGTGTGTGTTTGTCTTTAAGTTTATCTGTGATGGACTGGCCATCCAGGTGTATCCCTGACTTCGCCCAAACAGAGCTGGAATAGACTCAATCAGACACCCATGCCCCTGAATAGGATAAGAGGGTATAAACAATGATAGATTCAAACCACATATGATAGTGGGGTTAAAATGGGATTTCAATCAGATTTTCACACATCCTTCTCAGTCTGAAGGTTCTGGTTGCTCAATTGGGATTTCATCGTCCCATAGCATCTTTACACTGCCATTCACAGAGGTGGTCCTAACAGCAGTTCTTCCTGAGGTTAACGCACAAAAAAAGTGACTTTCCAGGTCTTATTGGAGACTTTTGGTGACGCTAGCGTGAAAGCAGGTATTGATTTTTACTCATTACTCAGCGAGACGCCGATACGTCCACAAGGCCCTCTCTCGTACCAAAGCACTCTCAAGGCAGCCCGGCGCTTGTGCAGCGGCCTCCCTGCTGCAGTCAGATCTGGAGATAAAGCTGTTAACCGGTTCGCGTTCAAGTGCCAACCATCTCACTTCTGCCACTGACCGCTAGGCTGGCTCCAAAAACGAGTCAATCTCCATTGACTTCCACGTTAAAATGTCTGACTTTAGAGCAGAAATAAACATATTTACAACCTGATTAAAAAAAATGTTTTGGTCTCGTAAACTAACCCGCTGGAAACGTCTCACAGTCTCACAACTTTGATCAACATGTGGTGGGTGTGTTGCTAAGCAACATGGCTCTGCCCCATATGAAGAAAACGCCTACAGGATAAAGGAAGAGGGTTAGAAAAATAAAAAAATCTACAAAAAGAAATTTAATTTGTAGTTCTCAGCATATGCTATTATTAGAAGAAGTAATCTGAGCTATAATAATAAGGGGCTTCTGATGTTTTACACTTATATGCTTGAATGATTTCTTTTTTTCCAAGCAATATAAATAAGCCACACCGTAAGACACTGACACAGTTTCAGTCAATTGGGTTGAATTGCTGGTATAGCTTGCTGCTTCTGAAACATTTAATGCATGTGCTTACGGTATTTTGAGAAACGTGGCCCTTAATTGAATATATAAAATATCAAATCCAATAAATAACATTTTCTGTATCATAACAGTGTCATCTCTGATATGTAATATGAATTGAAAAAAATCACATTAATAGCTTAACTGAACAGCTGACCCCTTTGACCGTGCAGGCAGGACATTATAATAAAGATCAGACTGAAGGGACAACATCCTCTTGAAGATTATCTGATGATTATTTGAAGCAACGTCGAGGCATGAAAAGAGGCTGTGCACGAGTGTCTGCATAAGTGTGTATGGGTTTGCGTCCCTGATGACAGATAAACAGGAGTCCTTCTTCTTGGGATTATATCCCAGGTTGGTTTGGCCTCATCTCCCTGGATTATGTTGATAAAAACATTCTTGTATTATATTTCTGTGCTTATTGTATTAATACTCTCGGGCAGTTCCCAGAAAAAGCTCCGTCCTACGCTTGCTCTAAGGTAATCTTCTTCCACTTGAGCTTTTAAAATGTTTTGGGGGGTTGTCTAGCTTTGCAATACGTATTCTCTCCCACTCTTAAAGTTATATTTAACCTTGGTTCGTCAGTCTGTGCTGTAAATTATATATATCTGATAAATGTGGGCCTGTTACAGTTACAAATCTTTAAAAGTTTCTTCCTACAACCATGATTTATTCACCTTTTGAGGAGAAACTGGTAACCATCTGAACCAAAATGTGTGTCAATAAAGTTTTATTTCGTAATGAGTCCAGCTACACAACAAAAGGCTGCTTCAGGAATAGTGTTTGCTTTTAATCGTACTGAGTAATCTCTCTTAATTGCCAAATATAGCTCATAGGTTGTGTTAGCCCTCGTTTTAACCCTGACAGAGCTGATCAACGCTCAGAAAAATGGTGACATTTAGAAATATTATTTACATGTTTACATTTAATTAGTTAAATTTCAGTTGGTGCATACTTGAAATCATGTTTTCTCTCAAATATGCCCACACCATCTTTGAAAAGGACTTAAGTATCACCGGATATAATAATACCCTGCGAGATGTGTTGATTTTTTAAAATTAGATTTCACCAAATTTTTAAGAAATTTACATTCACGAACATTTTTAATAGTAAACTTGAGGTCAAAGATAATGGTTCACCACGACCCATTGTGGTTTTAATAATGTGTTGTACAGTTGTCAACTAGCTTTAATCGTTTTTTCACACTCATTTGTTGTTGGATATGTCCTCTGAAAAGGTCATTTTAGAAATGAGAAGCACTTTCTGATGGGAGGCTCTTACCTGTTTGCTTCTTTCTATGGCTCTCTGTGGCCAGACAGTTTATGTGCCAACAGACTTAATTCTTATTGATTACACCAGTCATCAGTCACAGCGGCTCACTCAACGCTACAGTTTTGCTGCTCTTGCACTCTCTACTTTGGGGTGAGATGCAGTCAGAGCTCCGATCAAATACTGAATGATTTGTTGAACTTATCTTTTCAATAAACTGATACTTGTAGTCCAGTATGCTGACAAGACTGCCCGGGCCTTTCACTATAGGCACATGCAGCGAGAAAGGAGTGAATGAGCAAATGCTGACAGATAATGCAAAAGGTAACTGGAGTTAATCAAAAACTGAACACGTGACTAATGTTCACAACTGTTGTAAGCAGAAAAAGCCTTTCATAAACATAGTTAAAAAGAAGCGAGCTGCTGAACTGTAAAAGCCTTCCTCTACGTTGATTCTGCCTCTGACTCCATCCAACCCTGCTGGACTGTACGGAGAAGTGAGGCCAGGAAGTGGGGGCCAGGTTGGCCCAGGCCGGCTCTGTTAAGCTCTGGAAGTGACCGTGGGAAATCAGCTGTCCTGACTTCACATCGATACACTTGGCTTCGAATATCTGTGATCCACTGCTGGCGCGACACGGTCATTTCACGGCACTCCATGGCCTCTGGAACCTGGGGTTTGGCCACCAGAGAAAATTACAACTATGAAATATAAAATAATTTGAACTTAAGTGTAAATTAAATGAACTGACCCTTGGAAGCATGTTGATGCAGTCTCTCATGCATCAACATGCTTCCAAATCTATTCCAGTGATATAGAACATTAACACTAATATAACGACTGACATACTGACTGACCCCATATTGTACATTTCTGTTTATACATTTTATCTGTCCTAATTCATCCTACGTCACCTTTTGTAAAGACTCATATTCGGCACTTTAAAACCTCATATTGTACATTTCTGTTTATTTCTGTTTATACATTTTTATTTTATTCTATCTCTTATTTTATCTCTATATATGTGTTTGTTTTTATATTTTTATTTTTATTGTATTGCACCAATCACCACAACAAATTCCTTGTGTGTGTTAACAAACTTGGCAATAAACCCATTTTCTGATTCTGATTCTGATTCTGATTCTGACATGCACTTGTCTCTCATCCTACATTCCAACCTCCTTCCCAGCCTCCACCTAGAGGCTCTGACTCTATGACATTAATTAAATCCCCCCAAATATCTCTACATGAGCCTAATAAATGGGGATTGATCAGAGCCTAGATGCTAGAATTTAAGTCTGCTTCATCATTAGTAAAACATTTGAAGTCTTCACTCCGTAAGTTGACTGACTGAACTGTAACTGTGACCTCATGTTTATGCATATTTTAGAATTCTGCCTTAATTTGTTAAGTATCATCTTTTGAAAGGAAAGTGATAGGAAAGTTGTATCACCAAATCTACCTTTCCATCTGCAGGTAGATCTCTTTATCTTTGGTCTTATCTCCACATATAAACCACGTTGAAGGATTTTGTTTATTTATTTTTTTGCAAAAGAACAGATCTTATTCAAAGGAGGAAGATCTGAATGTGCACTAGCTCTGCACAGGACTACGCGGGTGCATGTGAGTAGGGGCCAAATCCATTATCGACATCCCCAAGAGAACCATAATCACATTTAAACTTATTGTTTACACTCATGTGAAGATTAATTGTGTCATTCTTGTTGCTGTCACTTCTAATCAGTTAGTGAACTAACATGATAACTAATCACTCACTGTATTTATTTATCGAGCGCCTTTATGAAGCATTTCCAAAGTTAAATCTCTCAAATTATTATTTTTTACCTGTTTTAGGCATAATGAGTTTGGATTTTGACAATTAATCATTTAAAAATGTATAAATAAAAATGTAATCTGGTTGAACGTACTGTGGACTGCACTTATGTCCTGCGATATTTACTTTATTTTCCTTTTTTCCCTGAGATGTATTCGATGAATCACTGTACACACGCACACACACACACACACACACACACACACACACACACACACACACACACACACACACACACACACACACACACACACACACACACACACACACACACACACACACACACACACACACACACACACACACACACACACAAGCATTCCCCAGCTCTCAAAGCCCAAAGCTCAACAATCCAGTGGAGTCTGTGCAACTTCCTTCTGTTCTCAAACCAAAAGCCTTAAGCCAACAGATGCTTTTTGCTATCATCGCCAGTTATCACCCTTAGCTGCCTCTGATATGACTTTACTTTCTGACCCAGATGTTAAGGAGTTCAATTCATCAGATGCACCAGAAGCGCGGACGGGGAGGTGGAGGGATGAGTGAGCCTCAAAAATACCCTCCAGCTTGAGAGACGAGACGTAATATGCCTCTTTTTTTTTCCTCGGCCTGGTGTTGTTTCTGAAGCGGCGTTAGTGCAGTAAGGAGCTCAGCGTCTAAAGAGGCTTTGGTACAGACGGAAAGATGGGCCATATTACAGCGAGGCTAGAAGCCTGCTTGATTAATGGGCCAGGATAATCACCTCATCAAATCACTCTCACTTATTAAATCTTGTTTAATATCGTAATGAGGGCCCTCCCGAGCTGCTTTGGTAAATTCCCCACTCTCTCCCCAGCTCTCCATTGCTCTTGCTTTTCCTCTTCTGCCTTTCCGCTCGAACGGGAAGACTGGTGATGCCAGGTTCTCCTCTGCCCTTGTGTTTCCTTTCCTTTTGTTGTTTTTTACTTCCTCTCTCTTGTCCCCTGCCTTCGCTCCGCTTCTTAACTTACAGGAAAGGCCGGGATGCACGTCTCCTCCTTCCCTTGTGATCTTGGAATTTGTTTCTCAGATTTTAGACTGCACTGTAACATTATACACAGTTTATGATGTTGAGCTGCTGCGTCAACAGCCGCTTTTAATTTGATCTCCCTTATTTATGATGGATGATGTGGTGGATTGTGTTGTCATAAATCACTATATGTGTGGGTCAGGATCTGCCAGAACACCGATGCCACTTTCCAAGGCTTTGGTACACTGGAGTTTATGGAAACACTTCAGGTGAGGTAATATCTCCCCTGTCTCCTTCTACATGATTTGTGATGTCTATCTCCGGCATCAGGACATTCCCTAGGTTACTCCTGTTTGTGCATTTATGTGTGAGTTTTCTGGAGCTGGCTCGCGTCTCCTTCACTTGACCTCCAGGCTCGCAAGATATGCCTCCAAACAAAACAACATGCCAACATCTTATTTATGGTCTTCTATGTGTCACTCTATAATCTTGGTTGTAGAGATCTGACTATTCCTCCCTCTTGCCTCTCTTGCCCCATGTCTCTCTCTCTATTGTCTGTCAAAGCCAACCCCTTCCATTATCCTCATCTCAAAGTTGGACCCAATCCTTTGCCATCTCAGAAAGCAGGCGGGCAACAACTGGCTCAAGGTGACCAGTTCAGGCTTGAGAGAAAGGTTGCGGCTGCATCTTCCCCTGAGTGCCTTCCATTTTTTGCCTTTATTGTTGGGGAGCAGCTGTTGTGTACCTGGACGCCATGAGCGGCGCCTATGCTGGGTATCTTGGCAGCCGGGCTCCCTAGGCTTTGGATACCAGAGTGAATCAATTCTTAAAGATGACTGTCTGCGTGCCGTGTCACATGGACAGGCCTGGAGTGGAAGGCTTAGAGGGCTCTGGAGCTGGAATGCTCTTTGATGGAGGGGCTGAAGAATGGGTAGGGAGGGGAGGAAAGGAAAATATGAGGGGGGGAGATGTTATGGTCCTATTGTTGTGCCAAGGAATGCCCTTGCCGGAGATAGAAGGGTATTGTTTTTATGCCTATGAACTCTTTCGGACTTGGAGAGTTATTGGTGAAGGACTTGCGAGGGTGATGAACATTTTCATCTGTGCCTCGAGAACCATGGCTGCCAGACCTTTCCCTTATGCAACAAGCTATATGTTGAAAACCCCAATAAGACACACCATGTGCAAGCAGCTTTATGTGAAGCTGCACAGCGAATGTGTAAAACTACAATTATTTGGTGGCTCTTTAATAATACCCAAAGAATTAAACCCATTCTAGTCTGGGTTTGAGAACAGCTGAGCAGGATACTGACCACTTACTGGCTCACAGGTCTACGGTGTAAAAAGCCCAGTGGGAAGACAGAAAGAGAGGATAGTGAAGGATGAATCTGGCACATAAGCTAAGTCATTTATTTTGTATCTTTCTTTGGAAAACAAAGATCCCTTGGACCGACAATTTATTATTTTTGTACTTGGGGAAGAAAAGCGGGTTTATTAATATAAGAGCAGGGTGTTTGGATAACCTACATGACAAGGTTAAGGTTCCAATCAAGACTCATCAGCCACACCAGCAGCAGTTGTGGTAACAATGCTTTTCTTTTTTTTGAGAAGCAGCCTTGTGGTCATCTTGTGTCTGTATCCATTTCATGACAAATGAAATACCACAGGCCCTGGCCAGAAACAATGGCTTGCTTGGTTTGCTGGAGGCTGTGATGGTGGTGGTGGTGGTGTGTGTGTGTGTTTATGTGTGTGTGTGTGTTTATGTGTGTGTGTGTGTGTGTTGGAGGGTGGTTGTGGTGGGGGGTCCAAGACTGGCTTCCAACTCTTGCAGCTGTCCCGGTTGTCACTCCTTGTCTTAAGGCTCACTCCTGGCTCAACACTTCAGCCCATGGATCAAGGGGATGTGTGCCGACTATCGTGCATGTGTGTGTGTGCACACACATCCTGAGCCCCGAGAAACACTGTGTTGTAATTCTCGGTGCTCAGAGGCGTCTGAAAAATGGCTCCAGACACAAAAGGCGAGTTGAACGGTGTTAAAACCCCTTCAGTGCGGAGCAGACCCCAGGCATGAAGTCATCAGCCTTGGTTTAGCAGCCTTTGTCGTGCTGCCTGATTGACAGGAAGGGTGGCTATCAAAGACAATTGTGGGATCAGCTGCAGCTATGTATGTCACTCAAGATGCAACACATTTGCAATAAAACACATTTGTGATGATGTGCTGAATTTAGGGCATACATACACTTTTTTTCTCAAAGGGAGAACACTGTGGATGTGGAATAACTGCGAGATTCCTGTGAACATAGTTAATTACAGACTAATGTGTGGAGGCACTTCAGCTTGGTAATGATTTTGCGTACCTACTCTGCGTGCCTCACCTTAATATGAATTATTAAATCCGTGAATCTTTTAATCTGTGTTGATAACAGGTGACAAAGAAAAGGACAAATCTCCTCCCGCCCCTCTCCCCCTCTGCCCCTTATGTCTCGGAGATTAGCCTTTGCTCAAACACCTCCTGTTCATCTAAGTAATTAAAACATTAGAATTACTGGATTATAAACTGCTTTCCATTTAATCCAGCAGTTGATGCTCCCGTCATCTTGCCAAATGGGTCAAAAGGAAATATAATGGGCCTCTGTGATTTCTGAATCAGGGATCTGGAAGAGGCAAAGGATGCCAATAAAGGCTATTAAAAGACATGTGTGTTTGCATGCGTGTGTGTGACAGAGAGAGATAGAAAAAGAGACCCCAGACTGGCTTTGCCCAAGTGCCATCTGTCTTGGACCCAGCAGACCCAGTTTAGTCAGGAAGAAGCCAAACAAGTTCAGTTTTCACCCCCCCCCCCCCCACCAATGCACAGTTATGTATGCAGATGCACACCAGTGCACAGTTCCACACAGACGCTCCTTTTGACTGCTTATTCTTCTTTAGGAAATTAAAAACCTTAAAATAAAAACACTAGAAATTCTTTCATCCTTTCTTTAGAAATGTACCCAGCTCACGCTTTGTCTTCTCTGTACTGTGAGCCTGGATCTCTTTCTCTACTCTTTATTTTACAGTGCCCAAAAATAGGGAGTCTTTTTTACAAGCAGACTGTGACAGCTTTGTTATGATCACAATGGTGGACCTCATAAGTCTCAACGGATGCTTGAGTGTCAAAACTTGCATTGAGGGTTAGTCTGCACAAAGATAGCAGGACTTGGTTGTGTGGGAGAATCTTTTCTTAAAAAAAAACCCAATAGCAGGTGTTTGCCCTGTAGGGCCCACACTCCATTTTCAGGGTGTCCTGTTCAATTCATATATCATTTTGTATTGTCAACCTGCAGCACACGTTGCAACATGCGCACACATTAAAATATCTTTGTTTTCATTCATTTTTAAGAGCAGTCTCCCGTCTCACTCTGCCCCCTCTGACATTTCTTGGCAGTCAAGATAAAGGTGTATGCCGGGACGCCACAACCGCCGTGGTCTCACCTCTGCTGTCTAGATCAATTTGAGTGTGTGTTTGTGAGCGTGTGTGTGTCTGTGCATGTAGGCGTTCCAACAAAAAGTTTTCGGATCCACGTTTGTTTCTTTAACATTCATTCAAGTTTTTTTCTCATCTGCTACGGTTGTCCACAAAGATAGAAAAAAAGCAAAGCAGCACTTTGAGTATTTTATTAACAGAAATTATTAAAATCTTTTTGAAAAGGTTAAAGAATAATAAAAAAAAAAAACATAAATCAGTCTCAAATGATTGAAACAATATAGCAATAAGATTCTTATGTGTACAATAACATCTTTTATTTAAATCAAACAGATGACAAGAATAACTTTATTATAAGGAAAAAAATATATAAAATGATGAACCAAAACAAATTATAATTAGGGCTTTACTGCATCTCCTCTGGCCTTCAGACCGGCCTCACAAGCACGGCTTTCATAAAGCAGCTGATAAATCAGCTTTGCAGGGTGGAGCCTGGTCATGGACCATTTTCCTCAGTTTCAACCATAACTTCTTTGTTGTTGTGTTGCGTTCCAGACCGTTAGCTTGCCATGCCATTTATTTCCTGAAAAATAACTTTAGAAACTCTTTGCTCTATGTCAAGATGTGTTACCATCCTAAAAATGATCCTCATCATCACCAAACCCACCTTAGACTGATGGAAAACAGAGAGAGAGAGAGTGTAAAACATCAATCTGCAATTACTGTAGAGTTAATGATTGTCATCTCCCTGAGGGTCTTTTCCCTGACATGACCTTGGAGATACGTTTGTTTGCTCCATCTTTGTATGATTCATTTTATCTATCTATGCTGATGTGTTATTGTCATCTTTTTTCTGCCTTCTGTATGTTTCCCTTTCACAACATTCCCATTTTGTTTGTACTTTAGACAGCTGAGGAGGAACAGGCAACATCTTTGGGCACTATTGTATTTAATTACCTCCTTGAATTAACTTTGCTTTCCACAGTTGCCACAAGCCCTCTCTTCAGACTGCAGATTCATTTAGTTTATTAGACCTGTGCAAGCTTTTGTTTTAGAAGTGCAAAATATAAAGCAATTCCAAATTTTCTTTCCTCTACCCGCCTCCAGCTGTAGTTCAGTAGGCAGACCAGCCTGAGTCGTCCGCGGTTGTATTCCTGCTGTTGCAGTCGTATGGCGAAGTGTCCTTAGGCAAGACACGGAACCGTTGTTGTTCATCAGTGTATGATTGTGTGTATGATAGAAAATCTACTGCAGAGATTTGATAAATAAATAAATAAAAATGAATCTCTGTAGATCTTTGCAGACTCAGAGAGCGCTGTGTGAATGTGTGGGTGAACGGGTCAATGCAGCGTTTTGTGGAAAGCGTTTTGAGTGGTCGATAAGACTAGAAAAACACTATATGAATACAGTCCATTTACAATTGACACATTATGTGTTACTTTGTCTTTGGTTTCATGTTTTACAAAGTTAAAAGTGTTAGTTTTATGTCAAATCTTAAAAATAAAACATGAATTAACATTGTCGTGTCGGGGTTATTCCTTATATTTTCTAAAAGATTGCACTGCAGGACTTTGTCATCCTTGTCCTTTGAAAGTTTAACCCACTCTTTCTGTCAGGAGATTTAAAGCTAAGTCAGGTTGGCAATGGGAATATCAGTACACAGCATCATGAACCACGTTTATGTGTTGGGTTGTTTTTGAAGTGTAACTATTTGGCTCTCATATGGGCTCAGGAAAGGTTTTTTTTCTTCAATGATTAATACATTTTTTTCTACATCCATCATTTCTTCTGTCCCGACTTGTCTTCAGGTCTTTATACTTAAAAAAAAAAAAAGACATCCCCAGAGAATGATGCTGCCATCACCTTGTTTGACTGTAGGAATGGTACCAATGAGGTGATGGTCAACGCCTGGTACCATCATCTTTTTAGGAACAGTGGCCAAAATAGTTCAATATCAGGTTTAATGAGATCATAGGATTTAGTTTTTCAGGTAATGAGGAATCCCTGCCACCCAGCAACTCGTCTTTAAGGACCCGATGGTGCAGAGATGCACTGATGGTTGTCCTTTTTTCTCTTTAGAAGAACTCTAAATCGCATTCAAAGTGAACATTGGCTTGTTTGTTTCCTGTCTCCCCGAGGCCCTTCTCGCCCAATTATTCGTTTGGCTGGGCATTCAGACCTAGAAAAGTCTGTTCGTTGATCCAAACTTCCTTCAGTTTAAAATGACAGAAGCTAATTTGAGTTTGGTCATCGCGGAAATATTAGAAGCAAACGTTTCTTTCTTTAGGACTTTTCCTTGACACAATCCTAGATTATGAGGATGCAAGTTTATTCTCGACCCTTATGGCCTGGTTTTCAATTATATACAGCATAAATCACGAGACTTTGTATTGTCAGGAGTGTGCTTTACCTCTAAAGTGTGTTATAGATAGGAGGACTGATAAAAATAGGATGCATGAGAGCTCAGCCGCTAGTCTGAATAGTTACGCAAGCAGGATTTGAAAATATCAATTAAGAAATCTCATCAACAGCTTGTCTTTGCTTTGCTAGTTTAAAAGTTTCTTGATAAACCAATACAAAAATGTAATTGTATTAATTTCAAAAGATCTCTGTGTCTTTATGCAGCCTTTTTTTGTTTTCTTTTTCTGCGAGTATTCTGTCCTCTGTGGCATGTTTTCTCAGTGAGTGTATGTTTCGCGCATATGTGTGTTCTTTATGGTCTGTGTTCCTCGCAATGAGGGGTCCAAGTTGACACGGTGACAGTTCCTCGCAGAGCGACAGAGGGGCCCTGCCATCCAACAACAGAGGCTTTGTTGCTTTGCTCCTCTTGGCTTGTTATGGACTTCTTTCTCCCTCGCTTTCTCTCGCTTTCTCTCCCTTTTTTAGCGAGCCCATTTTCTTGTCTGAAGTCTTAATTTGGGGCGCTGGCCAGTAGGGAGAGGGAAGAGAGAGAGGGAAGAACGGGGGAGAGAGGAGGTGCGGAGTGGTGATTGCTGCAGACGGACGGCCCTTTGTTCCTTCTTTCCCAGGCTCCTCTCTTGAGCCTCCGAGGCTCCAATTGCATTGGAGCCTTCCAGCAAGAGTGGCAGAGAGAGAGGGAGGAAAAAGAGGGCACAATGATCTGTCCAACTGGAGTCTTTCAATTCCACAGAACAAATGTTTAGGCACTTGCAAAAAAGATGGGGAGGCAGAGAGGCTGGGGGCAGAAAAGAGGACAGCAAATTAAGTAAAACAAACAGAAATGCAGGAAAACAAAAACAACAACCAAACAGGATGGGGAAAGGATGAGGGCCATGTCAGAAATGGACACAGTGACTGTGAGGATCACATACTGACCACTAGATGTCTCCATCACTGATGCCAAATGTGGGCAAGCCAGAATTAATCCCACACTGTTCCAGCGGCTCTGGAGCAGAGCAGTGCATTGACCCATCGACAGCAGATGAAATATAGTCTTAAATTATGAACAGATCCAGAGTGAAACCAATAAGAAACATATTTTTCCACATGATTTGTGTGAAACATTTAGCTTTGGGTGTAATGATGTATACACTGATGCGGAAAATAAAGGGATGAACTCACACATATATCTTTTGTTTTCGCTTTGTATAGAAAAACATTCAACTGTTTGAGTTTCAAGCCCACAATCATTTCAGGAGTAGGTGTCAAAATGGTTCAAACGTTGTACAGCTCATTTGGTTGTTGGTAGGAGGATCGCAGGAAGGAGAAATCGAAACGAGGTCCTGAGTCCTTGCGATTCTGCGTCATTAAAGTTCCCTGGAACGGAGGGTTACATCAGCTTTTGCGTGCGTGCTGATATTTACCAAATAATGTTTTGTTTGGAGCTTGTTTGTTTTGCATGCGCTTCACTTGGCCTGTAAAAAAACTCCTTTTTTAAATTTAAGCAAACTTACCCAACTGAAAAAAAAGTGCTCTTAACCACCAAACTGAAAATGTTCTTGAACCTGAGTTTGTGATAATGAGTGACCACGAGGGGAGGAGGGACCTTGGGGACCCTGTCAACGTTTTGTGTGCCGGAGCAGGGACAAGCATTGGGCAAACATTGGGAAAGGCTGGCAGCCTTTGAGATAGTGGGCCGTTGATCTAAGACTGAGGAGCTAAAGTCCACTATCTCCTGTGTGATACAGCAGCCAAGGTCTTGCTGACACACAGAACAAACATGGATACCTGAAGACAATGACCCTTGAACCCTCAGTGGGAGAGATGGAAAAAACAGTAAGTGGTGAAAGTGACTCCGCGGTGACTTCCTCCCTGCAGGCCAAGAATGAATCAGGTGGAATGATTGTAAGTACACGGGTCATTGTACATAAAAAGCACACATACACACATCTTGTACAGGAGTGGGAAGCACAGATGTGGTGTGTGTGCATGCGCTTGCATGTGTGTTTGCATGTGTGTGTGTGTGTGTGTGTGTGCGCGATGGAGGAAGCGAGAGAGTGAGTCTTCAGATGTAGCGACAGATGGTATTTGATTACAGAGCAGACGGTCGGTGTTGTACAAAGATGCTGTCTCAGCCCAACCTAAGGAGCTGTAGCCTCCGGTGAAGGCGAGTGGAGGGAGGCAGGCGGAGGACGAGAGGGAAAAGGAACACGGCAGCGGGAGGGGAGAAAAAAAAGAAAAAAAAAGAATAAAAGCAAGCAAGAAAAAGACACAAAAGCAGCAACTCCAAAAATGAGCATCAAAGCAAAAAGAGTGAAAAGCAGTCAGGCAAGAACAAAGGAAGAAAAGGAACAGAGCGACGGGCAGGCGCGGTGGAAAGTACAACACAGGTCACGATAAGAAAACAGCTAAATGACGCAGAGACAGTACACCATTCTTTTGAAAAATGAGCTTCTATAACTCCCAAACTACAAAATGACCATTAAAATGTGAAACTCTGAGCATTTTATTTTAAAATCTATTCATCATCGCCGACAAACACGGATCTTGGTTGTTTTTTCCCTGTGAATTTCATTTTAATCATATGATCAGCAACACAGATACACATTTAAAAGGGGATTGTTATTAGGCCATGATCATTAGCTGTTTTTACAAAAAAAATTAAAGAAAACACTAAATAAAATATTCTAAATCTATCCTCCACTTTTTCACTTCAGGTTGTGTTTTAATGTCGATTAACCGAAGACCATCAGACTCGGGTTGTTGGAAAAAACACATTTCCCTCAAAGTTTTGATACTGAAAAGAACAAAAAACAATGCTTTCAGTGATAAAGAAAGCACTCAAATAAACTCATAAGGTGTTTGCTATATCTTAAAACTTAAATCTAAACAATCCTTTTTTTTATTTCAAAAAGCTTTCAAACCCATTCAGATTGGTAAAAACTTCTTGGAGGATGTAGTTGCATGTAGTTTTGTAATTTAAGGAGATTATTTTCTAGTGTGTGTGTGTGTGTCATAAGTTCAACATTTAAAGCACTCATAAACAAAAAGGTGGGAGTTATCTAGGGAGAAAAAAAAATCTTTTAACAATGTAAAACCTTTTTCTTTTTCACTGATAATCTCCCACTCATCACAAACCTCCACACATATGAGGGACCTGTATGGGTCTAAAATAAGGTGATAAAATAATCCACGAAGAGTTGACATTTTCCACTCTCTTTTTCATTTTTATTTGAAGGTTTTATTCATTTTGCACAAGCTTGCATATATACCGCACATACATTCAGTTCATAGAGGGTGAAGGCACGAAAGGCAATATGACTACTAATTGTTTCTGGGCTGGGCCGAAGCATTACAGGGAGGGAAAAAAAAATCAAGAAGAAAATACAAAATTTCTTCAAACTACTATAGTTTCAACTTTTAAGGTCCACCCTCTGCCCTGTCACACCATTTATTCAACTGTCCAGTTGCATTTAGCTGCCAAGATCTCTAGACACCATTTCTGTCAATTCAGCAATCACGCAAAACTCCTAATCATTTAAATAGATGAGGATGAAATCTTCTATGTTGGTTCTGTGTGTTTAAATTCAGTCCAGCCTTCCTTGTTGGAAAAAACAAAATAGAGGAACATCAAATAAATTAGGATAAATTAAACCAATAAATTACACAAAATCTGCAAGACAAATAGACACCAGTAACAGAAAAAAAAGCAGCCATGTCATGAGTTTTCTCTCACTAACTAACTATTCAGACTGTATCAGAATTATGGCTGTTCAGTTGGAATTACTGCACTAGAATTGAATAATAATGCAATACAAAAGCTTCAACAAAACACTATTTACATAGCATATTGCTAAGTTATACAAAGGCAGTATTTATCACTGTAACTCCACGTCATTGATATTTACAATAAAAGAGGAGCAATGAAATAATAATAATATTAATAATAATAATAGTAATAGTAATAATAATAATAATAATAATAATAGTAATAAAAAAAGGAATTATAACTGAAAGCGTCGAGGAACAAAAACCTCTTTCAAACAGGTCGGAAAACAAATCAGAGGAAATTATCACAACACGCACGCACGCACACACACACACACACACACACACACACACACACACACACACACACACACACACACACACACACACACACACACACACACACACACACACACACCAAACACATGTTTCCAACGCTTAATGAGAATCATTTACATGTCAGGATGGTACTCCCAGGGGTGGGGGAGGGGCCACAGTGTTGAGAATTGTGTCACTCGCTGGTTCACAGGTTCTCATAATCGGTCTTTTCTCCCACACAGACACACACTCATATACAGTACATGTACACAACCGCACAAACACACACATACACACACACACAAATAATGCAAAGCGAACTTAAATTCCCCAAAACTTTTCCCCACTTTTTGAACCCAGTAAAAAAGGGTATGAATTTGTCTTTTTTTTTTTTTCAAGTATAACTGTACACGTTTCCCTTTCATGGCACAAGTTTTCTGGTGACAATGGGTTCCTGTCTGCGTCCCGAGCTGAATCTAGCGCTACCTTGGTGGCAGTCTGCCCCTGTCTTGTTGTTGTTGTTGTTGTTGCCCCCCCCCCCACCTTCTTTTTCCATTTTGATGAGATGGGGTTTCACAGACTGCCAACAGGACGAGCTGCAACATCATCACAGCTAGTGTAATGCATCGCTCAGTCAGAAAAATTAAAGATATTGATGCTGGTGCGACCTGAAGGGCACTGCCGATGGGAGACAGGCTCCCTTTAAAAGGCATAGGGAGTGAGGACCGAATCCCTCCTATGTGGGTTTGTTTTTTAGGAAATGGCTCTCTCTTCTTTTTTTAAATAACTCTCACTCCCCTCTAGCCCTCAGTGATAATTAAACAAAAGAAAAACTTTACAGCTGTTGTTTGTTTCATCCTGACATATTTACAGTTTCTGAAACCGTATTCCAAGATACATTTTTCCCATCTGAAGAAGATAGCCTCTCGACGCAAAAAGAAAATAAAGTAAAGAAACAAGAAAAAAACTAAAGTGAAGCCGGTCACAAAACCTGCAAAAACCTAGCACTATTTCTCCTAAACTAACAAGGACTAAATCAGGATACAGATTTAAACGAAATCTGTCACTAAAAATACCCTCCAGATTTCTTTCATGAAACATTTTTTCACAATGCTTTTCAAAGATCTTCCATCGCTGTCTGTATATATATTTATATATATGTCCATAGATTTATATTTTACAGTTATTTAAAAAAAGGGCTATATATGTTTTTAATGATGTTGTCATTAATATCAAACAACCCCCATCCCGAGAAAGAAAATTTGACAAAAATATTTTCAACACAGTTTAAAATGTTTCTTTTTTTTTTTATATTTGTACACATATTTATCCTGAATTAATCTTTTTAGGTGCAGAATTGTTTTAACTTTAGGGTGGAGTTGCAGGAAGGGGCATGGTGGGGTGGGGTGGTGGGGGGGGTGATAATAATCTGTGCATCAGAGGAAAGTGTCCTTTCTCTTCTCCTTTGTGTGTGGTGCTATAGAGCCCTTGGCTGGTGCTTTGAGCCTCTGAGACATGCGGGGCCTAGCCCGTCTTCAGGGAGAAATGTGTCCGGGTCGCTCTCTCGGGGCGCCCGGTCTTAAGAAGAACACTGTCCGGGGAGGTGAAGGAGGAGGAGGAGGAGAGTGTGGGGGGGGGACATAATGAAGGGAGTAACTCTCTGTCTTTCTGTGCTTCCTTTTGTCAGGCGCTTTGTCTCGCTTAGACGAGTCAGCAGGTTAAGCAACCTGGCCCTTTTGATCCTTTGTGACACGCAAGCAGACACGGTATAAGATGATGTCGCAAAGGTGAGATCAACACGGAGCTCGCACGAACCGTTAAAAGCATTCAGATCGACCTGTTACTGCAAACTTACCTCATCAAAAGAGCAGCTAATAGTAACTGCTTTTTAAAATCTTAAAACGCCTGAGAGGGTGGATGAAAGAAAAAAAAAAACAACCCAACAAATATGAGTGTGTGGCTCAAGTAAAAAACTCAAAAAACCAGGCATCGGAATCTCAGGTAAAAGTGAAAGGAATGCCGCTTAACAATCTGGACGCGGCGGATTTTGAGAGAACAACACTTTGGGTCTGAAAAGCTGCCTGCGCGGGACGGCATGACAGAGCTGAGGGCTTCAGGTGTGTGCTGCTCCTCGCTGTCCCCTCCCTTTGTCCCTGCTCTTTGTAGTGCTGAGAGCTTCTCCATCCACCCCTGGGGTGAGCGCTCACCTCCGACCTCGGATTGTTGCTCTGAGAAAGGAGCTGGATCACTCACTGGCAGGTGAACATGGCAGGAAAGTCTGTGTGTGTCTGTGTCAACGGTGGAGGAGCTTCTTTTTGAAGCAAAATTAATAATAAGCCCGTGTGTTTCAGTTTATATCTACATCTTCATTTGCCTTCCTTGAACAGTTTTCCCTTCTGTGGCTTTTTCAGTCACATGTAATTTATCATCTGTTGCTACAGCAACACTTTAAAGTGCCACAACACTATATATATATATATATATATATATATATATATATATATATATATATATATATATATATATTCAAGTATCACCTGCTATTGAAATAACTTCATAATGCAATTTACACCACGTGAAAGTTTATAACAATAAAAGTAAACAGGCTGCATTCACCTCACACAAACAGTGCTATGAAAAGTCTGAAGTTTTATTTCGCTTTCTAACTAATTCTGAGGTGTGCAAGTGTTCTTCCAGGAAAGACAGCGTCATTATCAAAAGTAGAGCAGCGCCGGAAATCATCTGTTTACTTCTATCATTCCGCATTATGCACTTCATGCATTTCTGCAGCCCTTTACCCCTCTCAGCATCATGACCATGTTAGTCAGACACTTTTGTCACTGCAGATGAATAGAAAAACTCACTCTGACGACCCCCGATTAAAACCCACTTCCAGCTAAAGTTGCCCCGAGATCTCAGCAATCCGTACAAGCAAATCAAAAAGGAAAGCCCGCTTCGTGGATGGGCGAACTAAATCAAGTGTATGAGGATGGGGAATGAGGAGAAAATATTACAGAATCTATAATCTTTTTGAATAATCTTAATAGCAATAATTTATTTTTTTTCTGCAACGGCATCAAGGGACAAAAACAAATCTTGAAGTGCCAATCTTCAGCAAGCAGTAATGACAAATAATAATCAGAAACAACAACAATAAGAGTAGTAATCAAAATAATAGTGTACACCCAATAAACACAATGTCCTACTTCCAGGTAAAACACACTTCAAAAAAAGAAAAAAAAAAGGAAAAAAAATGGCAGAGCTCAGTAGCTATTTGAAACTGGTCCGAGTCCCACAGACCAGTGCAGACCAGTACCACAAGTCCACTTTTAGTTTAGTTTAGTCAGTAACCTCACTAGGCCTTGTTTCCGTGTGCATGTGCATGTGTGTGTCTGTCCTGTTTTGGACATTTCTCTATAGCACAGTCTATTGGGCATCCACGTCGTGCCTAGCAGGGACAGTTCATTGGGACCCCCCCAGGAACAGAGGAGAACCCAGGGGCGCCCACGTGTGCAGTCTTCTGAGAACCTTGCCTGTTCGCTGTCGAGGAAATGGGAACTCCCTCCACACATTCAGGTAGCGTTGATCATAAAACAGGCAGAACATTTGAGGGTTCACACGCTCCAAAAAACTCCTCGAAAATTAGAGTCTCTTCAATTTAGAATCATAGAAAAACAAACATATAGTGTAATAACCATAATAATATAAGAACAACAACACAATAGCTAGGTCATTTAGGAAATGCCACCAAGGCTTCAGATAGGGAATGCTACTCCATAACTTTCTTACATTCAAAATGAAAAAAAAGGAGGGAAAAAAAATCAGGAAATCAAAAGTTAAGTCAGAGAAAAGAAAAAAAAAATAGATTATTTTGAAATTCTATGAAATCAAAGAAAACAAATAAACAAAAAAAGAAAAAAAAGCGCAGAGGTTGAGCAGGGAGGAAAACTTTACTCATGTAGAAGCTCTTGGAGACAGTTAGGGGACTTGAAGATCTCGGGGACTTCGCTGTCCAGTTTGCAGATGACCTTGTAGATGGCCTTCTTCCAGGACGGGTCCACGTCTTTGCCGGCCACGATGGCATTGAAGAACTCTCTCAGTGTGACCTCTGCCACCTCCAGGAAGCGATCGGGGACCTTGGTGGGCACAGAGAGGAAGGACATGATTAGTTATCAGAGATTAATCATTTGAACAAACAGTACAACTCTTCCTGCTCATTATTGAGAAAAAAAATAACACATTTTGTGCTTTACAAAGTACAAAAAGTTGTTGCACGTGTGTTCTTTTAATTTTTTCCTAATTTTCTTTCACATTAAAAGCAAAGAGTTGCTCAGATAATTAAACCATAGCAGCCACTCTCCAAACACTTTGCCCTGAGAGATGTAGCTCCAGCTTGTACTTTCACACCATATAGAGGTTCCTTTTGCATCAGCCTCAACAATGTTGACGCCTCACTTGTAGAATTTGCTGATATTTTCACAGTGGATGTAAAAGCATAAATCTCATGTCCTTTTGACATGAAAAGCCAGCTGAGGTGTCAGCCTGAGAAAAGTCACTACTTGTGAATTCTCAGTTTTCTCACACCTACCACTTCCCTCCTGGCAGCATGGCGCTTGTGACATGTTTATGAGTCCCACTGCAAACCTGTGACCAAACGAGAGCGAGGAGCCGACTGAGGACCGACAGAGAGGTGCTGGCGAAAGAGGAAGTACTAAACGCTTTGGGAACAGGGAGACACGCCGCCTCTTTAGTGTCCCTGACAGCAGCGCTCACCGACACCATGGAGATGATTAGTCTGGCAAAGATCTGTGACACCTTCCCTGAAGCCAACACTCTGTCACACACACACACACACACACACACACACTCACGCTTATGCAGGAGTGGGCACACACACCAGCACACACACCTCCTTGTGCCAAGGAGATGACACATCCTGTACGGTGACGGAGCTCTACATAATGCTCGCTACACACACACACACACACGAGCCACCCTGCTGTATTTGGCTGAGTCTCTTTCCTCGACTCTGAGCTGCGATGCAGCCTTCAAGGGTCACCTGCTTGGATAATGCTGACTGTCTCCCTGCCCGTCTCCCTTGAAGCGCACACAAACACATATTGCCACACACACACACACACACACACACACACACACACACACACACACACACACACACACACACACACACACACACACACACACACACACACACACACACACACACACACACACACACACACACACACACACACACACACACATATACTGTACCAGGGTTTAAATATATAAATACAACAGCAGCTTGCCCAAGTGCGTGACAGTGCACGCTCGTCTCCTCTCCTCTCCTCCAGTGTCCTGCAGATACTCATCAGGAGTGTCAGGACACAGCAAGGTTAGTGGCCACTAGAATACGCACACACTAGATTGACTCCCCCCCATATAAACACACAGACAAGCTTCTTCACACACACACGAGCACTCATACACACATGGGACAGTCCAGCGTAGCCCTCGGGGTGATGAATGGCCGCTAAGAAGCTTGTGGGTGTACGTGTGTGCGCACATGCAGGAGTGGAAAGGTGAGCCATGAATAAGGAGCTTCTACATTACATGTGTACGTTTGACACACACACAGACAGAGGAAAAACATAACCTATAACCTAATTCCCCAAATACTGAATCCCCATCAGGTGGAGCACAAGTGGATGCAATTCATTGTTAGGGCTTCTTGTCGCTCATAAAATACTGGCACAGTAACCCTGGCGCGAGGGCAACTTTGTGTATTCACCGTACAGTAAGTGTGCACGACCGCACGCGCACGCTTTTCCCACAAGACTCTGCCGACGGGCCGGAGGAGCGCGGCGCCCTGGCTGTGAGATGCAGGGAGTGGTGCATTACTAAGAATATTCCTGCATGGAATTTCTCCTGACGTTTTGACTATAAAAGGACAGAAAAACGCTGACTGCAAGGAGAAAGCAATGTCAAGGAGAAAAGGGTATTGGTATTTCAGATCCTCTTGACTGCGAGAGGGAGAGAGGGAGAATGGAGGGGGGTGGCGAGAGAAGGAGGGGCTGAGAAGAGTCTGAGGAGAGAGTGTGAAGCAGCAGAACTGAGTGAGTTATTCCTGTCCCGCAAGCCTTTGTTTTGCCACTACATGTGAGTTGTGTATCTTATGTATGAGCGAGGTGCCTACTGACCAGCAGTGAGCCTTAACTTGTCCCCCCCCCTTTTTTTGTCCCATTCTGAACACCCCCCCCCCGCTTCATCTCGCTCTCTGGGGTCAGCTGTTGGGCCTTTGTTCCAGAGGCATTGTGGGGGATTATTCAGTGTGGCCGTTCATTCGCTCGGCTGTCCAGTAAATGGGGCCAATCGCGTGGCTCACAATCCTTCATACATATTTCATAGGGCTTTTTAACAACTTCTCAGCAGAGCCCAAAATTAAAACACAGATGTACAAAGAGGGGAGGAGAAAAAGAGAGAGAGAGAAGGACAGAGTTTCGTACGTATGTTTCTGTGCCTCAGAGACAAAGAGAAGTGATGCCTGGAAAAGGCCAATGAGTTGACTGAGCTTACACTTAGAAAAGTGAAAACATCTAAATGTGAATAAAAACTGGCCATGTAACCCTGATTGATGACATGACTGGGATTGCTTTTAGTATGATGAGAAGATGGATTCAGGTAATGGCACTGGCGTAGGTTGGGCCTCCGACATACTGCATGCTCTACCTGTAGGAGCCCAGCATTTCCAGTTACAAGAGCACATCTGAAAAGGACAATCTGATATTGTGTGCAAAACGGCGGCTTGTAGGGCAACGTCCTCGGGTTCAAGTCTGGACATCGTCTGGGGTCATGTTTGAAGGTGGATTCCTACCCAATTGCTATAAAGGTTGTTCCATCTAGCGAGATAAAACTTGGCTTCCACACAAAAATGACGTGTCGATTCAAAAACAAAAGCCTTCATGAAAAGAGATGTTACAATTGCTTTGACCCCGACGAGAAAAGAGGGTGGTGAAGACATTTTTTTTTTAAATTATCAGGAAAAGACATCAATCTGCACTTGCATGACCTTGGCATTTTTCTGTGTGATTGATAAATACCAATCAAGAGGGAAAGGACAAAAGCAAGACAAAAAGGAAAAGGCTCTGATAGAAATGAGGCCGTTAATCACTTCTTTTCACTGACTCCCCCTCTCCCTAACAACTCTCCCCCGTTCTCTCCATCTCTCTCTCTTGTGACAGGTTGCTTTGAGACAGAAGGATAAGCTCTTTTTCAGAGAGAGGGAATCGGATTTCCTGCTTTTTGATGAGATAATAAAATATGACGGAGGACAATAGGAGCCTGTGGAAGGCTTGCTGGGAGCCATTCAGTCCGGCAGCAGTCCCCCGTCTTAAGACTGCCTAGACAAACGTTTAAAAAGGTAGCCAGAGGCCCAAACCCCTACATAAAGGCTACTGTTACACACAGTCCGTTTGTGTCTTTGCATGTGTTACGGTAGAAAAGCCTGAGAAATCTGTTCACTCAGGATGACTCGGAGTTGGCTGTTTGTTTGACCAGCGTGTTTCTCCCCTTTGCTTTTGGGAACTGTCAGGAGATGTATTGCACCTTCTATTTGCACAGTGTTAGCCAAACAAGACAAGACCCTGGAAGATAAGGCTGTGTATGTGCAAGTGTGTGTGTGCTAGCAAGCTGTTGCCTTGAAGGATGAAATGCAGGGACACAACATAGGCCCCCTCTGCAGTCCAGGTTAATTCCTAACCCCTTCCCTGCATGGGAATATCAGCGCTTCCCATGCTCTTTGCTCACTGTATTTGTGCGTGATACAAGGAAGTTCACCATTTTTGTAATGCACTCAAGGCTACACATCTGACTGCAATATTCTAACTTCAAGTGAAGCATTACTTTCATAACAGGAGGTGAAACTGAACTTGGGCAAGATCTTTGACGTTTGAAGTGAGTCAACCCAGATCTTTGTGAACCTCGAACATACACTCCCATAAACAGGCCCCGGTGCCTCACGTATCTGCCCCAATCAATAATCTACAAAGGCCTTGATAAGTCCTTGGCCCACACTGTCACTTTAGGCAAACACAACCCATGTCCCCTCTCTTCCTACCCCTCTCCATGCTTGTCCCCAACCCCCCCCCCCAACCCCCCTTACCGCGCTGATAAGACCGGGCCCCGGCCGAAGAGTCTAACCAACAAAAGAAAAGAAGTCGTAGCGTATTCTCTGTTATATCATTTCCTTTTCAAGAGCTGCATTCTCACAACCCTCTGAGCTTCCACGATACTTTTCAGTTCCTCAACTGTGTCTTTCGTGAGGTCTGCAGTTCGGAGACTGATGGGACAGGAAATGGGCCTCAAAGCTGTGCAAACACAAGCTACCCTCAGTCCACTGATAGCCTTGAGAACGCGGAGCCTTGAGGGGGTGTATACGTGAACGTGTATGTGTGTATATCTACATGTCGGTGGCATTAGCGTCACATGGTGCTCTTCTCAAGGTGCACCTCCACTGGGGAGTCAAGGGCAGGACAGGGTCAGAAACACTTACGAAGCTGCCCTTCGTCTTACTGGAACCTTCACCTTTTGACATATACACACAAGTGTATGTCAGGGCCTCTTGGACATCTCTTTCCTATATTCTTGGTCCTCTTTTAGTTTATAGAAACTGGAAAACGGGGTAAAGCTGCAGTAGATATAATCTGCAAAAGGGAATCTCAGTTCAGTCGTTGTTTAGTGATTTAGAAATTCATTGCCTGAGATTGTACTGCGGACACAGGCGGAGAGAAACCGATTTAAATGAAAGGGGGGGGTCACAGAGTGCTGTAACGGGGCCTCTGGGGGTCAGGAAGTCAGCCCAGCTTTGAGAGACTGAGAGCACAGGAGGCAGAAGGGAAAGAAAGGACCAAGGGAGTCTGGAAGATAGGAACAGGACATCTGGAGAGGAGGAGAACAAGAGGGAGGGAGAAAGATAATGGAAGGGTAGGAGGAAGGAGGGTGTGAGTGCCTTGGTGAGCAAACAAAAGGATGGAGAGTAAGGAACAGCAGTGAAGGAGGATGGATGGATGGATGGAAGGAGCTAGAATGCAAGGGCAAGTGAAGGATCAAGATGGCAGGGGAAGAAAGGGAAAATAATAAACTGCAGATTGGATTGAAGGAGGGAGAGTTTGGCATCAGCAGGGGGGAGAATGGGGGAGTTGCTTTGACACATCTGCAGCTCTGATGCAGGCCCTGGTCATTTTGGCATGCGTCCCTTCGCCACGCTTCATTAGTTTCACACACACACGGCCGGAGACCAAAATGGTCCAGAAATAATGACATAATCAGCAGCTGTGCCACAGAGCAGGCTGCCCCTCACAAGGTGACCAGGGACAGAAGGAGGAGGGGAAGACGGAGGGAGGAGAGTGGAGAAGAAGGGAGGAAGTGGAGGAGGTGGGCTAAACAAACCAAGTGCAAGTTAGTGCAATGAGATTCTATGTTTGTGTGTATGATCAGGTGGAAAAAAAGGAGCAAAGGGACCATGTAGTTCTTTATGTTTAAGTGATTCCATGTTACCCCGGTTGCCCCAGGCTCTACATGCTCTGGTCATTTAATCAGCGCACGGAGTGAATCTCTAAATCTCACATATGCGCACACGCATACGTGCAGAGTGAAGAAAAGACCTGTCAAGCCACGTCAAACTGGGATCCTTAATAGCCCTGAGCTATTCATGGAGAACCAGATGATCACAGGCTCTCGTCTTATCCTTCTCAAACTCTTCCCACTATGAGAATTAAAGGGCTAAATTGGAAATGGCACAATGAATATTTGAGTTACCAAGATAAGGATATGTTTTTATTATCAATGTCAGCCTCTTTGAAAGGTTCGCTGAAGAGGGTTTGTAGCATTTTGCCCCTGCAAGGCACGTCGTCAAGACTCCAGGACATGGTGTCAACCGTATTTATTAGGACTGTTGGCATCAGTGTTTTTTTTTCCTTTCAATAAAATGTGACACAATCCCAATAATTATGTTTATGAGTTAAAGGAAGAGATTGTTTGTGTACAAAGATGGCTCTTTTTAGTTTTGATGTGTTCTTTTTTCTTTTTTCCACCGGATTTAAGCACAGCAAGACTATTATTTTGGATCTATACCGTAGATACACCAGCTCACCATGACTAAAAAAGAACTTTGACCTCTGGGTATTTTTTCATTAATCACATAAGACGTGTTGGATATGGAGTACGTATGAACCTGGGCTATATGGGCTACATTTTCTTCTGTAAAACTTCTGAAGTTGTTCATTATGACTTATTTTGAAATGAATTGTCACGTTTACATCTATAAAAATTTGTGTTTTTGCAAACCTGGTAGAAAGTTGGAGCAAAAGGAAGAATCTACTGAACTTGGCTGCAGATTAGAGGGACTTTTGTTAAAATTGTGAAACAGACCATTGAGCGTGGGAGTCTGTGGCTTTTGATCTTTTCGTCAAGTGCATTAAGATTTACTGATACTGAAGATGAGCGGTTTGAGGTTGTGCTCCCAGTTCTGCTCTGTCTTAGTCCAAATCTGTCAAATCTGTAGTTCAAGTTGCGCCGTCCCTCAGATCATCAGCACTGACTCAATTTAGAGGATTTTACATGTTATATTTGAAAAAATATAGGTAGTATGTCTGCTGGCTGTGCGGTTATTGGCAGGTATTCATATGTGATTAATGTGTAGATAATGATCAGAGTATATTTGTATCTCCTGTTAAGATCGTCATGTATGATGAATGTGTTTGGCGCACTGAGATCTTAATGGGAGGGAAATATTAACAACCCGCGATGCTGATATGAGAGGAAGAGGAGGATGAGGGGAGCTGTGTGTGTCTGTGTGCTGCTAATAAAAGCCCACTGGCAAATCTTATTGGTTGTATTTTTGGCAGGTCTGAACCTAAATCTATACCAGCAGCTTTGTTTACGTGTCTCTTCTGTATCTTTTTCTTCTTTGTGTCTTCCATGGTTCTTCAAAGAGCACCCTAAAGCTGCTGGGTAACAGCACCACACCTGTGTGCAAGTGTGCGTTTGCAGCACCCTGCGTATCTTTCGCCATATTTGCATCGGCGTCTCTGCTCGTGCATTCACTGAGATGGCTCTGACCTTTTCACCTCAAATTCACTGAGGTCAAACCCCGGTCACAGACACACTCTGCTCTCTCACACACACACACACACACAAAGACACAGACATTACCGATGTGATGAGATGACCAAAGAAAAAAAAAAGAGACCTGGAATGAAGGAGGGGAACATGGGAAGGGGAAAAGCAGGAGAAGCAGCAGCAGCGGCAGCAGGAGGAGGAAAAAAAAGACATTAGCCTCTCTGGGTGGAGAACAAATGGAGCCCCATGAGGGGACGTGAAGAGGAGGAACGAGGGAAAGAGGGGGGAAGGAGAGGTGAAGCACACAATGCTATGGGGCACGGCGGTTGGACAGACAGCATCTGCTCTCAGCTCTCTGTGGTTCTGGTAATGGATGGAGAGTTTGGAGAGACACCGAGAGCATAGGAAGGAGGGAGACAGAGGAAGGAAAAGATGGAAAAGGAAGAGGGAATAATAAGGCAGTGCAGAGGACAAGAGGAAGTCAGGCTTTAGAAAGTTATAAAGTCACTTTGGGTGAAAAAAAACAAAGTTAAAACACATTGGATAATATCCTACGAAGGATGTTATTCTTTCAAAATACACTGATGACAGACTGATGAACGGACAAAAGGGGAAGAAAGACAAAAGCAGTGACACATCTTTGCAACAGGAGAAAGAACAGCTGATAAGGGAGGACACATGATACCAGAATGTGTGCATGTATGCAGACGGAGGCTTTTCAGGGTTCCTCCCTCTTGCACAGAGATCATAGGGACTTCCTCTTTAAATGCCAAGACATGTCTCTGAAGGTGGGAGGAGCAGTCTCTGACAGAGAAAACTTGGCCTATTCTGTCTTATGGAAATCTGAGAGTTTCCCAGAGCCATCATAAAGCTGACTCTTTATGAGTCCCCACCTGTATCCTCTGTCTCCGACCCATTACCAGGTCACACACTCACACACACCAACACACTCCAGTCTTCTGAAAGATGATGTGTGTCGTCACAGGGGGACTCAAAGACAGACCGAGAGAGCACAGGAGTAAAAAAGAAAAGGACACTAAGTGAAATTTTTCAGTTGAAAGTGATGCCTGCTCAAAGTCAAGGCTTTGGGAGGCCGGGCGCGTTTCCGAAGACTTTGATGGCGACGGATGAAGTGAATGAGAAGCGGACAAGAAAGAGAAGAAAAAGGGGGGCTATAGCCGAGAAGAGGGGAAAGTAGGGCCGGGGTCTAGGTAATTAACGGCAAGCTCTTTAATTACTGCTGCTGTTCATTGTGCCAGAAGGAATGTGACAATTATGCCATTAAAACTTCCTAATGGGGGGGAAAAAAAAAAAGCAAAGGGGGAGGGAATAAGGGAAGACATGCAAAAAAGGACGATGAAAGAATGAAGGGAGGGGGGCAGAAGGAAGAGAGGACGACATGAGTGAGTGAGGGAGGAGGGATATGAAAGGAAAAAGGGGAAACAATTGCGACAAAAGAGGAGCTGCGAGGGAGATGGGGAGCGTATTAGGCCAGCACAGTGACAGAGCAGATTAGCATCAAACAAGAAAGGCCACAGACGTGTGTGTGCGTGTGTGTGTGTGTGTGTGTGTGTGTGTGTGTGTGTGTGTGTGTGTGTGTGTGTGTGTGTGTGTGTGTGTGTGTGTTTGTGATCAGTGAAACAGAGGACATATTCATTCCAAAGACGCCACCAAGGTGGATGGAACTTTGATGATGCAGAAACTGGCAAAGGAAAAACTCAGTGTCTGTGAGTGTGTGTGTGTGTGTGTGTGTGTGTGTGTGTGTGTGAGAGAGAGAGAGAGAAGGAGAGTGTGGCTTGCTGAATCTGCGTAGGCTCCTGTTTCAAGTGGTGGTGCAGGCAGGTAGGGGAGGAAGAGGAGTAGTAGGAGGAGGAGGAGGAGGAGAAAGGGGAGAGATCCACAGAAAAGGGCCTTGGGGGCATCCTGATACACATCCAGTACATTTCCATCTCCACATTACCTCTATGACTCACACACACACACACACACACACACACACACACACACACACACACACACACACACACACACACACACACACACACACACACACACGTAAGATGGAAGAACATTACAAGTGTCTCTGCACACATATGTAACACACAAACACACATCATTCCCACACAAACATCAGACAGCGAAAAACACACAACCCACGCACCCGCACTACAAAACACACACAATCATAAATAACACCCACACACACACACACACACACGCGTGGAAAGCCACACACAAACACGCGGAGTCTTCGTGCTCACCAAGGCGGTTGGTTTGTCAGGGGGGTTAGAATTTGCATGGCTGGGCAAATTTTCCTTGTGCTAAACTCTAATCCACTCCTGTATCTCTCAGACACCTGCCCGGCAAAAAAAAATAGGAAAAAAAAAAAGAAGAAAAACCTTGATATGCAAAACACCTTCCCACCCTCCTCCACTGCCGCTGCACCTCCTCGGCCAACAGAAGACTTATTCACCCGGCCTTGCTGACTCTTTTCCTCTGTTCTTGCAAATTTTTACATTTATGTATGCAAATGGGCAGTTCCCCTTAAGCTCGCTGTAACAGTAACTTCCTGGTGCCCTGTGAAGAACGATTGTCTTGTTTGAGGTGTCACGGGAAAACATTGCCTCAGAAAGATGAGGTTTGTTGGGTGTGTGTGTGTGTGTGTGTGTGTGTGTGTGTGTGTGTTAAGATGTCGACTCCGTTTGGGTTGGTATAGCATTTTAGCTTTTTGTCAGATCTGCAAATTCCCTTCCTGGAGACTGTGCTGTCCATCGTGTCTCTCGCCGGTATTAGTCAAACTCTGCTAATACAAAATAGTTTTGCAGTAAAATATCTCACAACCTTTTATATGGTTACATTTACTTATATTTAAAGCAGAAATCAAACCTGAGAGCAAAGTTAAGGCAGTCACTAGTGTATGAATACACAGAAGAGATAAAAACTGCAATGTGGAAACATGACAACTACAGCAGATGCATTAAGTATCTACCCTCTTCCAAGTATTTTACACTTTTGACTTTTCAGATAAAGGAAAAACGTAGTTTTATGTACAATCACATCAGAAACATAATGTAAGAAAACTTAAAAAATTAAGAGGAAGCGCTCTTTCAATTATAAAACGTTGGAGAGGATCATTCACTGAATGTAAATTGAGTGATTTGATTCTGAAGTCTGTCGCTTGTAATCTAAACACTCTGAATAGGTGATCGTGCTGTTACGGTAACGCTTCATTCAAACACACATATCAAGCTTTTTCTGGTACCAGGTGTTTCTGGAAGATCTTTCGTCAACAGGAACCTCCTTATTTCTTGTTATGAATGTCGGTTGTGCTCAGACATTTCGTCTGGGCAAAGCGTGGAAATTTACATTTCTAGAAACCACAGGTCCCTTTATCATCGATGCCTCTAAGCCAAACTCCTCTCAACACACACGGAGGCTTTTGAGAGGAACAGGACTTTATTGTGAGAAACCGTGTTTCTTAAGTGTGACTTTATCATTTTGGTGTTTTTCTTTTCTTAATAAATCAGTGTGTGTGATTAAATTTAAAAAAAAGTATCTGTATGGTATCAAACTAAAGAGCAAGTGTCTATTTTCCAGTCACTAACAGTATAAGTGGCGCTCATCATTAGCGGCTAACTAGAAGGACTTTTGCTTTGCTCTGATGGACCTTCAGCTGATTAAGACCTCATACATACAAACGCCTCTGCTTGCCAGAGTCTTTCAAAGCCTCCCTTAAGAGGTTTGAAGATGGATGTGGGGAAGTGTGAGTGTGTGTGTCTGTTTGGGTGCACACACAGCAGCCCCAGTGGACAAATAATGAGAGAGACAGAAGGAAATGCAGAGAAAGAGAGTGAAGCACTTTAAATGTGAGAGCTTGCAAAACTCCCACTGCTCGCAAGGGCACTTCGCTCCTGCACGTCATCTCTCTTTCTCCCCCCTCTCTCCTTCCACCCGGCCTTCTCCCTTTCCCTTTCTTCCCCATCAATTCCCCTTTTCCCTTTCTCCCTCCATCGGTCTCTGCTTTGTCTCAGAGCTCTCACCCTCCATCCCCTATCTATCCATCTCCCTCTTCCCCCCCTCTCCTCCCTCTTTCTCTCCCCTTCCTCTCACTAAAACAGTAGGACGCTTAACCTTGATAACAGTGAGATTTTTTCCCCCCTCAAAGTGACACACACACACACACAAACACACTCACGCACACACACACACACTCACGCACACACACTGGAGAAGTGCTTTGCCAGCATGCCAGGCCGGTCCAAGGGACGGCTGTACCCTTCGAGGTGAACAGGACACCGGGAAATGCAGCAACAACAAAACACTCGCACACACATGCGCGGATGTACAGACTCGGTCTTAACCAACACACACACACACGCACGCACACACACACACACAGATATCCAACTCACTCCAGGTCCTCCTCAACACAAGCCCTTTAAAGGTCTTTTGTCAGCTGACATTGAAAAGAGACCACTGGTGATCCTGATCCTGAAGCGTTTGACACGCACACACACACACACACACACACGTATATGCGTGCACACAAACACACAGAAAAAGGTGGCGAAAGGAGAAGTGTGAAAAATGAAACACTAAAGGTGAAGTTGCCTGCTGAGAATTTATGATTACAATACCGTGGAAGACACATACACATTAATATCACACTACTGACGACAGGCAAACGAGCACATGGAAGTAAAATGCAGTTTAAAACACACACACACACACACACACACACACACACACACACACACACACACACACACACACACACACACACACACACACACACACACACACACACACACACACACACACACACACACACACACACTAATTCAACTTTGCTGATGTCAAGGACTGATGAGAGAAAATTGACAGGAAGAAAAGAGGAAGTAAGTGAGGCGTACGGAGGCTTCTTCCTCATTAGAAAAGAGTTCCTCATCTGCTTAGTGCTAACACTGAAACACCAATTTCCAGATTGTGAGATTAGGATTGTTTAATTAAAATGACTTCAGTGGTCCTATATGTATCTCATTTCAAAACCCCTAAAGTATTTGTCAGGAATGCATGTTACATTCTAACATGATGCTTGAGCTCAGCCCAGACCAGCAGAGAGGCAAACGGCGAGCAAGCTCACGTCGAGGGATGTTTCCCCTCACAAGCATCTCAATAAAACATCCGGCTGCACCGACTCGCTCCAACTCAGTTACCTCGAAGTCGTTGGCCTTGTTGTAGTGCATGTTGAGGGCGCGGAAGAGCTCGCAGTCCCGGCTGACGCTCATCTCCTCCGCGGCGGTGACTCCGTCGTTGATGGACTGGCGGGCGAACTTCTCCATCTGGATGTAGTAGAACTCCCTGAAGTTGCTGAACCACTTGATCAGCTGGGAGGTTATGCAGCGATTAAACTGAAATAAGAGATGGCGACATGGGGAAAGGGGGTTAGCAGGTTTTAGGATGTCAGCCCGTGTGCCTTTTATCCCTAATTATCACCTGAAATTCACGGACATTTTAAATAATTGGGATCTGTCAATGTGCTTTATGTGACACATTATGGACAGAAGAAGTCTGCCATGCCTGAACTTTATTTAGCCCCTGGATTTGAGCATGAATGAATGGCATTTTATAACCGAGAGCCGAGGCGTGAGGTAAGGTGGGAGGAAGCGGAGAGCGATAGAGGATAAGAGGACGAGAGAGCGCAGGCTGTTGAGTGAGGGAAGATAATAGAGATATTAAATAAGACAGCAAGCAAGAAGGGGGGTGAGGGAAGAAAAGGAAGAGAGGGAGCGTGTGTGTGTGTAGTTCATCTACCCCACTGGGAGCAGACCTCCCCTCTATCATAACCCCGAGTGGAGCGAGAGGTGGAAGAGAGGGGGTGAGACCGCAAACACATAATTGACCAGAAAAACGATTAAGTCATCATCTGAAGCGCCCCGGCCCGCAGGGGGCTCAAACATGTACTTAACCCCGTTCACCAATTACACCCTGATCCTCCTGCCCTCCCCACACCTCCCACTCAGGGAGAAAAGGAGAAGCAAAAGAGCAAAAATGAGAAGACAGAGATGATAAGCGCTGCAGAGAAAGCTGCGGCCATCTGATCCTCATTGGTCGGATGGGTTTAATAGGGCGAGGTAAACCCATTAGGAGCGCCGGCCCTGTCCTGACTCTCTATCTGCCGTCTCACCGTGAAAACAACACCGCAGAACAACACCATCAAAACGTTACGCAACTTCAGATAAGTTCAAGTTCAGATCAAATTCTGGCTCCACTCCCCAAACTCCCATGAAATGACTTGCTCTCCAGATTCTGGTCTCTGAACGCCTGTACCCCCTCCTAGCCATCATCCACACCTTTGTTCACACACACTCTCATATGGGCCTTCACTCCTCCCTCCCCTTTGCTCTTCTGTGGTGCTGGAAGAAATGGTGGGGGGGTGGGGGGGGGGGGGGACAAAATACCACTAAACGCCGAGCAGAGGGCACGCCGGGGAGGCAGCGCGGTTTTGACATGGAGATTAGACTCCAGCTATTGTTCGACAACACATACACACTCCCGTCGCGATCTGGAATGGTAGTCAAACACACGCAAGTGCATGAAGATGGGGGTGAGGGGTTGGGGGGTGGGGTGGTAGAACGAAGCGGTCAGAAAAGTTGGCAAATCAGAGGAGCGGCAGAATAGCCGGCGCAAGGTGGGACAGGCGTAAAGGAGTGGCCTTTCTGGAACCATCGACGGATGACATAATGGCGGAGTGGAAAAGAATAAGTCAGCTTGACATTGTTTGGCAGCGGTTTTGGAGGGTGTGTGTTTAGGAGCGGTGGGGGGTGGGGGGGTGTCTGTCCTAAAGTGCAGGGTGAGCATAAATGGCAAAAAAAGAGGGGGGGAGGAGGATGGGTGCAGGTCAGCGCCATCGGACAATGGCGTTTCACTGGTGGTGATGGCGGCGGCGGCGGGGGCAGGGGCGGAGGGTCGGAACGTGAGCAGTCAGCAAGCTGGGGTCGTGACATCGGAGAGTCAAACAAACAAACTACTGACACTTACAAATACGTTGGCTGCGCCGGGTTATTCTTAAACTCCTGTGCAGTGTGGCGGACAGTCGGAGTGCGACAGAGCGCAAACGCAGTTTTGCCTAAGTTGACAGCGTAATGTGATACGTCCATCATGTGTGCCCGAGATTAACTTCTATTGGGTGGGAGTTTCAGATTGCTAGTAAACTGCTGTTAATCCACACAAGTGTATGTGCTTACGTGCGTCTGAGCCTGTGCGAGTCTGAGCAATACATACTGAGATTAAAGCCAGCCAAAGAGTCCCCATCGCTCATCCCGGAGACCTTTGGTGTCACTGCATCCGAGTGACGGGATGCATTTGTCACTTTGGACAAAGATTACTTTATTACGCCGACAGCTTGTGAGAAGACGTATTGCGACTGTGTTGTGCCTCAATCACTACACGAGCTGCACAAAAAAGATATTTACTGTATGCGTGGGTAAATACACTAAATTATGTTTCGTCCGCGTTTACTCTACTGAACGCGCGGGGAATCAATTTTGGCAAGTCCTCCTACAGCTTCCAGCAGTTTTGGTTCATTAAGTTGCCGGTGGGGCACAGAGACCCCCTGATAGCAGCTCAGGACGAGTGTGTTCAGTGTAAAAGGAGGGAATCGGTTCAAAGGAGCACATCACTGCAGCTCCTTAATCAGAGTTGGCAGGGGTCATCCAGCACAGACGTGAGATGCAGCGAGGAGCATGTGTGTGTGCTTGAGCCAACACATTGTGTTTGAGGATATAAGTGTGTATATGTGTGTGTGCGCGTGTGTATGTGTGTGTGTGTGCCTGGCTAAGAGGTAGATGAGAGAGAGACAGTGAAAGCGTGTTTCTCACACTCACACTCAAGAGCCTGTGAAAGGTCAGCGCTTAGTGCTAACAGTGCAAGATAGAGAGCGGCATGCACACACACTCGCACACATATTCCGCTCATGCACAGACACACTCAAGTCCAGAATAGGAAAATGCTGTAGTGTCCTTAATCTTAGTCACCTGTAAAAAAGTGTTTATGCTCTCGGCTCCAAACATCTCTGCACACATTGAATTATGATGCTTGGGAGATTAGTTTTGGAGTTTTGTCTTGTTTTTTTTTGTGTTTTTTTTCCGTTGGCTCGGATGTGTAGCTGAAAGGCATTTTGATGAACAGCCACACTGTGTTTCGGGGCCAACACCTTCTCCAACGTAGTGGTCAACAATGGAGCAGAAAGCACACAGATGACCTCAGAGTGCTCAGCCACATCCAGAACAACCGGAGAGGAGAGCAGAAAGACACAGAAGCTTGTACGGGCCTCCCTCTCTGTCTCTTTCTCTTTCTCCCCCTCTCTCTGTTGTAAGCCCCTTCACAGTCATCAGGGCTTACCAACGTTTCCTGTTTTCGCAGGAGTGAATTGTGGGAGATAATCTCCGGCCGCCTATTGGCTGACTGCACAAAAAAAAAAAGCGGCCCTGGAAAGCAGGCTTTTGTTGCTGCGGCGACTCGAAATCCAGCCGCTGGCTTTTCTTTCTCCCCAGCCCCGCCGAAACACACATACCATGCGACACCATCAGCGAAAAAAAAGAAAGGAGAAGGAATGACATATAGAAAAAGGGAAAACCCTCCTGACCTCCGCTGCTCTGCAGCACATGACTGGCACAGATACTGGGGCTCGCTGCTAAACGCCGCGGAGGGAGGGAGACAGGGGAAAGAAAAAAGCAAGCTGTGGGTGGCAGTTTTACGGTTGGTTGCTGGAAAAGTGAAAAGACAATCAAAATAAAGTAATTCAAAAAGAGTAAATACGCACACTTTGTTGACTTTATTAATTGACTGATTATAAATAAGTCTAATCTGCTCATTGATCTGTTGACCGTTCCTCAAAAATATAGTCATGAGCTCTCTTCAAGGCAGCTGGATGACATCGGCGGTCATTAGCAACAATGGCACTAAAACAAACCTGTCAAAACATTTCAAGAAAATCCTCTAATTTCAATCATCTTGAAAGAAGCTCAATCGAGGGGAACAACAGCTACAGTGTCCTCCATCCATTCAGGGAACCCACTTCACTTGTTCATGAGGTTCTTGACGGTCTAGACCTGATTATTCGAGGCGCGATTAACCTTGCAGACTTAAAGACAAGGGCTCCCTAAGAGGTTGTGTTGGCTGAATCTAATTAGATAGTCTCATTCCCATACACTAATTTAAAGCCCGAGACCATTGTCCTCTTTTGAGCACAAAAACAAACGAATGTGCCCTATAATCCCCCAAATATCCTGACCTTATTTAAACTTCTGATGAAGTTATTCATGATGAGGCCACCTCCAGGGCAGTCACTAATCCGTGAAGCGAATCTGTCATGTTAATGCTATTTTTTATCAAAGAAAATTTGAAATAAGTGGAATGCTTTCATAATGAGAATTTAAAAAAATGAATCGACGTTTATAAATGCCTACATGTACCCGTTTTTCATCTGATCCAATCAAATCCCGCTTGAAAATCATGTGAGCATGGAGTCATAGTGTTTATGATGGCACACAAGAGGGGGCAGCTGGTGGAAAAGGGAACTTTTATCTTCTGATTTGAATAAGATGGCCTGGATCTGTCACAGTATTTACCCATCGTGTGGTCCAACAGAGACACACACACACACATACACGCACACAAAACGGCACGAACGAACTCGATCATGCACACCACAACGGCCATTGTGTGTTGTTCTTGTTTTCCATTGCAGCTTACACATTGTGCTTTGTTTTCCAAATTTTCCTTCATTAAACTCCCAGCGGAGCTAACGCTCATCCTGGCCATGTTCTCCGAGCCAACTCCTTCCCTTCGCCCCTCCCTTTATTACACCATCCTCCCTACACCTGCTCGGGGAGCCACTCCTCCGTCTCCAGGCTCCATCCTCCTTGCTGCCCTCTCCATCCCTCCATTACTCATCCCTCTCTTTATCTTTGGAATACTCACAGGCCCTCCAGCTCCCTCACGTCAACCCATACAACTTCCTCTTCTTTCATCTTTTGCATAAAACCATAACTTAGCGAGTGAAAGGACTTCATTTTAGGACAGTCAAGTACACTGTGTTCACGGCCGCTGGAGCTGTCATGTCACGATTTATAAATCAAACTTCCCTTTTCAGAGCAGGTGTGTGGATTAAATAGTAGAAAGAAAGTGAGCAAAAGACAGACAACCACAGCACCAGCGGAGGTGAAAGAGCGTCTATCCGTACACAATGAAAACCAGTCATTAATTTGAGTTGAAACCGTTACAGCAAATGAGTTTGAAAGTACCAAAGAAGACATAATTATAGTCTACTTATTCTGAAGGCAAAGACATTTGTTCTATTTGTACTCACCTTGACATCAGAGAAAAACATCTTGAGCATGTTCGAGCTTGGGTAGCGGGTGTAGAAAAACATGAGCTTCGCCTTCTTCAGATGATTGGGAGAGAGACCCTCTTGGATCTGAAAACAGCTCTTATTAAGGACATTAACAACTGTGTGGATGTAAATGTAACAACATTAAGCAAACACGGGTATACTACTGATATTCTGGGTGATTGCAATGACTAGGAGTAATGGCTGGGAGTCAGTTTGGCAAGAAAGAGTCATCGGGATGATGGGTAACCAAATTTCCTTTTAGGCATGAGTTCAGGGTCACTGCAGGGGGAGTTGAAGACAGTGCACCAAGGCAAAACCATTTGCTTGCAATTAGCATCGTCTGTATCAGGTGTGAGAGCGTCACGGTAAATAAAACACTGGCCAGCAGTACAGCCGATGCTTTTACATAAGGAGGCTCATTTCACAGTCAAAGCAAGCAAACGCCTTTGCCTACACCCCGCGCTAACCTCCACCCAGAAGCAGGAGGAAGAAAAAGGAGACATTTGCATATCACAGACAAAGACAGCAGTTAACGCCAGTGACGGTCAAGAAGGCCTAATGGCTTGGCGGCGACGCATGCCAATCCGGAATATGACTCTGTTGCTGGCTTCCTATCAGTGACGAATTAAGACCTAGAAGATCCCACGCGCTGGTCCACGAGAGATGAAAGACCTTCTCACACTCACAGGCTATATTCAAATACATGTCAGAGGCCTTGTCTTCCTAATGGATCGCCTGGATTGAACAGTGGGAAGGACGAAGATGGACTGGTGGGGGCACCTTGAGTTACAGCATGGTTCCAGCCTTCAATTACATCCCCCTCCTCCTCCCACTGCTCCACCCCTACCCCCTCCCAAGCCTCTCAGCCGCTGCCAAACCCTTGGAGGAGCAAAAGAAGGAGGAGGAGGAGGAGGAGGAGGAGGAGGAGGAGGAGGAGGAGGAGGAGAAGGAGAAGCGAGGCACTGAGGCTTTGGACTCGGCCAGTGATGGGAAGACTGAAGCACATCTGCGCCACCGAATAGCCCAAGCAATTTCCATGGTGAATTAACAGCCGTATAATGCATCTGATAATATCAATCTGGGGGGATAAGACATTGAAAAGGGAAGCAGCGTGGGGGCAGGGGTGACTGTTAAAACCTCAGGCTGGTTCAGCACTGAGCGGCGCTAAGTTTTAATGAAGACTGTTTACACCTGAGTAGATAAAATACATCCTTTGACGTTATTTATGATGTACAGGAGTGGCTGTGATCGTTAAAATCAGTCGAGTGTCCAGATGTAGCTGTAACTATAGAGTGAGAAGAAGGCATCAGCTGCTAGATTGGATTGCCATTGGCCTCGGGGTTACGCAGAAGAGCCAGCAAATGCTGAACCACGCTGAGTTGGCTCCTTAAAGACCCTGCCTACTTTGTCTGAATCAGTAAGGGAGAGGGAGAGGGAAAGTATACGGAGCGAGGCTCTTGTGGGGGAAACCCTGGCAGACTGATGCTACTCTGTCAGGCCTGGCCAAAAGAGCAGCACTTCACTTTCCACACCACACCATCTGCTCCAAGTGGAGGCAATACAATGGATCCTCAGACAGAGCAAGAGAGGGTTTTTTCTTTAAGGCAAGGTGAGATTCGTCTGTTGGGAAAACTGCGTGCTTACATACAGATTAGTTTGTTTTTCCTTTCTCAATTAGGACTAAAAGTACTATTACCTTATCACTAAAATGAGAATGATGTTAAAAGAGACATCTCCAGCCTTAAACGCAATATCATCTCCCTTCAGCCAACAATTAAAAAGCCTCATATTTCCTGATGAGACATTTTCATCTCCAGTTCACTCACAGCTTGCAAATGTAATTGTGATTGGACTTGGGGGTGGCGTGCAAGGCTATTATTTTGTCATGATGGTGCGCTCACACCAGCTGGCCCACTGTTCGCCTGCCACATCTGACAAGACATCATCATTCTCACAACACTTCCCCAAAGCCCAAAGTCATGAGAGGAAAATAGCTGCTCCACTTCCTAATTCCAGGTGTAAGGACAAGAAAATTTGGAGTCGGACCGGGAACAAATGAGGAAATTGATAGCGGCCATCTGCTCCGTAACACTGGCGAGAGCTGGTGAACTTGAACACACCTCGTAAAATGTCTGACAATCTGTCTCTGACTTCGGAGGTTCAGACTCCGAAAGGAAAAAAATACAAATTTGAGGATGTTAAGCTAAAAAATGTTTTTTTTACCGTTATTGTAACCGAAAAGAAACAAAATTATGTATTGTAAATGCTAAAGTTTGCTGTGCAATAAACTATGCGAATCAAAAATAACAAAACAAAACACTAACAGCACATGTGGACATGTCTTTCCTTTCCATTGGGGGGGGACTACATCTGTTAATGCCATGAATTTATAAGTGCTACAATGAAAGCCTCAGCATCTGGCATATGTGGTTATTGTGTGATTGTTTTCTACTTTCTCTCAGTCTCTGCTTGTCTCTCTCTTTTTTCTCTTTTCATCCCTCCATCGGGAGCCGGTAGAAGCATAGGATTATGGATCTCTGGAAAGCGTTCACCCTTGGGTCAGAAGACAAGACAAGGCGAGGTAATGAAAGATAAACAGCTCGCTGCAAACACCTGTTAACGTCCGCTTCAAAGAAAAGACGGAGTGGAGGGGGTTTGCAGGGAGGGAAAACAAAAAAAGAAGTATTTGGCTGCCAAGCAACAGCCGAAGGGACCCCCGGGCTGTTGACAGATCTTTATGAAATGAAAAAAAGAGAAAAGAAACGACAATGATTGTGGGCTTTTTACAACAGCGATGGATGATAAGAGGAACACAAGAGAAAACACAAGCAATCATAAATATACATCTTTCCCGGAGTCCTCAGGCAAACCTTTTGTGACATGCACACACAGAGAAGACACACAAAAACAGCTAGGCACTCAGGTGCACAAAGGAAAGAAAAAAAAAAGAAAAAAAGGGTTCACTTAATATATCCACAACAGGTAAAACGTTGTAGGATTCATTTCTTAAGCATGTAATGAATGTTAATGACTTGAAGACAGAGCCCTCTAAGGGTTGTCCAAGCGACACAAATCAAACTTTCATAAGGGTTAGAAGGTATTGAATGCTTAGGTACTAAAGAGGTATAAGAAATACAGAGAGGGGACTGAATGTAACAGTTTAAGCTATTAGTTCTGTGTCTCCGGGGGTTTCAATTTGAGCCTCCCACAGAGGAAAGCCTCTTTATCCACAGGGCATGATTGGGGCACACTGAGGTTAAACTATAAGGCAGGCTATATAACACCATTGTGTGCCAAGTTTCAGGATGTTATCTTCCTCCGTGTCCTTTCAGGTCATTATTTATGAAAAAAAGAATTGGGTCAGTAAATGTCATAGGGATGTAATCTTTCCAAGTAAGTGATATATGACAAGAAAGATTTTAAAGCACCTAGTTTTGAAGATGGAACAAAGAGCTGTATGGTGCTATGAAGAAGGAAGAGGTACGGGTATAAAAATAAATGCAACAATGGAGAAGAGAACAGCAGTGGGAGGAAAAGTGATTCATCAACAATTTCTCAGTTTCTTAGGCTAGTTTCAAACAGACTCAAAAATATTAGATTTTTAAGTCTTTGTGGTTCAGAATGCTCTGATGGGTTTTACCATCTGAGATCAGATTCCCCTAGTTTACACGGACATAAGCTGTTTTGAACTGGACAAAAAGGAGTTAAAGTATCAACAATTAATTTGTCTTTGCATTTTAAAACACTTGGGTTTTTTTCTTTTTTTGAATCAAAGGATACATTGCTGCCTGAGTAAGGTGAGATGTCAGCCATGTCCTGGAGATCACCGCATTCGGACTTGATTAGGGACAAGGAGAGCCCCTCGGCCGTGCTGCCAGGGTGTGCTGGTGAACAAGAGCGATGGTGGTGTCCAAGGTGGTGACCTGATGCCATCTTGGTCCTCAGGCTGGTGGTCTCCCGGGACAAGTCCATGGAGTCTGGTGAGGAACGGTCCTTGCCAGGGTAACCTGTGGGCCCGCCAAGGGGAGTCTGGAAAGGGTAGCCCATTAGTGGGAGAGGAAAAGGGTGTCTAAAGGATGGAGGGCTGAAGCCCAAGGGGGCAGAGAGTGAGGAAGGGTGAAGGGCAGGGTGGTGGTGACCTCCGTGGGCACCCACAGCTGAAGACTGGTGGTGGTGGTGGTGGTGATCACTGGGTGTCTTCCTCACTACTAAGGGCAGAGCCTCTGTTTGGTCGTTAGTAGTGCCAGGGATCCCAGGCATGCTGGCGAAGGAGTCAAGTGAATTAGGAATGATGACATCGGCAAAACATTGCAGCCTTTGGTTGGTGGTGTGGAAGTTTGGGTTGTCTCCGTTGACAGCAGTGGGAAATCTTTCAGGGGGTATAGAAAGTGGAGGGAAGGCCTGCTGAGGAGTCGGGCGTGGAGGCTTGGCAAACACCTTAACCACTGTGTCTACAACCTGGGTCATAGCTGAATTGAGTTCCTGCTTCAGTGTTTCTGCCAGCTGTTTGCCTTCAGCGTGCATGGAAGACCCTGGACCTCCCTGTCCTTTGCTTCGGCCAAGCCCCTCTCTTCTTGGCTTGTCCCTGTCAGCCAGAAGGGCCTGTTCCTGAAGCAAAGCCCGCGCCCTGTCTAGGAAATGGCCTGGGTCCATATCAGACATCTCATTGTCAGAGCGCATGTCATCTCCACCCCGGTCTTCGCCTCCGGTGTCAGACCTGGCTGGGCTGTCCTCTGACATGTTTCCTATGTCATTGTGGAGGTCATTGTGTTCTGAGTCATCCGTTGAATCATAGATCTGAAAGAACTTCTCCTGCAGCTGCCGTAGCTGTTTCTGCATGTCCTCGAGCTGCAGCTTAAGTTGCCTTCGCTCCTCCTGTTTCTGTTCCTTTCTCTGGCAAACCAGCTGGGTGAAGCTCTGCTGCTGCTGCTGCGGCAACCGCTGCTTACGCTTGTTCTCGCGGCTGCTGCTGCACACCTCGCCTCCCCGTGGGCTGCTGGGGGCCTGTTGTTGAGACTGAGGAGGTGGACAGTCGAGGTCCATCTCCCGCTCTCCGTCCATGTCATGGTCACGGTCATGGCGGGAAGCGGCAGGCACCACCACACTCGGTGAGTGGCTCATACCACGAATAATGTTCTCTACGCGGGCTCGTTTGGCACGCAGGTGTTCATCGTTGAGCCGTTCGATGTCAAAGGTGGCGAGGCCAGGAGGGCGGCCAAAGGGTGACAGGCACTCTTGAGGGGTGCTGTCCTGAGAGGAGTTACTGCAGGCATCCTCGTGTGGGGCATCTGAATTTGTACTGGACAGCCCTGATCCAGGGAAGCCTGTTTCCCCTCTGTCGCCCCTGTCTCCTCTCTCTCCCCTCTCAGGTCCTCCTCCATTTTTAGCGATGTTATTCTTGAGAAGCTGAGAGATAATGGTGGTGCCAGGGAAGGGCATCATGGTGTCCTCGTACGAGTTGGCCCTCTTCAGCAGCTTTCGGAGTACGTTTGACTTGGACTCACTGTCGCTGGCTGATATAACACCAGGCCCACCATGTGGCTGCACTACAGAACACTCCATGGAGTCGTTGTCTGATCCGTGATGAGAATGGGAGCTCAGAGAGTTCATGGCACTGATAATGGCTGCTTTGGCGCGAGCAATGTTATCAGTAGTTGCTGCTGCTGCTGCTACTGTGGAGGAGGCTGTGCTGCCCACGGTCCTCTTAACACCAATGTCCACACGTCTTCGCTTGGTCTGTCTGTTCAGGAGGGAGTCGCTGTCATGGTCCGGCATCACGGGGGCTGCTGCTATTGGGCCATATCCCACAAACCCAGTCCTCTAGGGTCAAAGCCTCTCTGTATCTGTCGGGAGGGGGGACATTCACAGATGCATGACTTGCCAAAGTATTCTTTTATTTTTTTTTTTCCATAATCTATTTCACTCATTCTGCCTTTGTCAATTTCCTTAAGCAAATAGTAAATGCACAAGAAACTAAAACAGTCCAAATCAGTCATTTGCAGAAAATGTTGATATTTACCAAAGATTTGGTATTTAAACCCAGTAGAAAAGCTCTCCTCAAATGTTTTTACAGGGACAGACATCCACGATTATGTTTAGGCAGTACAGATCACTGACAACAGGTAACGACAACGGGCGAGATGGGGTCAGAATTAGGCCTTGGCTCGACATTCCAGGGCAAAGTCCTACATTTTATCCTGTTCCCTGTTACATACTGTGCGACACTGAACCAGTTCCCACGGAACACAAAGCTGCATTAAATTATGATAATTACTTAAGTACTTGTCCTCATTTCCATGAGTGTGCAGAGTCAGTGTACAGAGCAGATAGGAGCCCATAAAATTAAATAAAAAGAAATATAAGGTTCCGCTTTAACAAAAAATACTATATAAGCGGAGGTAATGCATGTCTTACATTTAATTACTCTGTCATTAATCCCATTGCGTAAGAGAGGGTTGTCAGTTTACAACATTTAGAAAAAAATATTTACACATTAGGCAATTTTAAAATGCAAGTTCTGTGTTTACTTTGATCAATATGATCACCATATCTTACCCAATAGGGAGAATGACACATAAAAGAAACACAAAACAGACCTATTGATTTTGGTGCCAGCGTGAGCTCACTTCAGTGTTTTTTTGTTTGTCTTTTCATCTGGCAAGGGCAGTTAATTCTGCTCAAATGAATAGGTCGCAAGGGTCAACTCTGGCAAAGAGCAACTTAAAGCGCTCTTACAAAAACCTTTATGCCTCTCTGAAAGCAAAGCGTTTTGTCAGTACAGGTCTGCTTCAGTACTGCTATGTAAGCAGCGGTGGCAGAGTCTTAGAGCCACACCACATACTTCCAAGAGATATTATCGGGAGCGATTTTATGCAGGTGTCCTCATGGGAGCAATTAAAATATTTCACACTGTAGATATGTAAATGTCACTAATTTAATGTTTTCTTAAAAGCGATTAAAAGGAAAACATATAAATACTTATCAAGCTGCAGCCCTTTAAAGAATGGTTCAATCAAAACAACAGCAGGCTTATAGAAGACAAAATTTACTTTTTACTTTTAAAGATTGTAAATGAACTCAATTTTTACACAGATTCCGGCTGATTTTTGTATTCATTTACCAAGTAGCCATTAAAATTAAAACAACATTTTAGATTCAGTAATAATGACAGCTCAAAAATACTTATTATAAGAGTGTTAATTGAAAAACTGGAGCAAGTGGTTGAAGACAATTAACCCTAGTGAAACTAAACTGAGATTTGTTTACTTTATATGAAAGAAATAGTTTTATCTTAATATAACAAGGCATTTAATGAGACTGTAACTGAGCCTCACACTTCACACTGAATAGACATAAGCACACAAGCTGTTGGTTTTGTTACACCAGTTATTTTCTTTAAAATATATTTGAGTAAAATTAAGAAAATGTGGAAAATAAAGACTGATAAAGTCCAGCTTTGCTGGATTTAACCAGCAGTCTAAATAAAATGAGAAATAGAGTATGTGTCTTGATCGCTATTTCCATCAGTTCAAACAAGAAGCCATTCATCTCCAGAGGTTAAAAACTTGACTTGATCGCCTCATATCTTAACAAAGAGCCTGAAATAGTCACCAGCACCTGTCTTTTTGCATGGCGCACCTGTCCCACATTGCTCATGCGCACTCTGCCTCTCCCTTTCTGTCTCCCTCATAAAAAAACCCCTAAAAGTTTAAATTAACTACCAAACATACAGAGGGATTTTTACTTAATCGTTTAAATCCCACTTTTGTCTCTGGACACGTTACATTCTCATTTTAAACCATAAACGTTAGAGCTCTCTGAAATATAAATATAAAAAGTAAAAATAGTTCAGGTTTGAAATATGGCCTAAATCGGAATCACATCCCAAAGATAAAATAGTATAGGTAATAAAATTAGTGTTTTAAAGCATCCAAATGGTCTGTTTGCCTGCTCGGCAGGCTGAAGCATAAAAACAGACGACAGACCAGAGCTGCGGACAGCTGAGCCAAACCGGCAGCGGTTATCACAAGAGTCCCAAAAAGCTTCCGCACAACAAACAAACCAAATAGTAATAATACAAAACCCTAAAAGACTGACAAGCTCCAGTATACACCACCGACCAAGCTGTTATGATATTTAAAATTCTCAAACGAAACAGCGAGGGTGAGATTTAGCTCACGGTAACAAGGAGACTGTGAAGTCGAGATAAATTGAAGGTTTTCAGCAAGCACGGAGGAGAGTCAATTCTGAAAGTTTTCCATTATAAAATCAAATCACGTTGTCGTCTACATCACGTTTGCCGTTACAATAAAAAAAAAAGCTCTTCCCAAACTTACTTCACAAAGTTGCAAATCAACTTGATCGCTGCTTTGATGAGGAAGGCAGGGCTACCGTTCGCAAATCATCCTCACCTAAACACGGGCTGCTCACGCAACTCTCACCACATATCTAGATGAGGGACCAAGCGGAGCGACTAACGCCGTATCTATACCATTTGCTAGAATACATTTCTACGTTAATGATGTTTGATTTATTTCCCCCCACCACCACCACCCACCCACCTTGCACCGGCGACGCAGAGCAAGACCAAGAGAGGGGAGGCATCCGAGGACAAGGTTACTTACCCTTTAGATGGAGAGGGGGACCACCTGAACTCCTACAAGGGCAACAAAAACTAAAAAAAAAAGAAAAAAAAGAGAGAGTACACGCGGAATGCTGGATGGGACTTTGCTGGAGCTGGTTTCTCAGAGAAGGAGGAGCTGTGATAAAGTGAGCGACACGGGAAAAAGGAGAAAAACAGGGGAAAAATAGAAGACGAAAAGAGCTCCTGCAGCGCGCCAGTCTCTCCTTCTCCCCTCTGTTGTGGCCGAAAGAGTGAGGCGCATAGACAAAGTACGGAGGAGAGAGAGAGGCTGTGCGTGCGTGCGTCTCCGAGGCGCACTGGATGCAGAGGACTGGATGCTGGAGCGCTCCTCCGCCACTAAGATTCACTTTAAGACGCAACAGAAGGAAACAGGAAGACGTGTGCGTCATGAGCGGCGTGATGTAACTGTCGCCACCTACCAATAAGAAGCGTCCGTGCGGGCCAGAGACCAACGCACTGAACTTGAGCGGAGAACGGGACTTGATCGCGCAACCAAAGTGAGGGAGAGGGGAGAAAAAAAAAGGAAATACCAGTCTTACTAATCTCTTTCTTCCCAAATCACCGACCACGCGAGTAAGAATCGTTGTGCACTCTATCATTGCACTTATTACGCAGCGAAAAAAGACACATTAGACGCAAAATAGATTCAATAATGACTGCTAAATTGTCTGCTCATCCCTTTAGATGCGTTTAAATAAAGTGTCACTAAATGGGATTTAAAGGTAAAATATTAATAAAGTGTAGGATAAAAAACCAAGTGATTATTGGAATTAAAAGTCGCAGTTCTCACATGCATTCAACAATATAAACAAATATTAAGACAAGGGGATTTATCTCACTTTCATGCAAGTGTTAGACATCTTTCAGCTGTCTTTGCTGCAAAAAAATGCAAAGTAAAGTCTATATTTTTATTGCAGGTTTTTATATTTTTCGACTATGTTTCTATTATCACTTACTAAGCCTATCATTTTTAGCAACTTTGTGCTTTGGCGCACCATTTTATGTTTAAAAAACGGTAGATTTTTTTTTATAGATTTCACATTTTTTTGTAAAGAAAACAGTAGCACATTAGGTTTTATATTCTCAAAAGGGCGATGTGACGCGTGAGTATTTGAGGTTAAAAGTGGCATGTAAAAATATTTTACGCAGTTTTCTCATTGATTGCAGTAAAGCATGATTAATGAAAAAGCAGAGCAGCACTTGCGGCTCACAACTTTTCTTGGGAATTTAGATTATCCCAGAGAAGTCACTATCTGCAGCTTCGCAGTCTGCGGGGGGATAAACGCCTGTATTTCTAAAAAATGCTCAGAATACCAGCATGAAGCTTCTGTCTGTCAGTCTGCTGCCACCGAAACTTCCCTGCGTGCGTAAAAGACTGCACCGTCATCAAAAGTGCTTACATGGTAAAGCTGACAACAAAAGACGACCTGTATGTACGCAAATGATTTTCAGAGAATTTGTAGAATTCTTTCTCCTCTCCACCTGTGACTCTAAAGACTGACGGACGGTGACATTAGATCTTTTCCACAGGGAAAGAAAAAAAAAACAGCTTGACGCGTCGGATTTATGAAATAATGACGGCTGTTGTCTTTCTGTTCTTCATTCTGACAGACTGGATGCTCATAAAAACACCGCTTTGTGCGTGCAAAATAAAACACGCGTTTTAACTCCGTTTTGACGGCAGGAGACGCGCCTGGTAATTTTAGATATTACTGCACCTTAAATGAGAATTACTATTTTAATTGACTCTGGAGGTTCACATTTATCTTGACGATCAGCTTGCATTTAGAGGGAAAGAGGCAATATATATTATTTTACATATATTTTAGATTTTGCAAGATTTTTATTATTATGATTGTTATTTAAAGTTAAATAAAACCTGGCATTTTCTAGTTACATTTATGACGTATGTTTGGTGACACTGAGGTTATTATTTAAACATGCTCTTGCCTTTTATTTCTATCTTTCCCCTTTCATCTGTTGCAGCCATAATAATCTTTTTTTATCCACTGCACAAACAGGATCCTAAAGCACTTAACGAGAAATCTTATTTTCCATATGCCCCTCTGTCAGGTGCCAAAAAGGAAAAGGCGAGTCTCTTTTCCATGTCGCAAGCAAGTGTTTTTAGGACGAACGAATTGCAACGAAGTCAGCAAAGTTTAGTGTCTGGAGGGGCTTTTCCAAAGCAGGTGTCCCGACCCTCCCACCCTTGCTCCCCAAACCGGCCCGTGGTTTCTTTTGGCCTCGGCTCCCCTGGGTGCCGTCGGGTGCGCACACAGGCTGGAAAAACAGGCCGGGACATTAAAGACACGCGTGTTTGGAAAAGGAAGACTCGGGTGAGGTGAAGAGGAAACGTGCTGGTTAACACTTGCTGCTCTTATCGCGGCCCATTCCAGGTGAACCAACCCGAGTTTTTATTTCAGCCCTCCTCCCCTCCACCCGCCTCATTTGGGTCGAGCGCGGCATGCACACCTCGCTGCCTAAAGGCGGAAAATGTGCGATGACATTGGCCACTGATGGCTAAATTTATTGACATATTTATTAAAGCTACGTGTAAATGTAGAAGAAGAAGGGGGGCGTGAAAACAAAATTCCTCCCAGAGGTGTAACAAATATCACATTTTTTTCTGAGTGGTAACTGCGCGCTTGCGGTGACGGCATTCTGGAGTTAAGATGACTATATTATAATAATTATTGTTATTATCATTAATAGTATTATTGTTATTATAATTATTATGTCATCGAGCAAATTGAATACAGTACATTTGGAAATAAGTAAACACTGAATTATAGTCAGCAGCAGGAGAAGCAATCTGTTGAGTAAAAAGACCCTCATCACAAAGACTTGATGAGCTCCGACAGCAGCTCCATTTCTTTTCAGAGAGACAGTTTTCGGGGAAATGAGAGCGACGGAGGGAGAGAAAGACGGCGACACACACACACACACACACACACACACACACACACACACACACACACACACACACACACACACACACACACACACACACACACACACAAAGAGAGAGAGAGAGAGAGAGTGAGAGATGTAGCGCTAAAAGCTGTTTTGTCCCTGAATAAAAAGGTTTAGGAGCCGGGACAGAGGAGAGGATTTCAGTGTAATAAGTGAGTAGGAGTCTGAAGTCCTTGTCAGGCCTCGTGTCCAGGACTTAATGTATTCAGCTTTCGTTATCCATGACAACGATGCGCATGCTGGAGGAAGATGAGCGCTTGCTTTTGTGGTCAAGGCACCCCCCCCCCCCCCCCCCGCCGTACACACACACACACACACACACACACACACACACACACACACACACACACACACACACACACACACACACACACACACACACACACACACACACACACACACACACACATAAAAGAGTGTGCATGACCTAAACGTAAAATAAGAAACGCCTATTATGTCTCCGCGCCGCAGTAAAATAACAGCAATTTACATATATGTTATTATTAGTAATATTGTCTTTTGGCTACCAGGGCTGCGATAACTGGCACACTGTGCCCCCCCATGACCCACATCCCTCTTTCTAGGCTACAAGTGGTGATTATGGAGCCTGTGCCTGCGTGCGTGCGTGTCTGTGTGTGAGAGTGACAGAGAGAGGGAGAGAGAGAGAGAGAGAGAGAGAGAGAGAGAGAGAGAGAGAGAGAGAGAGAGAGAGAGAGAGAGAGAGAGAGAGAGGGAGGGGGGAGAGAAAGAAAGAAAGAGTTGTGTGTATGTGTGTATGTTGGGGTGGCGTGGGGGGGTGTCATTCTCAGTGGCCTGTTTTATGACAGTCCATTGAAAGAATAGACGCGCGCACGCAAACACACACACGCTCAAATTCAAATATGCTTTATTTGCATGAATGGGCATTGGCCATTGCTGCAGAAGCAAATGCATGAGCTAAAGACAACCTAACAGTGAAACATGAGAGCAAGTCCTAAACAAACCCTCAGAAACGTAATGAAGGATAAACAATCAATAACAATGACATGGTAGGAACACATTCATGTCCTAACCATTATACGACCTTTATTTACATCCACAACTCGTTCCTGCCCTCGGAGTAAAATACACTAATCGAAACGTCTTTCTAGGTATTAAACCACTGTGACTTCAACATTTAGGAGAAAAAAAAGCCCAGATCTTGCTCAAACATGTGGACACTAAGGGAAAATTAAAAGAAAAGTTCAGGATGAGACTGACAGGAATGGGGCTGAAGTCAAACTGATTGAAAACACCTATCACTTTTCTTTGACGGAAAATAACGCAGCTATCGCTGTGAAAACTTTATTCTATCTTAGAAACAACCGTAGAGGTATTCAAATCTCTGACTAAAGGAGTTAGGCCAAAGTCAACCAGAACGAGGGGCGCGTTCCCGCCTGCGAGCGCGTCCCCGCGCATGCAGCGCCTTAGAGGTGCTCGGGCGGACAGACATGCTGGGAAATCGCCTGGAACTGTATTAAGCCTCGCGTCCTTAAAACAAACAATGGCACCATGAAATAAGGGCTTATGCGCTCAAAGTCAAAGAGCCCCCTCAGCAACTCTCCATGTTTATCTCCCCCTCTGTCTGACACACACACACACACACACACACGCACACACACACACACACACTTATTTCTTGGGGGTTACACACTGAGGCTCGCAGCTCCATCGGGAGGGGGACCAACTTTGCTCCTATGAACTCTCACCTGTCAACATGGAGCAGAGGACTTTACTTGGTAAACATGAAAGGACTTTAGCTGTTTACTTCTGGCGATGACTTCGCCTGTTTTATTCACTGCAAGGCCGCGGTCACACAGTTGGACCTCTCCCCGCCGCTGCCAGCGCTTTTCAAGTAGAGGTTAAATCCACACCGATCTTCGTTCAATAGCGACGACTTTGAAGCGGCGGTTCTTGCGCGGGGTGTCGGCTTTTTTTTTTAAACAGACTTGAGATATTTCAAAAAAGTACACACACCGGATGCCGTGATTCGGCGTGCATCAAAGTCATAAAAGTGACTCGTGAATAAAGATTTTGGTGATGTTTTTCTGCCAAGCAAGCTTTTGCTATTCCGATGGCCGGGCGGGACTTTGAGATGAACTGCCATGAAAACTGTAATAAGATTAAAATGTGTGTTAAATTCATTATCAAAACATATGCTGAATTGAAAGTTGAGTTTTGTTTTTACAGTAATCCCTCTACTGTTAGCGTTTAATCTTCCTTTATTCGGAATACGGCGGTATAAAAAGGAGAAGAAAAAAAAAGAAAGGGAGGCGAGGGCTGCAGCAGATAAGCGGCGGTCTGTTTTCGCTCCTCTGATCAGCGGTAATTATATTTGTTGGCGTGGAGGTAAGTGGTCCTCCCCGGGGGGCGTATTGTACTCGACTCACTCCATGTCATAAAATAAAATTACAAGGAAAGGAGAAGATATCCTACAATAACAGAGGCGAGTCGTAAAATCAAAGAGTAGCTAAATTAAATCTGAAGAGAAAACACATTAGGGTTATGATGGACAAGGGCAGGGGGCTTCAAATAAAACGCGGGTTAATGAGTTTATAATAGCTTCTGTGACTATGGTTGGTTAACAGGCACACATACACGTGCACATGTAAAGCTTTCTCTATAAGACATTTAAAATTAATTAGTGATCAGTTATCTGTGCTCCAGTCTATCTGCACTTCAGCGCTATACAGAGAGGAGTCTATAGGGTATGAAGTGAGGCGCACAAGGATAAGTAGCTTTAAAGTGCTTCTCTCACCACACACATTAGCCCTCAGTTATAAGTTTAGTTCCGTGCAACAGTCCGCTCTCCTGTTACAGCAGCGGACATTCACACATCTTGTACCTGTTGGCACCCTCTTGTCTGGTTTATGTATCGGCAGGACCTCTGACCTCCCATGTGGATGTTTGGCCTGCTGCAGCCAGCAGGTCCTCCACAGCCGAGCGGCCTTTCTCTGGTGACATCTCGCTGACCTTTCACACCAGAGGAGCTGTGCCTCAGGGGAGGTCAGGAAGAGGTTAAGAGTTATAATTGGCCTGCAAACGTTCACAGACAGAAAACACAGACGTCCAGAATGAGGAGTGTGTTGTTTCCTGCTGGTTTGTTGTCTGAAAATTACATCTGTCAAACTGAAACCTATTTATTATGTTTCTACTGTATGAAACCAGAAATAAATTGCTCACTTGGGGAAATCTTGTTCTTTGTACTTTGCTACATTTGCCTGTTGGCAGCTATTACCATTCACAAATTACAATGTTTCAGCATTTATTTTATTTATACAATTGCCTATTTGATTAACAAAAAGTGGGAAAACGGCATTTTAAATATTTCAAATGGTTGTTGGTTATTAAAAAATATCCTTGCTCAATTTGATCTCAGTGTTCCTCAAAAGACCAAAAACTCATCAGAAGTAGGCTAATTGGCAACGGGTCAGTTCCTTGATCAGGTATAAAAACAGCATCCCTGAGAGACTAAGTCTTTCAGAAGTAAACATGCCGAAAAGTGGAAAAGTGGAAAGCAATAATCAAAAATAGTTCAGTGTAAAACTGTCCGGAATCAATGGATTTCATGATCCACTGTCACATGATATTATTAAATGATTCATGAACTCCAAAGTAGTGTTCAATTCCCACAGTCTTGAGACTCTCAGGGAGAAATGCATTGAAATTGCCAACAGTGGAAATCATAGATGTATTTATGAACACTTTTGTGGAAAAAATAAATAAATAAATTGGCTCCAGAAACCCTCTACAAATGTTGGAGACAAACTTATTATCAGGACACACTTTAAAAGCCAGCGATGTGTGATGCAATTGGATTTATCAGTTCACATGCTGAGATTATATTTCTACAGCTGTAAAAGCACAACTAATGCTAAATATTTATATATCTGCTGCCATACCTGAGATGCTGCGTTTTTTCAAGTAATGTCTTACCTATTTCTGAAGTTGATGCCAAGCATCTTTTACATTCATTACAACAGCATGACCCTGAAACAGAAGGGTCCAGATGCTACTCTAGCCTTCATGCAGTCCAAACCTGTCATCCATCCATTTCTATTATTAAATGGATTATTTAATAAACAATTCATAACCATCTGAAATCCTGTATCCATTAGAAAATATTTCACTTTCAAAACTCTTCATTTCTTAAAAGTCTACAGAGTTAATACCAGATATGATGCAGTGATTGTGATATTATCCTTGTGAATAGAATTTAAAACTAGTTGCAAATAATGCCTTTAGGATCTACACTTGAAATGTATGTGCGTTCTTTGTAATTAATCAGTACACAATCTATTCTCAATTGGACCACGCATTAACACGCTCCAGCCACAGGTTAAAAACCAAAAGCCTATGAAGTGAGCACACACGCACACACGCACACACACACACACATAGAAAGGCTTCACACAAGTGCCTATACATACATTTATGCAAACGTGCGCGCAGGCACACACACTCCCAGCCTTTTCAAAGACTTCCCTGTGGACAGCAGCGTCTGCCAGCGCAGCTATAAATCACATTGAGGATGGTGGTGAGGGCAAGGCGCACCTTGTCCACGTCGCCCCCACTCCTGGGCTGAATAAACCATAACATCCTGCCTCTCGTGCTGCCCGACGCCCTTCGAGCATGACCCTAGAGAAGACTACCCCCCTGGATGGCCTCATCTGCCCTCCTCCTCACTCCATCCCTATAATTGTCTCGTCTCCTCTTTAGTCTAACATATCTATCGTTAGGAGTTTTCGTTGATGCAGTGGCCTTTTGGGCTCTTTGGAGCAATGCACACCCCCTTGCCCATTTTCATTTAACACCTTTGTTTCCATTAAAATGACTTCCTGCCTGAAGAGAGATTAGAGAGAGAGAGGGAGAGAGAGAGAGAGAGAGAGAGAGAGAGAGAGAGATGAGAATAGGAGAAAGAGAGAACAGCAAAACAGCAGGAAGCAAGTGGTTACCAGGAGGATGCCGACACCCTCATCCTGTCGTGTGCCTGCTTGGCACAGGTGTGCTGGGCCAATCAGCTCCCTCCGTTCCATTAACCTCAGGGTGTGCCAGATTTGGCTAAGAAGGTGTACTTTTCCTTCATAACTCTCTCTGGAGGAAGTATAATGTTTCTGGAAAGAAGGAGACGGTTTTATAGACTGGTAAGAGAAGCCAACTGGACAAGCTTCTAACAGAGCCAAAGAAAAACACACAAAAGAACAAAGAAGGGGTTAAGTGTCAAATTATCTGCTGATTATCTCCCTTGATTTTTACTGCTACAGTGGGGAAATTTAGCAAATGAGCGTTCTATGTGAACACCCTACAGTAAATGTAAAAAACCTACTTTGAAAAAAAAAAAAATATTGTTTTGCTGGGTGTATAATCACTCACATGTTACCGCCTTTAAAATTTAACTAGATTCTTTTCTTTTAGTGAATCCACAAACGCATGTTTAAATTCTAAAAGTAATTTTGTGACAGATAGGAACCACACATTTCAGATGTCAGACTTTGTTTTTTGTGTCACAACTGCTTGTTTAGTCAAGTGCAGAACACATGCACGGAGATGCATGAGGAAATGCAAACAGGTATTTGCATGTGGATGTGAACTTGTTCACGCATAGGTACGTAGCTCTCTCCCAACCCCTTATATGCCTAAGTACATTCACCAGAGGAGCCTTGAGAGGACAAGAATAGTGAGGCATGTGTCTATTTGTGGCATCATTGTCACGTCACATGTATTAAAGATGCCACTGTCATGCCCACACAATAAGAGCAATCTCGCACAACATTTTTTTTAGGTAAATGATGCATACATGTCAGGACCATGCAGCATAAACACAGAAAAGTCAAATATCCACCCATGGATGCATTTATGATAACACACACACACACACACACACACACACACACACACACACACACACACACACACACACACACACACACACACACACACACAGTGTGTTGTGTGACTGTCACACCACAGCTCCATGCCTAAACCATGTCCTAACCTGACTATAAATGAGCACCAGTAGCACATGTGCCGGTGGAGATCCAGTGTTATGACAGAGGAAAGTCCCATAATAGGACGCCGTCTCTTTTGTTCCGTTGATATGAATAGCTCTTAGTATAATGTCTCCGCCTCTGACCTGTTAATGCTCTGAGATGCACTGTGTGTCTCTTGACCTGCAGCTTGTGTTTTATGCAACACAGAAAAGTGCCTGTCAGAGGGGTGTGATGGGTACTGTGTCTCGTATAAGAATAAAAGCTGTTTACTTCACCATTTCCCAAGAAGTTGCAGCCTTTGTATAACGTACACATGAACAGATTTCTGATTTTGAATTTGATCCAGTAGCAAAAGCTATTATATAACTGTAGCATCCCCGACTGATGACGGTTGACTCTTTAACTGATGGTTCATAGATGTTTTTATTCCTTCAATATAAAATCACCTCAAACACACCGTAAGAGCTATAAAGGAATAAAATACAACAAAGTTACTCTTACTATATACATACATTGTTTCATCCAACTCAAATACAGGCCGACACAGCAGCTCACTGGGTCGGCAAACCCGTTAACTGACAGTAAATAAATGACAGTAACAGACAACCAAACTTAATATATACATAAATACTGTATACAATTTACAAATAAAACAAACCTTGTGCTCCTTATCAGCCAGGTGCTTTTTTGTGTCGGTTAGGCACACTTTAGCACTACCGACACTAATACCAGTCTTACTGAAAATGTTTCTACAGCCGTTAAACTTTACCGTTAAATACCGGAGCGCTGAAGTTCTCGGCGAGACGCCTTCAAAATAAAAGCACTAAATATTCGTCTTAATATATAACAAAAATAAAAGCCTGGCTCCAAACAACGCCAATGAGCAAAACAAACACAAAAACATATTTACAGAAATAATCGTATTAAAGGTCATTTACAATAACCAATTTTAATAACACTGAGGAAACCAATTCCTGTATTTACAAAAAGAACTAAAGCTGCAAGCAGCGATGAACGGGCCCTCGCACCCTTGTGCACGTTCAGGCGTGCTGCAGTGGAAGTGCTTCTATGACTTGCATGTAGATTCTTCAGGCCCGGACATTTAGCGGATGACACCACCCACGACTCTCTATATCAAACCATTCAAAAGTTATGGCAGAAAGTAGGAACTATCAGATATCGACCAATCAGATGAAGGAGCGGGGCTAATTTGCAGCAATTATGTTCAAGGACTCAAAACCATGTCCAATGACACCACCCACGAGTCTTTATGTCAAAGCATTCAAAAGTTATTGCAGAAAATCGGAACTATCACATATCGACCAATCAGAAGAAAGGGCGGGGCTAATTTGCACCAATTAAGGTGAAGGAACCAAAACCGAGTCAGATGACACCGCCCACGACTCTGTATGTCATACCATTCAAAAGTTAAAACAAAGACACAGTAATACCAACTCTGTACTGGTCAGTTGTGGTGAAAAGCTGAGCCAAAGGCAAGGCTCTCTTTACCAGCTGATCTAAGTTCCCACCTTCACCTATGGTCATGAACTGTGGGTAGTGACCAAAAGAAGATGAAGATACAGATATAAGCAACGAATTGCCTCCATGGCTGACCGCTCCCATAGAGAGAAGGTGTTCAGTCACTTGGAAGGACTTGGAGTAGAGTCACTGTTCTGCCACATCTAGAGGAGCCAGTTGAGGTGGCATGGGTGCTTAGGATGCCTCCTGGACACCCCCCCGGGGACGTGTTACAGGTATGTCCAAATGGGAGGCACCAGAGGGATTACATCTCTCAGCTGGCTGGGGAAAGCCTTAGTGGTCCAGTTGGACTCCCAGGATATGGTTAGTGAGAGGTCGATCTGGGCTTCTTTACTTCTGCTGCTGCCCCCGCGACCTGAACTCAGACAAGTTCAATTCAATTCAATTCAATTTTATTTATATAGCGTCTAATACAACAAAAGTTGTCTCTAGACGCTTTCCATAGACCCATATCCAGAACATGACCCCCGAGCAGTTATTATATAAACAATGGCAGGTAAAAACTCCCCTAGTGGGAGAAAAACCTTAAGCCAAACGGTGGCAAGGAAAAACTCCCCTTTAGGAGGGAAGAAACCTTGAGCAGGACCAGGCTCATAAGGGGGGACCCTCCTGCCGAGGGTAAGTTAAATGGATGGATGGTTGTATGAATATAGAATCAAATGTTCAATTGAGTTCAATTCTCGCTGGGGACACTGTAGGTGCTGAGTGCGTGTTAGATCCCCCATGACTTCAGCACCACCACCCTGGTTGGCGAAAGGGCCTTTCTGTGTTTGCATGTTCTCCTCGTGTTCCCTTGGGTAGCTAATGTGAGATACCCTCACAAAAACATGCAACAGTCCTGAGCTATACATGCCCCCTCAGCCGGGGCGCCAGATGGGGTGGGGAGGATCTGGCTGGAATAACGTGATCCTTCCTACGTCCGGCCAGAGAAGCCCTACCCTGTCTGGTGAAAAGAAGCGGCCTGCTCACTCCTCAGGTTAAGGAGGAGACCTGAGCTCAGTGTAGGGCCCTTCCGGGGTTGGTAGAGGATGGGAATGCCCAGGACTGACTTAGGTAGGAGCACTTGGTGGTGGGAAAAAATCAGGGATAAAAAAAATTAAATAAAAAAAAGTTCAATTGGTTGACTCTGAAAACAGACCTGTGTCACACCCAGACTCTTACTTCAGAGCCATCAGGTTATAACATTTGCAAATTGGTTTGGCATTGTCTTTCTAAAATAAGCAAGGCTTTCCTAAATAAATATGTTGTCTGAATGGCAACATATGCTGCTTAACATTTATATATGGAATTCAGCATCAATGGGGCCTGAAAAAAACAGATACAAAGCTCAACAATCCCTTTTCTTTTAGTACCAGAGTAGAAGTTAGACGCAATAATCATAACTTTCACAAGTACATTTGTCTTTCACTTATTTCAGTTTATCATAAAATAATTTAAACCCAAAAAACCATGCAGTTTTCCCAGATTTCTTTCCTTTTTTTGTGCCTCATGGCTTCTTCACTTGTATCCATAGATGTATCCTGTGTGTTTTCAATGACCTGTGGGCAAAAGGATCACCACCAATCAATACTGGATTTTGGACTTGTAAAGACAAATTTACTTTTGTTTTGTCGGCTTTATTTTTATTTATTTTTTTAATTTGGGAGAAATAAACCTACGATTTATTATTTTGGCTCCTAAAAACACACATGCGCATACACACATTCAACACACGCATGAACACACTGCTATTTCCAATGTCTTTAACTAAGCCACAGGACAAGTGCTGCCCGGGGTCGTTCCTGATCTTCCTGGCCTTTTCCTTGCAGGAATCTCCTCTTCCTGAGCGGAAGTTTATTGTGATCCGCCTGCCTGTCACTGATGCTTCCCAAAGGAAAGTGACAGCAGCTTTATTCACCCGCTGACCTGTGAAGAGGACAGGGAAAAAAAAAAACAAAACAAAACAGACAAATGTGTTTGCGTATATATGTGCAACCTGACAAAGGGTTTCTTTTCTCTTCAGTAAGGAGGCAACATGATTCTTGTGTAATCAGCACAAAGTCTGCACATGTGTGTGTTATGTGCGCAAGTAATGTGGTTTAACTGACCCTACCAACATCAGTGCACCCTCAATTTTTCTATTTAGCCTTCTTTATGTGTCATTATAGCTGTTCTTATTAGCCTAGTTATACCATTATACTTCAAAGAAGTATTTCAAAAAAAGAAATACTCTTTATTGAGGTCAAGTTGAGGTCATTTAACCTTGGAGAGACAGAAGAAAATAGAAGGATGGAAAGATGATGTCCATCTGCTGTGATGATCTCTGTCCAATTTTGTCTGGCATCAGCCTTTTCTCCATCCCATCCTGGCCCAACAAACCCCACAGGAACCAGGCACTGGCCTTGTCTTGACCCAGTTCAGGGCTGCCATTCTAGGCTATCTCCTCCTTCCCCTCCTCTCCATGCCGGGTGTTCAACCGAGAGTCGTGAGATTATGGGATGGTCTCTTAAGAGGGAGCGAAAGAGAGAGAAGTGCTGTCCACTTAATTGAAGATTATCCTTTAAAAGGAAGGGATGTTTGTGGAGATGGAGGAACGAAGGAGGAAAAAGGGATATGCTTAAGAGATTGATATAAAGGGGGAGGGAGGAAGAGATATAAAGAGAAGGAAAATTAATCATAAGGAGATAAAGTGTGTGTGGGAGAGGGCTATCAAAAAGTGTTTAAATGAAGAGCTGAACTGCACAAAGAGACAGCGATGGAAAGATAAAGTCATGGGGAAGCAGGAAGGAAGAGGACAAGAGCTGGATTACAGTGTAAAAACAGTGAGTGTGAAGTTTTCACAAACCAAAGTGAGCAGTTTGGAGGGATTTCCTGGGTAATGTAGTTTTCATATGAGACCATGTTTATTATACATTACCTCTGTATTTGGTAAAGTACAGTAGAGGAGGACCTTTCATCATATATTCATGAAAAGCCTCTATGGATGCCTTCATGTCATGTGGCTAAGAGACCCAAGAAAGTATACTGAGAGAAGAGAACGAGAGAGTGACTGAGCAATAGTAAAAAAACAGATGACGTACGGGTGACATAACCCCTACACCTATAGGGCGACCCATTGACGTTCACTGATGCTGCCAATGTTCCCAACAGCAGATTATTCACTCGGTATGTAGCAGGGCCACTGCCTGATGCCAGTAATCCAACCACAACCATTCTCCAAAAACATGTGTGTGCTGAACAGGTTTTCTAGGCTATTCCTTCAGCTGTTATATTCTTGTAAAAAGAAGACCCCCCCCCCCCCCAAAAAAAAATCAAACAAAAAGAAAATCAAATGTGCAAAATTTGTGGAAGAATGCTGTTGGGAGGAAAAGAGAGCTTCCCTTAAGATGCTGTTCCTCTGTGTGGAACATGTCTATCGAGCTGACAAGAAAGGAATATAGCAGCGTTAGTAGGGAATATAATTTAAGTTTTTATCTCTAGTTCTTGTTGGGAAAATGTGGCTGGTAAATGGTTAGCAAGGTTCACCAGCTGATAACTGAGTGTGTCTGTCTAACAGCTGGTACTATGAGTAAGAGTTGGTGGGTTTTAAAAGCAGTATTGGTGGAAACAGCTGCTGGTGCCTTCAAAAATGCAGTGAGTCATTCAAAGCACAAAAGTTGTACCTTTAAAACCACAACAATGAGTTGTATCTCTCTCTCTCTCTCTCTCTCTCTCTCTCTCTCTCTCTCTCTCTCTCTCTCTCTCTCTCTCTCTCTCTCTCTCTCTCTCTCTCTCTCTCTCTCTCTCTCTCTCTCTCTCTCTCTCTCTCTATCTCTCTCTCTCTCTCTCTCTCTATATATATATATATATATATATATATATATATGCACACACACACACTCACCGGCCACACCTTACTAGTACGGGTTGGACCCCTTGTTGCCTTCAGAACTGCCTTAAACCTTCATGGCATTGATTCACCAAGGTACTGGAAACATCCCTCAGAGAGTTTGGTCCATATTGATATGACAGAATCACGCAGTTGCTGCAGATTTGTCGGCTGCACATCCATGATGCAAATCTCCCGTTCCACCACATCCCAAAGGTGCTCTATTGGACTGAGATTTGGTGACTGTGGAGGCCATTTGAGGACAGTGAACTCATTGTCATGTTCACAAAACCAGTCTGAGATGATTTGCGTTTTATGAAATGACGGGTTATCCTGCTGGGAGTAGCCATCAGAAGATGGTACACTGTGGTCATAAAGGGATGGACATGGTCAGCAACAGTACTCAGATAGGCTGTGGCGTTGACTAACGCTTTGGGCATACTAATGCCAGGAAAATATCCCCCACACCATTACACCGCCACCACCAGCCTGAACCATTGATACAAGGCAGGATGGATCCATGCTTTCATGTTATTGATGCCAAACTCTGACCCTACCATCTGAATGTTGCAGCAGAAATTGAGACTCATCAGACCAGGTAACGTTTTACAATCTTCTGTTGTCCAGTTTTGGTGAGCATGTGCAAATTGTAGCCTCAGATTCCTGATCTTTGCTGACTGGGGTAGCACCCGGTGTGGTGTGAGCAACAAGGCAATTGCGCCCACAGAACTGCCGCTCACTGGATACTTTCTCTTTTTTCGGACCAGTCTCTGTAGACCCTAGAGATGGTTGTGCATGAAAATCCCAGTAGATCAGCAGTTTCTGAAATATTCAGACCAGCCCATCTGAAACCAACAACCATGCCATGTTCAAAGTCACCTTTCTTCCCTATTCTGACTGCAGCAGATCGTCTTGACCATGCATCGAGTTGATTGGAAATTTACGTTAACGAGCAGTTGGACAGGTGTACCTAATAAAGTGGCCGGTAAGTGTATATGAATTTAAGGATTTGTATGTGCGTCATATTTTTTTTTATACATATGGCCGGCTTATAAATTATATATGCATCTCTGACTATGCAGTTGCTCACTTGTAATTACGAATAGTGTAAATACCAAATCTACGATAGTAAAATTAAGGTCATAATCAGGTCAGCCCAAGCTAACTTTAAGTCCACACTTGGTTGCAGTAGAATACCACAACATTGTGGTTGAAAGGCAATTGAGGTTGCTGAGGAATATAAGTACATAAGTAACATTTATTCATAGAGCACCTTTCATGGACTACAGTCACAACTTCACTTCTGTAAAAATTAAATATTAAGATGAAAATCAATTAAAACCAACCAAAATAAAAAGAAAACGTACTAACAGGAGCTCATAAGCCAACCTAAATAAAAAGTTGTTTAAGATGTTTCGTTCAAGGCTTTTGATGTTAGAATGACCTCATATTGTGATTAGTATTCTGGCAGTGACAGGGGAGGGATTAGTTTGGTCTGTAGTTTGTTTTTGTTACTGTTTTATTTTTTTTTCATACTGTTTAATTGTTTTTTATATTTTGTACATTGGTGTATGCTATGATCAACATGCCCATGCCTACTCAAAATATTTGTAATTAACATTCAGCATTTCACCTTTTTTACTTTGTGAAAATTTCAATAAAAAGATCTTGAATTAAAAGATGTTTCGTTCAGACAGATTAAAAGTCAATTAAAGCTGCAGGCACCGATGAATGGGCCCTCGCACCCTTGTGCACGTTCAGGTGTGCTCCAGTGGAAGCGCTTGTATGACTTGCATGAAGATGTCTTCAGGCCTGGACATTTAGCGGATGACACCACCCACGACTCTCTATATCAAACCATTCAAACGTTATGGCAGAAAATAGGAACTATCACATATCGACCAATCAGAAGAAGGGGCGGGGCTAATTTGCACCAATTATGGTCAAGGACTCAAAACCGAGTCCGATGACACCACCCACGACTCTATGTCAAACCATTCAAAAGTTATGGCAGAAAATAGGATCTATCAAATATGGACCAATCAGAAGAAGGGGGGCGCGCTTTTTGGCGTCTATCGTTGCCACGGTAACGACTGAGAAAAGTAATGCCCATCGTCGCAGGATCGAGACGCACATTTTGATGTATAACACACCTGGGTGCACGTTACGGTTCGGGCCGCATTAACGGCCGAAGAAATGGCATAAATTGCGCCAAAATTACACGATTAATTCAAAATGGTCGGCTTCCTGGTCGGTTTCGGCCATGGCGCCGACTTTTCTTTAAGTTGCGACATGATACAGGTGTGTACCGATTTCGTGCATGTACGTCAAACCGTATTGTGGGGCTTGAGGCACGAAGTTTTCTAGGGGGCGCTGTTGAGCCATTAGGCCACGCCCATTAATGCAAAACATTAAATATCAAATTTATCACCAGGACTGGCTTGCGTGCAAAATTTGGTGACACGTTTAGGGGGGCAAAAAGGCCCTCATTTCATCGGAAAAATAACGGGGGAAAAAAAACGAGGAAAAAAAAAAAACGACAAAAATGCCTACAGATACAATAGGGCCTTCGCACTGTCAGTGCTCGGGCCCTAATTACAGTAATTCAGCTGTGCAGAAATAAACACATAAATAATCAATTCTGTTTCTGTCTTAGAAACAACACGTCCTAATTTTGCAATGTTTCTGAGATTGAAGAAAACAAGTCAGTGTCAAGTTGTCAGGAGCAACAATATTAGACAGTTTGCATCTAACCAAGTCTTGCTAACAGTCGAACAGTTTTTTAACTCTGTGAGACAGAAGGGGTTATTTGGAGAAGCTGGATATCATCAACATACAGTAAATATTGGTAGAAGACGTTGCTAAACTTTGAAATTAAATGTTCAAGAGGCAACATGTACACAGTAAACATGACGGGTCCAAGAACGTATCTCTGACAAGCGGGCTTCATTTGATATAATGTGGTTGATGGACACAGAAAAGCTCCAGTCAGTATGGTAGGAAGTGAATGCAATTAAAACATCACGTGTTAGCCCAAGTTTCAGTTGAATGCAGTTGGAAAAAAACCTGATTGAAATTTCTCAAAGATCTGTTTTTCTAGAAGGCAGTACGGAGCCCCTAAAGGGACACAGATTTATTTATTTTTATTATGAGTTTTAAGCGTGCGCGTGAAACCTTTAAGTGAGCACGTAAAGTTGTTTACGTGAGCACGTAAAACGTTTATGCACTCACTAAAAAGTTTCACGCGCTCTCGCAAAACTTATAAGTGAGCGCCTAAAAGTTGTTCTACGTGAGCGCGTAAAAACAAGTAGCCTACATGGGAGTGTTGCTGGAACAGGAGACCCTCCAGTTGCGCCCTGCTCTGTTTATGAATGGAAATGACATTACAGGATTTAGCTGAGCTATATTTTAACCTGGGACTCCATTATAAGGACATTACCACTTTGCTTGCAAGTAAACAACTTTACGTGCTCACTTAAAGGTTTCACGCGCACGCTTAAAACTCATTTAAAAAAAAAATAAAAAATCCGTGTCCCTTTAGGGGCTCCGTAAGGCAGAGATGGGCCCAAGTTAGATTTCTTTCACAAAGGCGGAACCAATGAAGTCACAAAGAAGGAAGATGAAGCGCCAATGCTTTATACTGTAGGGCTTCTTTTTCTTACCTTCTCTACAAAAAACTAGAAATGTGTTACCTTGGATTCACACTGAAAGCTTCACGGGCGTCATAGGCGTCCGGTTGCCATTCATTTTCTATGAAAGCGCGCTACGAGAGGCGTCGGGGGCGTCGGAGGCGTCGGGAGCATCAATTTTAAGTTGAAAAATCTCAACCTTATGCAAATGAGCAGCGGCAACGCCGAGGCAGGGTCCAATCACAGACCGGGATTCCCGAAGCAAGAAGCCTCAATGCAGATTGTACTTTCATGTACATACAAACGTACACTCATTCACATGCATACATAAGCATAGCTGTTCACCAACAAACTTATTTTATCAGGAATACATTTTTGCTGATTTGACTGCCGTTTTTACCTGAACTCTGCTCATGTGAAACACGTAACTGATGGTTGAGGGGCTGTATGGTCCGAACGATTTTATTTGCTACGTTGATCCAATGCAAAATAATTAAAAACCGTGCTTATTAATCACAAAACACAGTTTATACAGTGTCAGTGGTGTTCACCGCAGACAGACTGCAGCGACCAACCTTGTTAAGGAGCATCAAACTCACTCTTATCTATGTGGAAATAATGCTGAAATATAAATAAGGCTTCCCAAAGTGTGATCCATGGTGAAATAGTAAACTGAAGATCTGCACGCTATACAGTATATAGATATCCATCCATCCATCCATCCATTTTCCGCCGCTTATCCGGAACCGGGTCGCGGGGGCAGCAGTCTCAACAGGGATGCCCAGCCTTCCTTCACCCCAGACACTTCCTCCAGCTCTTCCTAGGGAGGTCCGAGACGTTCCCAGGCCAGCCGAGAGACATAGTCTCTTCAGTGTGTCCTGGGTCTTCCCCGGGGTCTCCTCCCGGTGGGACATGCCTGGAACACCTCCCTAGGGAGGCTTTCAGGAGGCAACCAATACAGATGCCCAAGCCACCTCAGCTGAGCGCCGAGCTCCTCCCAGGTGACCGAACTCCTCACCTTATCTCTAAGGGAGCGTCTACCCACCCTGCGGAGGAAACTCATCTTGGCCGCTTGTATCCGTGATCTTATCCTTTCGGTCACTACCCAAAGTTCATGACCATAGGTGAGGGTAGGTGCACAGATTGACTGGTAAATCGAGAGCTTCGCATTTCGACTCAGCTCCCTCTTCACCACGACGGTCCGGTACACCGGCCGCATAACTGCGGACGCTGCACCGATCCGCCTATCAATCTCACGCTCCATCGTTCCCTCACTCGTGCACAAGACCCCGAGATACTTGAACTCCTCCACCTGAGGCAGGACTTCTCCACCCACCCGGAGAAGTCAAGCCACCCTTTCCCGGTGGAGAACGATGGCCTCGGCTTTGGAGGTGCTGATTCTCATCCCTGCCGCGTTGCACTCGGCCTCAAACTGCCCCAGCACATGCTGGAGGTCCCGGTCCGATGAAGCCAACAGGACAACATCATCCGCAAAAAGCAGAGATGAAATCATGTGGTTCCCAAACTGGATCCCCTCCGGCCCCTGGCTACGCCTAGAAATCCTGTCCATAAAAATGATGAACAGGACCGGTGACAAAGGGCAGCCCTGCTGGAGTCCAACATGCACCGGGAACAAGTCTGACCTACTGCCGGCAATGCGAACCAGACTCCTGCTCCGATCATATAGAGACCGGACAGCCCTTAATAGAGGGCCCCGGACTCCATACTAACTTAGCACCCCCCACAGAAAGGCATGAGGGACACGGTCAAATGCCTTCTCCAGATCCACAAAGCACATGTAGACTGGTTGGGCAAATTCCCATGAACTATCGGCCGTATTCTCCTCTCCAGTTCCCTGGCGTAGACTTTCCCGGGGAGGCTGAGAAGTGTGATCCCCCTATAGTTGGAACACACTCTCCGGTACCCCTTCTTAAAAAGAGGGACCACCACCCCGGTTTGCCACTCCAGCGGTACTGTCCCCTTCCTCCATGCAATGTTGCAGAGGCGTGTCAACCAAGACAGCCCTACGACATCCAGAGACTTGAGGTACTCAGGGCGAATCTCATCCACCCCCGGTGCCTTGCCACTGAGGAGCTTACGAACCACCTCAGTGACCTTGGCTTGGGTGATGGATGAGCACGTCCCTGCGTCCACACTCTCTGCTTCCTCAATGGAAGGCATGTCAGTCGGATTGAGGAGATCCTCGAAGTATTCCTTCCACCGTCCGACGATGTCCCCAGTTGAGGTCAAGAGCTCCCCACCCGCACCGTATACGGTGCCGGCAGAGTACTGCTTCCCCCTTCTGAGGCGCCAAACTGTCCGCCAGAATTTCCTCGAGGCTGGACCGAAAGTCTTCTTCCATGGCCTCACTGAACCGGTAGGACTCCTTCTTCAGTCTGACGGCATCCTTTACTTCCGGTGTCCACCACCGGGTTCTAGGATTGACGCCACGACAGGCACCGGAGACCTTCCGTCCACAACTTCGAGCTGCCACGTCAACAATGGAGGCAGAGAACATGGTCCACTCGGACTCAATTTCCCCTGGGATCTGAGAGAAGCTCTCTCGGAGGTGAGAGTTGAAGACGTCCCCGACAGAGGGCTCAGCCAGACGTTCCCAACAGACCCTCACAATCCGTTTGGGTCTGCCCGGTCTGTCCAACTTCCTCCTCCGCTAGCGCATCCAACTCACCACCAGGTGGTGATCAGTGGACAGCTCAGCCCCTCTCTTGTGTCCAAGACATACGGCCGAAGGCCAGATGAAGCGACAACAAAGTCGATCATTGACCTCCGGCCTAGGGTGTCCTGGTGCCACGTGCACTGATGGACACCCTTATGCTTTAACATGGTGTTTGTTATGGACAAACCGTGATTAGCACAGAAGTCCAACAACAAAGCACCGCTCTGGTTCAGATCGGGGAGGCCCTTCCTCCCAATCACACCTCTCCAGGTATCACTGTCATTGCCCACATGAACATTGAAGTCCCCCAGTAGAACAATGGAGTCCCCAGTTGGAGGACTATCCAGTACTCCTCCCAGGGACTCCAAGAAGGCCGGGTACTCCGCACTGCTGTTCGGTCCGTAGGCACAAACAACTGTGATAGACCTTTTCCCGACCCGAAGGCGCAGGGAAGCGATCCTCTCGTTCACCGGGGTAAACTCCAACACATTGCAACTGAGCTGAGGGGCTATAACCAAGCCCACACCAGCCCGCCGCCTCTCACCCTGGGCAACTCCAGAGTAGTGGAGGGTCCAGCCCCTTTCAAGGAGCTGGGTTCCAGAGCCCAAGCTATGTGTGGAGGTGAGCCCGACTATCTCTAGCCGGTATCTCTCAACCTCAGGCACAAGCTCCGGCTCCTTCCCCCCCAGCGAGGTGACATTCCATGTCCCTACTACAAGGGTTTTGTTCCAGGGATTGGGTCGTCGAGGCATCCCGCCACGACTGCTACCCAGATCACAAGGCACCAGCCTATCATGGACAATTCCTGCGGGTGGTGGGCCTACGGGAAGGCGGCCATTTCAGGCTGAGCCCGGCCGGGTCCCATGGGCAAAGAGCCGGCCACCAGGCGCGTGACAGTCCTCGGTTTCTTCCTCTTCATGATAAGCTTTGGAACCGCTCTTAGGGCCCGATTTACTAAGATCCTAAATAAAGAGTACTAAATTGCGTGTGCACTGAAAAAGTTTGCGCGTGCTGTTTGCGTGTGGTTTGCAGGTGATCAACTAAGATTGCGTGCGCAATTGATAACAGGTGCAAACAGCAGTATTTAAATGAGGTGTTGCGTGTTAAGGTTTGCGAGCGCAGATCTGTGCCATGGAGAGTCTGCTGGAATGTACAGTCACAAGTCACAAGCGCAAAATGAAATTTGACGAGTTGGAGTTAGAGATATTAGTGGAAGAGGCAAATAAACACATTCATGAACTACAGCAAATAAATTTAAACATTACCAAAAGAAACGCAATATCGGAGAAAACCTGCGATAGAATAAATGCAGTTGGTAACACAAAAAACGGAAAAACGTCTGGTTTTTCATATTTCAATTTTAGGCACAGATCAAAAATACGAAATAGAAAAACGGGCCACAGGACCAAATTTGATTTTAATATTTAATTGGTCGGGTTTGCGTGACCCCGCAGTGCTCGGCATGATCTGAGGAGAAAAAGACATCAGAACAGCTGGAGAGCGCTTTGATTCAATCTATTTATGAGTTAAGTTTTTATTCAGATGTCCACAGTATATTGCAAATATTATATATTATATAGCAAACACTGACAGTAAATGTGTGACAGACGGGACCATCATATGGCCGTCGATTTAACGCAGAAGCATAATTCAGGCGAAGCTGCAGTCTGTCTGCGCTGATCCTGACACAGCGGGTCGGAGCGGATTTGGTCATGATGTTTAACCTGTGTTTTGTGATTAATAAGCACGGGTTTTAATTAAATGTAATTTACGAAGGATGATTTCACGTTCAATAAGATAAATAATCAATAAAATACAAAGTTTTGCAGAAAGGCTTGGCCTGCTTGTGGGCGAGTGGAGGGGGGCACAATAAGAGAAGGTGGCAAGATATAAGGCGGAGAACTAAAGAAAAAGTGGCCTTTAATAAAACTTGTGCAACCATTTTTAAAATAGCATGCAGCAGAATAAAGACTCTCTCTCTGCGTATTCTTTGATTTTGGATGTCGCCTCCTTGTCACAATAACAGCAGCAGCAGATTAGCACCTTCCTTTCAAACGTATTAAATACAGACGCAATCACAATACGCGCAAAAACTTTCAGGCTTGGTAAATCTCATTGCGCCTGGTAAATGGACATATTTGCATCTTCCCCTCCCAGTATTTAGCGCTCTCTGGCGGTTACGCCCCATATTGATTATTCATCAGGGCAAAAGTACTAACTGAATTGCGTGTGCAATTTAGCGCATTTCAGAGACGCAATCCTCTTTGCACGCTGTTAGTAGATCAGCTGGCACTTTGGTTTGCAGGTGCTGTCAAGTTTGCACACGTTTTAACACACGCAAACCTTTAGTAAATCGGGCCCTTAGTCTGGCCTGTCACCTAGGACCTGTTTGCCATGGGAGACCCTACCAGGGGCGTAATGCCCCAGACAACTTAGCTCCTAGGATCACTCGGGCAACACAAACCCCTCCACCACAGTAAGATGGCGGTTCAAGGAGGGGATATATAGATATATGTAGGCTATATGCACTCTTTTTCCTCCAGTTCTGCAGCGCAGCTTGAAAGCCCCGCCCACTGCAGGCGTCGCCAGTGCACACAGCTTTCAGTGTGAATCCACCAAGCAGCGCGATGTAGAACCTGAGTTTAAAGAAAACAAATCACAAAAATGATCAGCAACAACCTGGTTAAGGAAGCTTCCACCAATAGACTGTTTAGGAAACTCGGGGAAGCCATACACATAAAAAAAAAAAGAAACAGCTTTGGTCACTGGTAGGACAGTCCTCCACACAGACCTCTAAAGGGTGGTCTTTACAGTGCGTTGGCCCAGCCACGTGTTGCATGCAATTAAAGGAAAAGGAAAAGGAAAATCTTTAAATCTAGAAACAGTAGCACAGATAGCTGGGTGCTTGTACATTACATCTGAGTTTCTTTCCATTGAAGCAAGTACTTTGAAATCAATAAAAGGGGCGATTCATGTGCATTTATTTGACTGACATAGTTTTGATTCGTGAGGAAGAAATTATCCCAGCCTATTGTGACAAATAATATGTGTTTTGTGTTACACCTATTTAAGAGGATCATGTTTTGACATAGCTTTGATTGTCGCTTTGCTGTGTGTTGTTGAATAGATCCACTCAGTCATTCAAAGTGTCTCGCTATGACCATGAAAGTCTGAAAAATGCTTTATAAGTTCACAGACCAAACTCCCGTACGTGGATTTCCTGGTGTACAATTATAATATCCTTCCGGTGGATCCTGCGGTAGACGCTAGAGCAAGTGTGCATGTCCATGAACACACATGTATATATGTCAAAGGACAAAAAAAGAGGTCTATGTCTAAAACTACCTCCTGTAAGCATATTCCTCTTTGTGAGCAAGGCAAGAAAGTCGTCAGGCTCATTGAAGGAAGCAATAGTTTTTAAGGATGAGAAGAGGTGAGAGCGAGAAAGGACAGCGGAGGAGACAGGTTTAACCCCCCCAGAACCATGTTAATCTCCTCATTTTCATTTCTCTTACCCTGTGTGGGATTAGAATGATTTTATTTAAAGTGTCAGCTTGAGCTACTGGATTGAGAAATCTGGATTTCATGGGGATTATTATTACACAGATAAAAAATACAGGCACACAGTTTTTTTTTCCTTTCTTCTCTGGCACTCACTAATGACCTGCTTTACTAACAAATGGTATTTACCCAGACATTAAGTGCAGGAGACAGAGATTGTATAAAGTATGCATTACAAAGGGTGCAGTATGCTATCTTTTTTTTCTTTTGTATCTGAGTTTTATCTAGAAGTAAAATCTATTTTCTTTCCCCATTTCTCACCTTCTTTGCCCCATCAGGACAGTCATTTACTAACCTTGGCCATGCCAAGTAAATGATATAAACAGACTCTAACTAAAGCTTCATCCTTCTGTGTATCAGATTTAACATCTAATCTACATTAGTATAAGGCTTTCACTGCTCTAGGGGAAAAAAAAGAAGAATAAAAACCGCCATCACCTTTTCATCCTAGGGCCAAACCTTTTTATTCCGCCTCTTCTCATTACATTAAAGGATGAGGGAGACCGAACTGTGCACTGAGCGGTATTTAAAGACACCATTCCCTTCATCGGTTTAATTTCTCTTTATTTAAGAGACTCCCTCCTCACGCTGCAGCTCCCTCCCACTGTTTAATTTCTCTTTAGCTGAAGACTTCCTCCCTTCATCTGACTGATTGATCTTTTTCTCACAGCAAATAACATCGAGGAGTTTCTCTCTGCAAAAGCCTCTAATCTCACAGTGTTTGCGTGCAGCCAGAACAACTTTCTGAGCCTACGTTTCCTATGTTGGTCATTTGGAAACATCTTTATTTTACAAAAGTTTGATTTTAATTGCTGCATTTTTTGAAAAAATAGTAACGTACACTTTGAGCAGGTCCCCCTTGAGCCCCTAAAAGATTTTTGAGCAATCAGAGCAAAGACCTCTGAATGTGTCTCGGCTCGTTTGGTTCCTGGTTTCTTCAGTAGAAACAGATCTTGTTGTGGGTCCCCTTGGGCTGCGGGTTGGGGTCTCTATGAACTGGGATTGCCTGCCACAGATGCCATCAGATCCCATCAGATCCCATCAGATCCCATCAGATCGGTATCTGGGGAGTTTGGGGACCAAAAATACACTTTCGAACACTTCCTGAAAAACTTGACGAGACCACTGCTGGCCTACTGAGGGGGCAGCTACTGCAGGGAAATGATATCGCCAGGTTTTGGGATGCACAAAATGTTTTTGGTTGCTCACAACTGTCGAAACAACATTTAAGATGAAGCTGTATTGTAATAAGCAATAAGCTGCGTTCACTCATATCACCCATCTGCAGTCATGATTTTATGGCTGATTTGTGTAAATTAGTGGTCATCATTTTAATGAAACTACAATTAAAATTAATTTTTTTTTGTTTTGTTTTTTTTTACCAATGATGTATTTTGTGGTAACTGCTTAATTGCTTGATCAATACAATTTGTGAGCATATTAAGGTACACCAAAAAGACTTCCTACCATAATATTGACCTTTTCCAAGCAGTTCAGAAATTAAAAGGAATTAAAAATCCAGAAATCCAAACAACACAGGAGTTGGAGCCAGAAAGCTGCTGAGATTTCTGATTGATTATCTAAAGATTTATGGCCATTCAATAAGCTGATTGACTCTGTCAATCAACCAATCGACTGACTCATCAGCTGTGACTTCCATCAATAAATAATTGTGCATTTCACGTTGAAGATTTAAAGCCCCTCCTAAGAGGTGCTGCTGTAAAGTACTCTTTAGCCTATTTTCTTATAGTGAAAAAAACCCCAATGACATTCTTTTATTCTCATAAAAACAAGCATAAAAAACCTGAAAGTAGAGGAATGGAATTTGCCACAAGCTCAAGCTTTAATCATACGTCGCAAGGTCATCTTAATGCATCGACACAGACACATTCACACCCAATTTCAGGGCCAGGTCTTGGGAAGTAGGTTAAGCAGGCCGGGATCACCTCTCGCAGCTCCCTCCCAGGGTGGGAGGGATGGGTGACAGAGGTGGAAAAACAGGGCGGGAGGGGTGCAGAAAAAGATGGAGGAATCTTCCAGAGGACATCTGTCGCAGTGAGCAACTTGTGAGCTGCTATTTACCAGTCTGCTGTGTGACCCACAGATTCTCTTGCATGACTGACCGAGAACTATGAGTTTCAGGACGTGACACAGGCCGGCGAGACCTCACATGGGCGTGGACGTGTAAAACTTCTATCCCAGAAGGCAAATTTATAACTACACTGACTCTGCTGTTCCGTTGTTGCATATTTATTTGGAAACAATCCCTTGAACATTGGTGGAAAACTGTAACAACTCTCACCTTTTCACCATCACCCATCATTTTACTAAAGTGCGTGACCAACTCGGCTTTGGCTGTTTCCTGAACACGAATCTGCATCTACGTGTGCGGCTGGAGATGAATTGTCGAGTGTACGTCGCTAAAGTGCGTGCATGAGAACATTTTTCTCCCTCTCGCAGGTGTTTAATCTGGACAGTAAACAAAAATGCTTCAGCACGCACAGATACACACACGCAAAACACAAAAGGCTCATTGTGTGTTGCCGTGTGTCCGCTAACCCATCCCTTTTAATCTGGGATTATGGTATTCCCATTGGGACGGCAACAGAGGAAACAATGCTTTATTTCATGGAGGGAAATGTGCAATAATGATGTTAACACCTCAATCTGCCTTATTTAACCACTACATACGGTCTCTCTAGCTCTTTTCACACACACGCACACACTCTCACACATACACACAAATAGGTAGGCACAGTTTTCATATCGCCTCCTCCCCCTTCTCTTTCAGATGTGCAAAATCTGCCTCATACGAGTCTAAATCTCTTTTAGAAATGAAATCCAATCCCAATGTTATAGATTGATTTTCAGTTATGAAGTATATCTGCATGTGTGATCCCGGAGGTGCCTGTGTGTCCTCCTGTGAGTGTACATAAAATACAGCTGTGAGGAAAAAAAAGAAAAAGTATGTCCTCGTTCTAAGATTTTATATAAAATGGTAACAATGCTTGCAACGGATGACATATTCCACCATGGAAACAATTCTTGAAATACATTCACAAAATAAATAATACATAAGAAGTGTAAGTGTGTGAAAAAACTAATTAAATCCTTATTGCTTACAGAGAAATGAAGAGGTAAGTTGCAGTCAGGTGGTGCTAATGAAATGCGCTTGATTAATTACTGTAATAATCAGCAAGTGGGAGCAGTGCTATAGAGTAAAAGCAAAAAGTTTGGACAGTTTGCTGCTCTGTGTTAACACAATGCAGAGACATCAGCAAGGATCTTTCAGAAATAATTGTCAATGCCCGTTAATCTGAAAGTTTTACAAGGCCATTTCCAAACATTTGGAAATCAAAGGTTGTAGTGAAAAACATTGTTCAAAAGACAGTTGTCAGTCTTATTAGGACTGCATCTCCCTGATGCCAAGCTTAAATGTTGATCCACAGGAGAAGTGTTTTAAAAAATATCCAAACTTTACAGAGCTCAGATAACTTGTTTAATATTAAAATTGACAGTGCAACTAGGAAAGACTTGAAATGTGGAATATCTCGATAAGTCAACAGGAGAAAGTATCTTCTTTCTCAACAGAACATGACAGGACAACTTAAGTTTGCTAAATTTCTTCTGAACAAACTACAAGACCTCTGGAACTGTTTCTTTTGAATGGATGAGACTAGAGAGATGTTTGACCAAAGCACCATGTTCATTCTCAGTCTCTGACTCACATTTAGTTAAATCCAAACACAGCATATGAGAGAAAAAACATCTTATACCAACTGTCGAGCACAGTGGTGGGGAAGGGATTATTTGGGGTATGTTTTGACCTTGCAGTCATGCAGGTGAGGATGAATGTTGCTGTGGACCAAAGTATTCTGAAGGCAAATGTGAAGTTATCTGTCTGACAATTAAAGCTTGGCCAAAACTAAGTCAGGACCACAAGACACCAATAAATCTATACACCAGTAAATCTATAAGAAAATGTCTGAAAATGAAAAGCATTATGTTGCAATCACCCAGTCACAGTTCAGACTGAAATACTGTGGTAGGACCTTATAAGAGCTGTACATTAAGGAATACGGTCAATGAACCGAAGATAAAAGGTCAGTGCTGCAAAAGGTAATTTTATTGCTGCAAAAGGTAATTTTTCAAGTGATTGTATTATAGAGTATACTTAGTTTTCCCACATACTGTGTCTGCGTTTGGCATAGTTCAACCTCAAAAGTGAAAGAACATCCCCTTTTCTTTTAATTTAGCTACATCTACAGCGTGTAATTTGATACTAAAATTACCCATTAACACTTTATCACATCTATTGTTCACTGTTGTGTCGCACGTCCACGAGCCATTTGTGGCTTTAGTGCTTTGGCGTCACAGCATCTTTAGAGTACTGTAGTTCACAGTAATGAGATGTTCTATTCATGCATAGAGGTTTTTCAGTCCTCGTCTTTGAAATGCCAAAGACCTGTCCATGTAAACTTAGGTATGAGTCCGCAGCAGAAAAAAACATTTTTCTCATTCTGTATTAATGCATCGATCTCAAAGCCACAAAAAGATGATTTACCAGTTTAGTTAAGCGCCAATGAATGTTTCTCTTTTTTTTTTTGTATTTTCAGAAAGTCGAGCCAGTGGATCATACTGGGCTTTGTTTGAGAAGTAACGGTGTGCTGGTCTGTGAATAAGACCTCTGATCATGGCTGTATTTTTATTGCGAGGCCCCAGGTGCTGCCAGCATCACGCATGAACACGCATGGCACCGGTGTCCTGGCACAAACCCTGGCCAAGACAAGGGCCAAGATGTGTGTTTGTGTGTGTTTTTATTTATTTATATATTTATACATTGAGGAAACAAGTGGTAGCATGTGTGTTTGTGCATGAGAACAAGGGACTCTTTACTCTGAGAGAAATCCAGGGTTGGTGTGAAATGTCAGTGAATATCATTGTAATGCATCCCTTAAATGATCAATCATGGATGTTTTTTATTTAAGCCCTGTTAAGTAATTTACTGCCCTTAATACTTCATAAAATGAGAGCACTGTTACTAGAAGCAACAAGAAAATATATTTAATTATTACTGCTAGGTAAAGAGATAACACAAGAGCTTCTTAAATACTTTTTTTTTTATAATTTAACTGTGACTATTTACATCAACCCTTTTAATTTATGGAGAATTTCATTACAGACACAGTGCATGCATGCATGTGTGTGCACATATGTATGCATGCCGGCATGTTTGTGTGTGTTTGCGTGTGTGTGCACATACCAGCTGTCTGATCAGTAATCACTTAGTGGTGAGCTAATGCAGCCTCCTTAACCCAGGGGCCTCATAAGACCGACTCTGGCCCAGCCTCTCTTTCTGTCATTGACAAATCCATTACCCCAAAACAAGGACATCAATGCCACTGAATCCACACAGTTATATATAATAGCTCCAAATGATGTTTGTTTGATGAAAGAAAACGAAGGGTGTAGGAACAAAAAAAAACACTATAAAAAGGGAAAAATACTGATCTTTGTGATTAGTTTTCATTTTGATACTGGTCGTCAGAAGGGACGAGGTGATTGTGTGTCTCTGCACGCACGGGTGTCGCCAGTCCTGCTGTAATTACATGGTAATTCCAGTTTAAGTTTGTGGCTTTAGCTGAAATTTTAGGAATAATAATTAGGAGGGAATGAAACAGATATTTCAAGAGATTTTCAAACTAGGGAAGCAGCCTTTAAAGGAAGCAAAAACGCCTCCAAAGGGATCCTGGGCACTTTGTCAAGGGCTCTGTGACCAAACTGTCGTTCTACAAAGGCGAACATAAATAGCTCATAAACTGCACTGAAAACAGCCCCTCAGAAGTGTCACAAAGACTACTGCGGCTCCCCAAGGGTCTGATGGTAAGCAGCAGCGTTTACATATCGGTGGCCCTCGTGGCGTGTACAGTGATCTGGCAGGTTGGGGAGCTTTGATGCTCTGTCACCCAGCAGGTCGGGTGTATCAATCCCCAGGGCGGTGCTGCTTTCTGGGCTCGCCTGCCCGGGCGACAGGGGCCCCCTCCTGGAAGCCTCCCTGGTGCCCGCAACCCAGCAGATGGCCTCAAAAAGGAAGCACAGACAACGGGGCCAACATCCAGCTCTCAAACAGAGGAGCAGAGGAGCAAATGGCCTGTTAATATTTCATACAAACACTCTCACTCATCTCAGAGCGAGAAAACGGACATGACTGAGAGCGCAGCGTGAGCGCGCGAGTGTGTGTGAAGGGGCAAGTGTGTGCACGTGTCTGGGACAAATCAAAGACTTTTTGATGAAATATGAATAGTTTCCCCAATCAGAGGTGCTTCACAGATTGACTTCTTGTGCATAACAATCAGTTATCACAAACTTTCTTCTGTTGGCGAGGCAGGCCAACTCCTCAACGGACCAAATGACTAAAGACAAATGATGAACTTCTCCAACACGCAGACACACACTTGCCTCCTGATTTTCTCTCAGCACCAGTTCCTTTCTCAAGCCACCGCCGTATCTTGCGAGCGTAACCTGCACACTAATAGCCGATAACCCCTGTACAGATCAGTGGAGGTTATGCTATTCGACGCCTGGTAATTGCGCTCTTCATCAGTACTCTGCGCAGGCAGCAACGTGACCAGCACTGGGGTCCTTCTGATGTCATTAATGTGTGATTAGGGCCAGTGGGGAGCAGCAGTTAGGAGGTTAAAAAGCCCATGACAGCCCTCATCATCGGCGAGGAAACCCTGAGACTGATGCAGGAGTCGCGCAGATGGGCCAGAGCAAGCAGCTGCCAAAGCTTTAACTTGTTATTCCTCCTCACCTCCAAAAATGAAGCCTTGCTAATAAACGGCGTCGACATGGATATGCAAGCGAACAGCTGTGCTGACACAAGTTATAAATGCATGCACAAACATGTATCGTAAGTACATTTTCATTGTACGATCTTTCTTAAATGAGGAGGAACTAATAGTTAAATAAAAAAAAACTGGTATAAAATAGAGAGCAGAAGAAATTTCTTTGAAACTTGATGACAGCGATTGGATTTGAAATGATGAGCCGTCCTGGGAATTGGAAGCTGACAAGTTATACTTGACGTAAGCAATCTAAACTACAACCAAAACTGTGTATCTAAGTGTTCAATCATGTCAGGGCTTTAGGATTCCTTCAAGTTGTCATCTTTAATACATGAGACAATTTCCAGCCCCGAGTGCGCAACAAAGTCATTAGACTGGGAGGAAAGATGAAATATAAATCAAGCAAACCTCTGTGCCCTCTCCCCAGTGAACAGGTGGCTGAGTTGAATGAGAGGGTGCGCTAACTTGGCTGTCACCGTGTTTTCCAACAGAACCGCTGCCTTCTAAAGCCAAACCACCGTGAATTATACATCTATGGCAGTAATTCTCTCAGAGGAAAAAGCGAGAGGGAGAGACAGTGAGAAGGGGGGCTAAGAGAGTTAGAGAGATTAATGGCTGGAGCGGTTGTTTTTGACGCTGCGATCCTTGGCTCCGCTTCCCGCCCGCTGCTTATTGGCTTTTCAGAGCACATTTATTCATTTCGTTAACAAGAGAGAGCGGCCGCGTTGCTGTCACTTTTTTGGCTTGCTCTGTGCCACAGCAGACTTGTCATCTCCTGCGCCGTGGCGTGCGCCTTTAAACCCCGCCGCGGACTTCCGAGTGAGCATGTTATCAATGCAACAAACACCGCTTTAAAAGCGGTGCTGTCAGAGGCCAAGTGTCACCTGCACTTTAGGGGCAAAAAGAAGTTGAGAAGGAAACATGTTACGCGTTTTAATGACTTAAATGACTTAATGAACTTAAAGCAATTCAGGAGCAAAAAATAAGAACGTATTAACTTGTGCAAATATCAAAACACTGTCTGATGACTGGGATAAGGCATACATCTTAAGTGGTGTTTATGTGGCCCATGCTGTCATTTTTTAATATCCTCTAAACTAATGAAAACACATTCAAAGGAATGTTTCAAGTTTCCCTCTGATGCTATTTCTCAGGATACAGACACACTTTTTATTTGAGATGCTAGTCCTGTTCTGCTCCCTGAAGATCCAGCGCAAGCTGGACGCTCAATCCTACCAGAATTTTTCTAGCAGGTGCACATCTGCTTTGTGTGCCGCTATGCAAAGCTCAAAAAGCCCAGAGAGCAGATGAAGTACTAGTGACACCGGCTATAAATCCAAGACAGTGGGGTTATGGTGTCATCAAGGAGTGTGGACAGAGCTGGGTCAACCTGCAGGCCTGGAAAAAGCAGATACAGACTGGCAAGAAGATTATTGTGTGTATCTTTGTAAGTTTACGATTAAAGTTCGTAATGTAACCTTCGGGAATGTCGTCATATTTGCGATATTTGCAGATGGTGCTTGACTTCATGCCATTCTTTCACCTGAATGCAAAAAGTCTTCAAATTAAAGAAAAGAGACTGAGAAGGCCGATGTCAGACAGAACTCTGACTAAGTACAATCTGATATGAATAGTCAATCCATGGACTAATCTGTATTCAATCTCCCTGGAGGGTTTGCACAAAGGCCCGTCACCGGCTTAGCCAATAAACTTATTCAAGCCACTTTCAACACAGCGCGGCATGTTCCAGCATAATCTGTCTGGGAGGTTGTGACCTCCACATCCCCTGCCTGTGGAATAAAGAGGACCTCAGGTCGGGATGACAGGAGAAGTCTTCTAAGGAGTTCATGTTACCACATGTCATAATAACAAGAAGCTACTGTTCCCCCGCCAGGCTCCTTCCCCCTTTGTCTTGGAGGGGCTCTGGACAGGGGCAGACAGGACGCGCTGGCAGAGCTGAAACTGAATATTATCATTGGGGGGAATCTTGTTTCATGTTACCCTGTACCCAGCTAGCAAGCCAGCTAGCTGCCACTTCACACAACAGAAGAGGTTTACTCAGAGGCAGCTTTTATGAACGAGGGCAAACGCCCTCTCAAACAAATCAACACTTTCCAGTTTCCTCCTTTGAACGGTATTGTATGTTATTTATAGGTGCTGCACACCTTCTACTTACTGTACACACACACACACACACACACACACACACACACACACACACACACACACACACACACACACACTAGCTTTGACTGCTTAACTCCCCCCAGTTACCCTCCATGGCGATTGAGAGGTCAATATCTCACTTTACCGCCAGCTACACTTTCCTCTGTCACTCACAGCTTCCACTCCATTCAAACGGCAGGTTAGCCCAACAAAGGAGACCGCAGGGGAGCTGCCTGAGCCTTCCGCCGAAACACACACACACACTCACAATACAGTCACACACACACACATAACATGGACAGTGTGAGCTGCGGAGCTGCTTGGAGCTTGACGGGTGCTTTGTGCTTGTCCGTCAGCCAGCCCCCGAGTCCTGAAGATACCTTCAGTCAACGAGACCGGCTCCCTGAAAGGAGGGATTCACACAGCTCTGAAATATTGATGCCAGGAGGGCACCTGGAGCACGGCGACCTTTTGACCTCTCCTTTGCAGTCTTAGCGAAGGAGAGGAGGTAACAGAGATGAAGGGAGGAGAGGGAGTTTGGGGTGTGGCCAGATGGGAACAAGACTTTGTTACGTTGATGACGCTCAGGTGTTTTTTAATTTTTTTTTAAAATTTTTTTGCAGTCATGTCCAGGACTAATGTACACAGTCCCGTTTAAAGGTTTGCCAGTACAAAAACCTTATAAACCTTTCAGTAAATGACAAAGTTAGCCTCAGACTCTATGTAGGACAGAGACATGGAATGATGAGAGAGAAAGATGAATAGGGAGGGAGCTGGGGAGAGAGGAAAAGGGGTCGGAAGTTTGACATTCCTGTGGGCGATGTGTGTCTCGTCAGTTAACGCGTTTGGATTCTTTTTAACGGGAGTCGATACCCCCTTCCGCTTCCCAAGCACTCACTGTGAGCTCGGCCAGGGTAATACCATTGAACAGGGACAATGGGACCTCTTAAAAGGCAGCTTTTAACTGGGCGTGTGCTCTTGGATATCAATAAAGCCGATAGTTTTCCATGTAAGAAGATCAAACACAGAGACACTGGATGAGTTCTGAGTGAAGAAGCGGATAAATAAACAAAATGACTGGGGGGAGTTTTTTTTAAAGTGGAAATCTCATTTCTGTTTTGCCGTTGTAGAACATCCAGGCACTCTCTCTCTCTCTTCTTTCACACTTTTTCCCCTTTTTCTCTCTGTCTCTGCTCTTTCTCTTTGCGCAGGCACACATGCTCCAGTGTACACTCTTCAAGTTTAAAGCGTACGATTCAAAGGCATTTGGTTGCCTGTATCACTGCTTCAGACAAAAGGGCCAGCTCTTAGGAGATAAAGGGGACATCAGAGGCAGCGAGAGAGGAGAGCGAGAGAGAACCAGAGAGAATAAAAAGGGAAAGAGCGAGGAGGGTGAGAAGGGCTAGAGAGACATAGAGTGAGACAGAGAAGAAGAGAGCGAGCGGTACAAGGGAAGAAGAAAAAGGTGGGGGCGCGATTGCACGCTTTCAACTGCCTTTTGTGGGCCTCTCTGCAGATGTCACCAGCTGTTCCCCTGCACGGAGGGTTCCAGAGCGTGGAACATCGCCTCCGGCCCCGTCCTCGGCCACCTTTCAAGTGTCAATCAGATAGGAGGGGTTGGAGGGCTGACTGAGGGGTGGAGGACCGGCGGAGGGATGCAGGAGAAAGGGGGAGTCTGGTGGAAGGGAGGAAAAGAGGGCCTGTAGACTGGGCTTCGGTCACTGTCCTGAGAACAGTGCCAGCGATTTGCCATTGATTTGACGCCCCCCCCCACCCCACCTCCCCGAAACAACCCACTCAATAACAGAGAGGATGGAGCCAGCCGTGTGCGACGTGCAGACAAAAGAGGCCCGTGGGCAAGGTTAGCTGGAGATCACACGGCGGCTAGGCTACTGTTAGCCCCACTGTTAGTGATTAGCAATACTGATGCCCCCATCAACCCCTCCTCGCCATCAGCGCTCCTTGATTCAACACACGCTGGACCGTGAGGGTGACCTACGATTACAAGTGTGAGGAGGGGCCACGCCGGTCAGAGCAAGAAAAGTTGTCACTACAAGTGAACAAGCAAACATAAAAGGGTCTGACATATGGCGTGATTGACATTGAGGCAAACAGTGTCTAACGAGAACGAGAAGGTGCGCTTAACACCGCTTAACCTTGGAGCGTCTAGTCGGCCGACATTAATCCAAGACACTTTTATCGACAACATCAATATCTACTGTACTCAGATGCGCGTATAACCTTCTGATCCAGTCAGGGATGATGGCGCTGAAACCCGTAGCACGGAGCCATTTAATCACTCAGACAGGGTCAGTCGTGAAAACCCACAGACAGGAACCCAAACAATTCTTCCACTGTTTATCCTGGCCGACCCGTCGAAAAAAGTGGTCGCTCCTGTCACAGTGATGTGATATAATTCAGAGCCTGAAAAAACACCCGTGATTCTCTGGTTTTATTGACAGCCTAAAGCGAGAGTCGCAGGCTTTGAGTGTATCTTATCAGAGAGCGTAAGTAGGTCTATTATACACACTATTGCTGCTGCCCTGCTGATAACCTCCGTGCCGAGGCCGTAAACACAAAGGCCTTTGAAGAAGAGAGGAACCGGTGGATTTCATCTGATTTATGTCCTCAAATGAGATGACTGAGCAGAGGTCCCAAACCACGACTGACCCTAGTGTTTCCTGTCCCCTCTTCAAGAGTCTGTCATTCTGTGGGCGAGGAGGACGCACACACACGCTGCAAGTACATCCAAAATTATCCTTGATTTACTTTTGTCTTGAATCGTAGCAAAAAAAAAGAGACAGAGACACATGTGACAGCTACAATAATCATGCATGAGATTTCAAGATCTGTTGCACAGTTGTTTTTGTTTTTTGTTTTTTTATGTAGAGACTCCAGACAGACTGTCTGGCCCAGAAAAACTGCAATGTGAATGACGGGAAACTGTTTATAAATAGACGACACTTGATTTAGTTGCGTGCATTTAATGCCATTTTAATCGCTTCTGCTAATCTCAAGGAGCAGCTTTTCAACCACACATTGCATGCCACTCTGGTAAGCGTTTGAGACAGGTTTAAGTGTTGCGTGAGTTCCTTTCGAAGGCAAACTGAGGTCCGTCTCATAGTCAAAATATGAAATGTCCTTTTATTCACTCTAGACTTTGGGTGATTTGTAAGTATTGTGAATCAAACACCTATTTCCTGGCTTGTGAACAACAGATGACCCCTCTTCAAACAAAGCAAGCAAATGGGGGCCTAATTGCTTGTCTGTCAGACATGTAGGAAAACACAACTTCAGTCGAGGGGCCGCCACTTTTTCCAAGAGGTAATATCCTTGGGTATTAATCACATTAGTCATAAATCAAGAGACCATTACCATACCTCCACTTTACCGCCCTACTGCATCCATCCTTCGTGCACCTCCCTTTCCCTTCACTCGCATCTACTCTTCAGATTCCCCTATTAGAAAAAAGTAAAGAGAAAAAAAAAATCATAAATCAAAGGAATGACCTCAGCTATCCTGCCACACGCCACCCCCTTTCCTTGTACCCGTCCTGCCGGACCATAACCCTTTCATCCTCCTCGACCTTCTATCTATCAAAGTTCATCAAACGCGTCAGAAATCAAAAGTGACTTCCTCAATATTTCCTCATCGTCCAGCGTCCGTGTCCCGGATTTGTAAGCCACCGCTGACTCGTCACGCCACCCGCCTCCAGCTTGAGGTCACAGGTCACTGTGAGTTCTTGCGTCCGACTGTGTCTTTGTCTCACCCCGCCCGAGGTTCTACCAACTTTAGGCGGCTGCTTTCTTGCACGCCGAGGTGGCCCCCTGGTCAACAGAGTGCTGTGTTTTTCTGATCCCCTTCTGCAGAATTGAAAAATAGCAGGAAACGTATATCTGTCATTGTCCATTCAGGAGATCACCTGTAAGGAAACGAAGCGGCCAGCAAGTGCTGACACAATCATCCCTGCGCCTAGCAACACATCCTGGTTCCGGCCCAGACGCGAGGGACCGTACAGTACGTCTGAGCTGCTCCACTTCCTGCCCCATCGGGCAGAGAGGGGGGGTAGGGGGGTGGAGGGGGGGGACGGACGGACGTCAGGTTATTACAAGCTGAAGGGGGAATTCTGAAGAGGGGAAAAAAAAAAAAAAACTAACGTTGGTGTTAGAAGGTTAAATGTATAAATGGGAGTGAGGTCAGGTGCTTTTAATCAATCATGAGATTTTTCAGGGAGGCAGTTGCAAAAGAAACGAGACATGAAACAAGCTGGGGTTAAAAAAAGAAGAAGAAAAAAGATTTCTAAAAACAAAAGGAAGTTTGAAAATGTTGAATAGCCAAGACATAAACCAGATTTTCAAAGAAGAAAAAGACAGTCCTGACAGTGACATCGTCCTCCTCTGGAACTCCAGTGACCCTTTTCTGTCACGCACGTTGCTGAGTCGAATAGCGGTTTTTCTTAAACCTGACTCAGCAAAAGGCCGTCGTTTGATCCGCTCTGTTGTTGTGATGTCGTGTTCCTCCCATTACAAAGACTACCAGGAAACAGTGGCCCCTGGAGGGACGAGAAAGAGACCCTGTTTATCCTGAGCAGAACCAATGCTCGTGACTGTGACCCGGCCTTGCACCTGGCCCCTTTGACACACCAAGTGCACACACTTTGGAGCCCACCCTGCACACACACGCATACAAACTTCATTCTCAATCACAAGACTCTTAAAGGAGTGTATGTGATTACTTGCTTTTATCTTTGGGAAAAACATCAGAGGCTAATATCACGTTAAAGTGTTGCTGTGTCATCATCACAGATGAAGCTGGCAGCTGTAAACGAGCAAGTCCGTTTGTCCAGGTGATTATTAGGATTTGATCAACTCTGTTTAAAATAATTTAGAAAGTTGATATGAACTTTTTCAAATTAATGTAATATGAGTAATGTGTACAAAAGGCCGTTGGCTCCCTAGTTCTTTCCTTTGTTATACATTATCTTAACCTGCTTTCTGCTATTTTGGGAAGTCCTGCTCAATCCTGTCAGAATCAAGAACATAAGACAAAAAGACTTACATTTTTGTGTGCACTAGTTTTTTTTTGTTTTTTTTTAATATCTTTTTATTTCACAATAATTTTCACAATTCACATTTTCACATGCATGATTTCTATTATACCCACATTCCTACCCTCCCCATAATTACCCTAGGGAAAAAAAAAAAAAAAAAAAACATACATTAAGGGAGAACAAAATTAAATAAATATTAAAAAAAATAAATAAATAAAAAAATATATAATGGCAGCAACAGCGATATCAAACTATATATATATACCCATATATACATACAAACATACATACATATAAGGCACAAGTTCGAAAATAAAGATACTCATTGGTCCCCTTTGGAAAAATTATCCAGTTTTGAGAATAATGGGAACCAAAATTCTTGAAAAATATGAGCACGGTTGTATTTTTCTAAAGTAAATTTTTCCAATGGTAAAAAAACTGAAATTTGATCACTAATGTGCACTAGTTTTGTTAAAAAATATAATTGGTTGCTGAAGGTGTTTCCTGAGTCTTTTACTCACGTATCCACCTTATTTAAAAAAAAACTTTGATTTCTGTCAGAAGCCATGCAGAATAACAAGGTGCCTAAATGAGATACCAACACAGAGCGATATCTGGAAATAGAAACACATGCTCAAGTTTGTACTCGCAACTGCTCGACACTTGCTCACTTGTCAGGTTGACTTTAAATACATCCAGTACCACTAACACTTATCATTTTGACACTCCTAATACTAAATGCTGGTGTTTCTGTTACTTTTATAGTCACTGATGCTTTGTATCTGCTACATCATTACACCAGTCATACTATAACAGCCCCAGTAACAAGTTAAGAGCACTGTATAACAGAGGCCCATTGCATAAGGCTGGTCCATTGCAAATTGCTTTGGTAAGTTCTGTATCGGGAGAAAGAAATACCTGTCTCATATCATATGAAAAAAAAATATTTGCAAAACACAGTGGCAAACAAGACAGGAACAGAACAAGACTATAAAGAAAACAGCTACAGAAAGAAGAAGTCAAGGACTCAAGGATATGGCCAACCAAGAGGTGTATGTACTGAGAGAAGTCATCACAGATGAGCAGTAGGTGTTGCAATTAGCAACCTGACCCACAGTGACCATAGACAGGAAGCAAAACTGAACAAAATGAAATGCTCTGAGAAAAAAGTTCATGCAAAATAAAACAGGAAGGAAAGCAGACTGAAGTCAAGGTCATGGGGCAGGCTAATCCATGTGCATAAAAAAAAACTTAATTGAACACAATTTTTCTCATTATTAGACAATATTTTGTTTTTGTTTTTTCTTTAAATAATTATTAGAAATGCACATTTTTACATGACAGCATGTAAGGTGTAAAATAAAGTACGTTATGTTGAAAGCTTTGAATACTTTTCAGATGATGTACCACTACACAAACGTTGTTCGAGTGAAACTCATAATCTGGTTAATAGCAGTCAGTTGCTGGCAATTAAACAGAAAAGAAAACAGAAAAGTAAAAATATAAGACTCGTGTTTTCAGTGGTGTTAGTGTGAGATTGTTTCCAGAACAGTGACTTCAATACTGACAATCCCTTAGTTTCATCTTTTTCCGTCTGTAAACCATGCGATAATGTTGTCAGAACCTCATGTTTATTTCACAAGTAAATCAAATTATACAAGAAATCAAAATTACTGCAAAGGTGTGTAATATCTGGTATTTATCTGTATTCAAAGTTGTGCTTTTAAAAATGATTTAAGCATCTGGAGTTGGTCAAAATAAGAGCTGAACAACAGGTGAATACAGGTAAGAAGAGAAAGGTGGCATCAGGAGCGAAAGTGGCTAAATGTATAAAGGAGTTGTGGTTCTGAAAAAAAAAAATCAAAACAACTGTTATGATAAGTCTTGGCAGAAGTTCTTGAGCTTATTAAGCCCTGCAGGAATCAGAATCTGCCACGCTCACTAGTGAACAACCCAAACAGACCAGTACGTGGGAAATGCTTTCTAATAACTTTGAAGAGGCTGTTTATATCTTTGAACTTTATTTGGCAGCGGAGCGCAGGCTAAAAGGGACCTTTTTATTCGTATGTATGTTCTCACCCAGGAAACATACAGCACATTACACTCCTGCTAAAAATACACCGACAGAAACCACCAAACATGTTGAATCGAATCCAATTTGGCACCAGTGGTTCGTATTGTGTGGCTGCGCGCAAAAAAGAAAAGTGCTCTGACATCTCCTTTTTGTGCTCGTTGGGAGTCACATTGCAAGCCGGTGGAATCAAAGACTGGCTGAAAACTTTCAACAGTCTTTTTAGTTTCCCATTGAGCTGAAAGATCTGTGAGCAGGGTGTAACTCAGTGTCTTTCATGCTCCTTTTATATTTACCTCTCGTGTTCTTTTTGGTACTCAAGTTCGCTCACTCCACTTCTGAGCTCAACTATATCTTCAACTTCTTTTTCGTTTCTTTTTAAACCTCTTAACCACACCTCTGAAAGGCAAAATGGGGGAGAAGGAACAAATCTGGGAAGTCTCAGTCACAAAACCCTCTTGGGTTTCTGTGTGTCTCTGTGTGTCTCTGGTGCGGTGGCTGCCAGCTCTGGAGGAGCTCTATTGTCTTTTGGAAAGCACCTGTCGCCGCAGTGTTAAAATGCAGAGGGGGTCCGTACGAAGCATGACGCCCTCAGCAGGCCACTGGACATGTGTGGAAATGCTTCTCTTTGCACATGCATGCATGTGAACACATGTGTAAACTCACACTTGCGAGTTGTTCCTTTTTAAATTAAGGAGAGCTGTATCGGAGGTCACTGAACCGCTGTACACGTGTGATTAATTCACAGAGCAAAGACAGCATGAGCTGTTAAACATCTGAATGTCAAAAGGGCTTTTATCAGGGCAAGTGGCGCCTACACATGTGCACACCGTGTTTAACAATGCTCGCACATTCACGCGTGAAATAAATGCAGTAAATTAGAATTTGTCTGCACATGTGCCAAACCCCACTCGCATGTGCGCCACACAGGCTTGAAAGTGGATGGTGAAGATACCAAGAATGCTGAGCAGTGACAACAGGCACAAACTCTCAGCTCCAGGTCCGGTCCAGATGTTGTGGTGAACCGAGCTGCTGCTTATTCTCATTTTCATGCGGATGAAAAGAGCATGTGATGTGATGAGAGCATTCAAACAGCTGCACATGTTGGTGTCATCTTGAATCTTTAATATGAAGAGTATTTGTTACTTTTGCTTTAGTGTCTTGACTCATTTCCTTTCTTAAACTTGTATATTCACTCATTCATTCATTCATTCATTCATTCATTCATTCATTCATTCATTCATTCATTCATTCATTCATTCATTCATTCATTCATTCATTCTTTCATTCATTCATGCATTCATTCATTCATTCATTCATTCATTCTTTCATTCATTCATGCATTCATTCGGTCCTGTTCAATCAATCACAGCCACCTAACTTCCACACCATCTACACCTGATATATTCTAAAAAATAGGAACTTTTTTCACGACATGTCCTAAATGATGCGATGACTCATGGTTGTCGTGCATGTAAAGGTCCTGATTGGTTTCTTCTTTCTGTGGGTTTGTAGCATTGGTTTGTTTACAATTGAAATAAACTTCATGATAACCTATGATAAAGCACAGTGGAGGATCCACTGTGGTATGAGGCCTCTCTCCTGCTGTTGATAGCATAGGTGCTGGATGCATCACAATTTCATCACAATTCCACGACTGATAAAACTGGAAGATCATCAAGCCATTTTACAGCGAAATGTGTTACTCTGTGAGAGAAAACGTTGGTCTTTTTAGTAAGACAGCAATCCAAAGTACACATGTTTAAAACCTGTTGCAACCTGCATGGGTGAACTGACCTATGTTTGGAGGGCTGAAATTTATTTAAAAAAGGCTCCAGCAAACTTTAAAAAAAAAGTTAAATTCACAGCTTTACTAGAATTTAAAAAACTTTACATATTCAGGCAATCTGAAACCAAAATATTTGTAGAGACTGACGATTGTTGTGTCTAGGTGACATTTATGTTTATGACTTCATCATTAAACATACTTTTTGTACTTCATTAGTTTAGTGTGCCTGGATATTTTAATTGTACAAAACTTGTTCTTGATTGTTGAATCCAGCATTTTTTTAAGGACTCAAACTTTCTTTCAAGCATGAAGGCATCACTGATTATGTAAATGTATGTCATGTCACGATATGTGATGTATATAATTCAGATTCAGTCTAAACATGTGCCAGGTATAATTTTTTCACTATGAAGTATTTTATATAGTCAGATTTGAGGTAAATCAGAAGAAAAAATAGTCAGGTTGGAGGAATTTTTGACGACTGTTTCATATAACTACATGACCTCATCACTTCATGTTCTCCAGAAAATGTCTGTCTTCAGTAAAGTAAAGATTAATTTTTGCTCATCCCAAAGCATCACTTTCCACAGGCCTGCGACTGTTATCCAGCGTTCACTTGATGGTGGACTCAAAGATTAAGACGAGCCAATACGAAATATGTCTTTAATTAATTCAACTGTACCCCCTGTTCATTTGTGATACGACAGACTAATTGTGATACACCTTACTCCTATATTGAGAGCGATTGTGATTGGCCTTAAACTTCTTCATGTGTACAAAGTCTTTCAGACTGTAGATGAGTCCTCAGAAATCCTACTGTCAGTGTTATGATTATAATTTCCATTAAAGCATCTCATTAAACGCCTGTGATAAACTGCGGCAATATTAATTTTATAATATTAACCGCTGTGTCCACACTCTGGATATTTTAAATCAGTTTATTTTATAAATGTTAGACAATAAATAACTGGGTTAGACAGTAATTAGCTGCTTTTTTTCCCCCAGACCTGCATATCCACACATCTATGGAGAAGACACCATTGTGCATTTTTTTTATGTCTTTAATATGCAAATACATGCTTACAGACATACATACGTGCACACACACCCTCCTGCATGCATTCCTCCCCCACCATAACCTACATCTTTATCTAAATAAAGGCATGTTTTAGATTATCATGCTAATGCAAAGCCATTGTTTACCAAACCACTTTCCCCGGCCTCTTAGGCCCTCCTTCCACCTCCATTCCCGCCCCCAGTCTCTGTGCAGACCTCCTGACTGTGCATTTGCAGCCCCCAAGTCCTTCATCCAGCCATTATCTGCTCTTATCTCTTTCTAAGTCCCCGTTGTCCCTGCTTAGAGAATGGCCTCATATTGTCGCTCAGAAGGAGTTAAGACGCTCTCGGCTGTACAAATGGCCCCAGCAGATGTTTCACCATTTGAGCACTTTTCATCGCATCCGCTTCCTTCCAGTGCCGGGTGGAGAGAGGGAGAAGAATGGGATAGATGGAGGGGAGCAGAGATGGATGAAAGGGAGGACGTTTTAAAGAAGGCCAACAGCTGGTTGCTTCTCCCTCCCTGGGTGCATTAACCTCTTTGGCCCTCTTGCAGCAGTGCCAGTACAAGGAGCCTCTCAGCATCTGGAGCTTAAGTAGGGTGAAAATATCTCTGTTGCCACGGCCAGGGGACAGCAAAATCCTCGACACAGGGCTGTAAGAAGGGAGAGCAAATCATGCCTAAAGAAATCTAGTAAACCCAGCATCTCCTGAATGTCTTGGGGGTGGGTGTTGTTGGGGGGGGGGGTCTTATTTGCTATTTTTCCCTTTGCCAATGGCGACTTGCCTCGTATCTCTTTGCACTTATTATCTGATGATGTTTTATGTTAACGATGAAGCAATAGGATACAAGTTAGTCGGTGCCTAAAACTCCTTGTTTCTGACAAAGCTGGAAGAGCTTGGATATTTGTAATCCTCTCACTTTGGTTTAGCGAAGAAGCACATACACAGAGAAGTAAATCCTTTCAAAGATTAGATGATCGCTGTTCAGAAACTGTCGGTTTTTACGACTGTTTGTGTATTGAAGCTAGCTTAATTAACTTTACGAATCAGTCTTGGCCGTCGTCAGAGAGGGAAAGCTTTGGGTTCCACACTGTCAGACCCCGAGTGAAATCTGAATGGGCAGGGATTTAGACATCGATCACTTGTTTCACCTCAAAACCTATGCTGCACTGTGAACTGTGACAATGGTTACAGTTTATGTGCAATTAAGACAAAATATGTCATGAGATCAGGCTGTTCTTTTGGCTCTACGGCGCTACTTCAGCAATGGAGACAAACAAATGTAAGATTTGAATGGTTTTTGACACTAGTTATGGCTTTGGGTCTATTTTTTATTTGAACAGAAGGTTTTCTGCTGGTGGACATGACATACAGGCAACAAAAGTTAAATTTAAAACATTCTGTGAGAGACATAAATACTGAATATGAACCATTTCTATCTTACAGTTTTAACAAAACTTACCTCCTTTCATAGAAGTCCCCAAGGTTACACAACATTGTTGTGACCATCTAGAAAATATATATCAGATTATCAATCCTGTACAATGATCTTAATCACATCAGCAAAGGTTTAGACGGTGATGATCAAGATACAGTCATGATTTCATAACACTGACTGACAAAGCGATAAAAGTGTAGATTTGAAAAACACAAACACAAAAAACTGCATTTTCCAACTAACACCTATAATCTGACTTTATAGACACAGTAGTTTTCAATCAATCAATCAATCAATCAATCAATCAATCAATCAATCAATCAATCAATCAATCAATCAATCAATCAATCAAAATAGAATACAAACCTCAACAATCTAGCATCAATAAAAATCTGTGGAAACATTATTTATATATTGTTTTATTTATCTTTTGAAAACGTGTTTTCTTTTTTTTCATTACATGGATTCCCAGGTCTGCAAGTTTGTAGATTCATGTTGAACCCGCAAAGAGCTGCAAATGTAGCTGTCTGTCCATAAAACCTCAGATTTTACTGCTGGTTTCCGTTACCGGTACTACTTTGTTGTACTGTGCCTGGTGTGACGCATTTATTAATTGAGCAAGATCTTTCCATGTGTTTGTAGTTTCCACGTCATTATGTGGCAAGGTAATGGACCCAGGAGAGCAGACTCAGATCACAATGAGGGTCAAAAGGTAAAGAAGGTTTATTTTCAGATGTTGACGGAATCGTGCTTGTGAGTTCAGGAGGTGGATGGTTCCAGGAGCACACAGGTGGTTTCTGCCAGCTTGATATGAGGCGGATGAGCAGATAAACCCCAAACAGATCCCAGCAGGGACAGCTTACCCACCATTCCACCTGAGACTCAACATAACTAAGAACAACATTTCCAGCGCCACCAGCAGCTTCATGACAATAATTTTAACCAGTCCCAAAATGCACTGCTGTAGTCAGGTACATGTCCAAGGGAGGTGTGGATCTGGATGTCTCTAAGCAGGTGAAAGTAAACTTGGCCGTCTGAATGTTGCAACCCCCCAACAGAACCGAGTCCCTGATTGAACTTAGAGTATTAAAACACATTTCTGGTATCATGCAGGGCTACTCTTTGGTGATTTCCTGTCTCTTATTGTAGCTATGAAAGCTAGCCAGCTGTGTCCTGTCCCTTCACTCTGATTGGGTGAGCTTTCGATGACGTGTGCCCCCTCCTCTGCTCTCACACCTCAAGATGCAAATCACAGGTTACTTTTGGGACACGTCTCACAAGGAATGGGCCAAAAGTTCATCCGCTGTGACTCGTGAAAGCACATTGGCGCGGTTGCAGCAGCAGATTCGAGAAGTTGTAATCTCCAAGTTGAGGTTGTTTCGCAAAGTTAACATATGCAAAAAATAAATGATTACAAGTAAACTATGGATGATAATTTGTGAGCTGTAATTTCATTTGTGTAAACATAAATCAGCACCTCCGTAAATACGTACAAATATTTTCCACATGGTCTTACATTATCTATCTTCTTTAGGAACTTGAAAATCAGTTCACGTGTGTGGTTTTTCTTTACAGCAGAAGATTTTGATATGCAAGTTCAGATTTTTGTTGTACAAGTTTTCACATTGTATTCTACATTTTTTCACATCAAATCCACAAGCTTGTACATTTTGGCACATATCTACAGTACCTTCGTATAGCGCTAACCCACTAAATGCAAAGGTGGTTTGATAAGCAACTGTTGGTGCCGCGGCCGCCCTTGGATCGGGAGGACCATGTGGATCATTTTTAGACGTGGGCCTGATCAGGCTATGTAATAATGGATTTTACTAGAAGAATCCAAATTATCTAGAATATATTAATTAGCATATGTGACATCATCACATTGCCTTGTTGTTTTTTACAGTGTAATATTTTATTATAATAAATATTCATTAGTAGTAATCATTACATTTATAAGAGCTAAGTTGAATAACAAAAAGAAACAATGAAATGGGCCTGAAGCAAAAGCAGCAATCACAAACTGTGTCAGATGTACATGAAGTCTCACACACACACACACACACACACACACACACACACACACACACACACACACACACACACACACACACACACACACACACACACACACACACACAAGTCAGTCACCATTCAGCAGCCTCCACTTTGATGATCCAAAGTGTACCTTTTCTTGAGTAAACAGGCTGATTGTCTGTGCTTCTCTCAACCCCTCAGCAGCTGCTTCTCCTTAAGCCACTGCCATAGCCATCATCATTACCATCATCATCTTTATTATCAGCCTGCTCAACACAAGACAACAAAGGTAGAGATACACAATGTGCCTCAGAGGCTTTGAGGAACATATCAAGGCTTAGTGAGAGAAAATACAGAGGGTTTACTGTCTTTATATGAATAGGTTACCTTTGCCTGGCGCAGGGCTTGGCCCCTTTCTTCATCTTTACTCAGTGTTCGGTGTTGTGTGCTGAAGGGAAAGGTGTGCGAGTGTGGGCGGGTGAGAGCATGACAATAGGAGCAGGTGCTCTCGGGTTTACCTTCATGCAGTGTGTTAGCTCAGAGAAAAGACACGCAAACACACAATGCTCAAGGAGAAGCGTTTTCTCTCTGACACTTGCACACTCGTCTGTCATCTGTGTCATCATAATGTCTTCCTTTTCAAATGAATGTGTATCATGTTGCTCATGTCTGCAAGTTGTAGTGTTTTCACAGCGTGGCCAGCGATGACAAGCATTCCCTTCCTGTGTTGATACATGCAAATATAACACAGTGGGCTTCCTAATTAAATTCTGCTATTTAATTAGCTACTTAAAGAGACACTGATGTTCACATGCCAAAACATGTCGAAAGTGAAATACCCTGTGAAAACATCTGCTCATCACTTGATGAGGGCTAAGAAAAAGTCATTTTTAGTGCTTTAGGAATACAAAATGCATGCAGGTGTAAACAGACTAGCGCACAATTGATTAGAGAAGCAAAATGAGTGATGCAGCCTTGACCTCCCTTTTCTATAGTCATAACAACATACTATTATCAAAACAACGTGAAATTGAAAGAGTAATAGATTGTCAGTGCTGGACAGGAGGCAGAGCACAGAGAAGAGATGGAACACCTTGTGGCATGGTGTTGGAACAATCCCTTCATCTTCAAGGTGAGCAACACTGTGATTGTGGATCTGAGAACGATGAGTGGAGTACCTGGGTGTTTACCTGGACATTAGACTGGATTGGAGATGCACACCATCGCCTCAAAGCCGCCTTTTACATTTCACCGTTCTGGGTTGACGTGCCGAAGCAATTCACCACAAAAACAGTCCGTCCGAGTTTCAGAAGGATCAAACTCTCTTGTTGAAAAAAGCGTCTACGTTTCAGTTTTGTTTTTCTCTGAGAGGGGACATTGCTGGAGTTGGAGCTGACTGATGAGGAGCAAATACTTTTTTTGGTTTAAAAAAAAAAAAAAGCAAATGTTGCATTGTAAAAAAAGAAAGAGAAATCGTGCAGGAAGGTGGTATGTATGCCCTTGAAAAAGTCCAGCAGAAGGGGATGGGGGCGCTCACGTAGACAGAGTGACTGCATTGCAAAGGCCTCCATTTGACAGAAAAGCATAAGAAATGTTTTTGTCTGGACAGTACCTTTTTTTCTGTAGTCATATAATGGGGCACTAGCATCACAACATACAATACAATGATTTAAAACATGTTTCTGTACTCTGAATATTCTGAAGTTTAATCAAGCCATGTCTATTACTTGATGGTAATGAAGGTAAACTTTTATTATGGACCAAGATTACATACATTGAAGCAGTCTTGAATTAGGCTGGAATATACCTTTTCTGAATAATAGCTATTAATAAAAGATTATTTGTACAACAATGTGCTTCCTACTTGCTGCTGAATTGTTATATGTGTTTGTATAAATCCATTTCTGATTAGGTACAAAAAGAAAATAGTTAATTCCTTCTTTTGCATCTACTGACAGCAATTTGTGCAATATCAATAATGGTCTCGTTACAGATACGGGATTCAAGAATTACCTGTGTTTGTCTGCCAAACCTACATCAAATAACCTGAGCCACATGTAATATCTGAATTGTGGCGACAGGGGCTTTTCAGTCCCTTGTGTTCCCTCAAGTGTTCCCATCGAGAAAAGGCCACATGAATATGAAATCGTTTTACTTCTTGCAGCATCCAGTCTTTCTTTGGCTGCAGTTGTCTAAAATACAAGCTTTCCTTTTTGAACCACGCTGGTTTTTGGATGCATGTGATCCATTTTTGACCATTGAGTTTGCTCCACTTTTACCTGTTGTTTTTTACGTAGTTTTACAACACAACCGGTCATGTTTGGATTTGGGTTAGGTTTGTGATTTGGCTTTTAATCCAGCCTTTCATAACCCTTCTTGTTCCTGTCAAAGCATCACATTTCCTAATCCACCAATCTGATGGACATGAAACCTCAGAGTTTCTAAAAAGGTGATGGACACCATCTTTGCACAAGTTGAATAAATAGAAAAACAAATTATTTTATTCCCCCCACACCCCCCGGCATGATTTACCTCGCCTTCTTGTGATGCAAGAAGCACTGAGCCATTTTCTGGCAGGTGTAGGAGATGAAGGCTGAAATTGCAGGGGCAGACACTTCTAGGGCCAAGTCTCATACGGCAGCACAGCTAGAAATTAATTAAAACTGGAAGAGAGTGAGAGAGGGCAAGAAAGACAGAGATGGGGCAAGAGTGAGTCATGGGGATACATGGAAAGGGAAGACAATGAAAATTATAAACAGACATTGTAAAAAATTGTGCAAAAGCGCGTGTGTGTGTGTGTGTGTGTGTGTGTGTGTGTGTGTGTGTGTGTGTGTGTGTGTGTGTGTGTGTGTGTGTGTGTGTGTGTGTGTGTGTGTGAGCGTGCGTGCGTGCGTGCTGGGTTGTGTGTGAACGCCAGTTGCCCTCCGCTGCCACAGACAGATGAGGAGAACAGTGAGATCCTGACATAAATCCTTGGTAAGGGTCCTTTTTCTGCCCTCCCTCACCCTTTTCTCTTTGCCATCATTAAATCCGGGTTTCACTACAACTTAAGCACTTAGCTGTAATCCCCATGAAGAGGCGATAGCCCTGCACAAGTCACTTTTCTACCATTAAAGGCATACAATAGGAGCGTGTTAGGGACTCACTTAAATGGATTGAGCACAAATCCTGTGCATGATAAGTTTTTAGCTGGGAAGAATCCGCCATTTACATCCCCCCTTTTGTGCATTCTCTTAGATGTACTTGTCTCAACAGTCTAAGCCGATTGTATCCCTTTTTTTGCGTTTGTTTAATTCCTGCAATACAGAAAGGCTTTAGAATATGTCCTGTTTCCTTCTTTCTCCCTCTTCTCTTTTTTTCAGACAAATGTCACAGGGAAAGGTTTACAATGGAGGATATCTCTATCCACTTCCTACAAGCTAAACACAGGGGAGGGTGGCCTCTTCTTGATATTTCCAAAGCCCCCCTTCAAATCAAGCCACTGTTTCTAATCTTTTCACATGGAGGACTGATGCTCCATGTAGAGAAGTGTTTTGATACGCTTCTCTCCCTTGGATGAGCAGGAAGTGGACTCCAGATTCGACAGAAAACACTAATACCCATCATCCTCTGGGGGAAAGAAGGAATGTGCTCCGATACTGCTTATCAAAACAAGAACACTGAAACACTGAAGCGGCCAAGAAAAGAGGCCAGGGACAAAGTGGGCATTGTCACTGCTCATCATTTGTACCCTGGTCATGGAGGAATGTTTCGACAAGACAATACACTGTAGTATGGCGTATATGAAATCAATTAAGGGTGAAGCTCATGGAAAAACTGGGTGGAGCACTAACTCTGAGAAAGACTCAATGTATGATGACCAATACACTCCAAGCTTTTGGAGCAAAGGGATTTTGTATGTTCAAGGACATGTGGGCAAGTTGTAAGACCCATGGATGTCATTACATACAACAAGCTGTCCATTCATATACTTCTCCCACCTTGCACATTAGCAACACTTTGCTCTAATGTAGTTGATAGGAGCAAGAAGGGTTGATATCATAAGTGGTTTAAAAGTTTAGTAGATATTCTAAAAAAAAGTGTCCTTGTACTTGCCATCAGTCTATATGCCGTATGTGTGTTTGCACTTTGCAGTCTTTGCTTGCATTTACCCTAAGACTCTTCTAAAACGCCTCTAAAGAAAGTGCTTTTAGTCTGACAGACAGATAAAGCTGGACAGAGAGCTCTGAGAGGAGAGAAAGCAAGAGGGACGCTGCTAAGTCGTTGAGAGCTTAACTAATCCAGAGGTTTGAGTGTTTGCCACTGCCACCAAGTCTTAAAGCAGATCTCAGTAGGAGGTGGTGAGATGCTCCTCAGAGCTCAGGACCCTAATGGTTTGATAAAGCTCATCCAGCCAGGCCTGTGCTGCACTGAGAGACTTAACCTCCATTTAAGGGCCAGACAAAGGAAGGACCGCAGGGATGGATAAGAGTATTAAATCAGACTGTCAGGCTCAGAAACACACAGATGTAGATCGTACACAATGCATATGCTCACACACAGCCAATCTCTGTTGTCATTCATTTCCATGTATGTATTTATGTATGACAACCGGCGGAGGGTGATGGATGCCCTTCCTGAGCCTCACTCTTCTAGTTTTCTTTGCAGCTATAGCCTAGTTGTAGGGAATAATTTAGTTTATCTCCATAATATTGCAATGGTTTGACCCTAACATTTCTAGTATGTTGGGATTTTACCATGTAGAAAAGAAACTCAACTGAACTGAAGGTTTGTATAAGATAAAAATCCCTTTTTCATGTACTTGTCGGTTACACTGTTTTATGAGCATGCATGTTCAGTTACTGATATTTACATCATGTAAAAGTACATTACATTGTATTTAGCAGATGCTTTTATCCAAACCAACATAGCCACAGTCTGTTTTAGTAGCCAGTTGCAGATTACGGTTCTGTAATATGCAGATTTATGGCATCCATGGCTCTGAGGATGAGGAGCTTGTGGACATTTTTGTCTCGTCATCAACAAATCCCATCCACAACCGGCAACCCCACGTCAGTTTTGTTTACATTAGACCTGACCCGGGATTAAGAGTACCCTCAGAGGCTAGTTATTCGCAGGGCCAACTCGACATGCCACCCTGTGCCAGTTAATGTAAAAAGGACAGGTGACACGCTGGATTTGAGGGTTAAATGTGGGATATCCGCCAATGTAAAAGGACCTTGTGGCAAAGCCTCTGTGAGCAACTGGACCTATCGGCAGCCTTGACATGGATAATCACCACATTGTGCCATCAGCCTGGTCTGATATGGGCATTTAGGCAAGCACTCTTGGCTTGAATTGTATCTTACTGAGCGTTCATTCACAGTGTCATGGGAAAAGCAGTTCTTTTCTCATTGCTTCCCAACAGGGGTTCCTCAAGGCTTGATGCAGGGCTCTTTCTGTTTGCCATCTATACAACTTCACTGGGTCATGTCACTTGCATGACTTCTCATATTACTGCTATGCGGATGATACCCAGCTTTTCCCGTCATTGGGAAACTACCATCTTTGTGAGGATATCTGCCTGCATGTCTACATCTCCTTTAGATGAGGGAATGGCATCTTCAGCTAAAACCTCTCCAAGACGCAGATCCTGGTGATTCCTGCCTATCAATCTTTCCAATAAGATTTCAACATCAACATCACCTTTACATTTAACACACCCTCCAAGAAGGTGAAAAATGTGGATGTCATGATTGATGATCGACTGTTGTTCCATAACCAGGTTGCCACTGTTACCTGGTCATACCGATTCACATTGCATGATATAAAGAAAATTAGGCCATAGCAAATTCATTTTAACTGCTTTTTCATTGGCAGATACTAGGGGTGTAACAATACACTAATCTCACGATACGGTACGATACACGATATTGAGGTCACGATAACGATACGATATTATAGCAGTATTTTTTTTAACAACCTTGCATGAGGAACATACGACTGGAAAAAATTGTCTTTTATTTGAAAGACACAAAATACAAAACAATGCTGTGCATTTGCTCTATTGTTACAGTTTGTAATGCTTTATAACTGTTTAAGTTTTAAAGAGAAAGCCAGGCCAACCATTTCCCACAAACTGAACTAAAAGTAAATGTCAGGTTTGCATTATGCATCTTCAGTTTCATACAAGTAAAAATATTTTGCCACAAACTGAATAGTTTCTCTCATGTATGATTTTACTTTTTTCTTTTTTCGGATGCGCGTTACTAGTCAACACAATAGATTAATATTAATATTCCAATATCGCGATACACTTTGTCACCTCCACGACACGTATTGTGACGTTTTTGTATCACGAAATTTTGTGGCACTATATATTGTTACACCCCTAGCAGATACCCACCACGTTTATCATCCAGAGATAATAGTGGGGTCTAATCTGGAAATGCCTATAGACAGCGGAGCAGTTTTAATGGAGAGACTACTTTGAAACCAGACTGGTGAGGATCTTGGAGGTTATTCAAAGAGAGAAACTCTGATACCTGTTTGAAAACTCTATCAGTGATCTTAGGCAGGAAAGTACGTATAAGAAGTATTAATGAGTAATTAAATACTGATAAAGCACGCCAATGCCACACCAGCACATGTTGTTCAATTAAAGCATTCCTTTGGTGAAGTAAGGGTTAAGTCTGCCATCTCTCTCCCTGACTTTGCTGGCTGGGGCGTAAGGCTACTAAGTAGCAGCTGTCCACCTGGCGAAGGAAGACCCCTCTTCTGATGCAGACACACAAACAGTTCACCCACACAAACACAAACACACTACCACGTACATACACATATATGCCCTCTTGAGGAGAAACTGCTCTCTAACTCTGCCTCACACAAGCTTGTGCACACAAACATGCCCCCCCCCCCACACACACACACTTTAGTGAAAGAGAGGCCCAGATGGTCAGGGAGGGATGCAGTGCCGAGTGTCAGTGAGACAGAGACAGAGAGGGGACTGGAAAGACAGAGAGCAAGAGAAAAGAGTCGGAGAGAGAGCGAGTTTGTTGGAAACATAGACGAGGGACTAAAGCCAGAACCAAGTAGAGGAGCTGAGGCAGGAAGAAAACATCACACCAGTTTGGCCAGCCAGAGTCAGAGAAACACAGAAAAAGGGGGCATCTCTGTTTCCAAATGCTCACAATCTGTAATCACAACCTCTCTTCCGATCAGCAGCCTCAAGTTTAAGGTATTAAACATCCCATATAATACTAATTTACACATTCACACCTTTGTTTTTGTATTACAGTATAGTCCTGCAGCATGTGTTGATACCTTTTGTGTGAAACACCTGTATTACTTCCAGTCTTAAAGTGGCAGGGACCTCATGGTACCAAATTGGCTAAACAGGCTTGTGCATTTTTAAGGTAATGTTTCTCCTCCCTTCATTGGGTTTGATTTTCTAATGCAGGGGTCTTCAACCCTGGTCCTCGGGACCCCCTGGACTGCATGTTTTAGATGCTGCCTTGCATCATCACACCAGATTCTAATTTATGTCGTCATCAGCTTGTCATCCAGATCTGCACAAGTCTGTTAATGACACAGTCATTTGTATCAGGGTGTGCTGAAGCAGGGAAACATCTAAAACATTCAGGAAAGGGGGGCCTGAAGACCACTGTTCTAATGCATAATGCTCACGACTTTCATCAAGAGTTTAAGCCTAACACACATCTCTGGAGTTCTGATCTCTTGACACTTTTTCACTCTCCATACATCTCAGAAACAGTTAAAGCAGTGCCAAAAAACTCTAAGTTTAACGAATCTCCCATAAGCATAAACTCTTATTTTACTACCGCAATTCATTTTATATCTAGCTCAAAATGTAATGTGGAAAAAAATGATGAGTCCATATAGCGTTTAAGATACCGGTAGTTATGTTTCCATCTGCTTTTCTTAACACCATGAAAAACTATTTAGCTCAAATAGCAAAGCACCTTGTATCGTTATTAATCGTATATAAAAAACTATACCCTATTAGGTTTGACCTTTCAGCTGATGACTGTTAATATGTATTTTATTCATGTAACAAGCAGTAAAACATTTTCAAATTATGAGAGCAAATGGATACAACTGTTGGATGTAGTTTATCATACATGCTGTAAAAATATTCAACTGAATTAAAAACACAGACAACAGTGAAAAAACAAAACAAAATGAAAAACAAAGACAGGCATCTGAGCAGCGAACTGTTTTTTGGGATGTGAAACCCTACATCCAGATGGCAATATTTTTTTTCTGATTTTAATTCATTTATTTCATGTCACAGTTGCGCTTTGATCGCTCCTCTCTAATAATTAATGTGGTTTTGCTGTGTGCTGCTCTTGAAGTCATTGTTCCAGTCTCGGCTGCACCAACATGAGCTGGCTTTGACTTCTACACCTGATGGGAAAAGCACCCCCCCACCCCCCTCCCTCACCTCACCTCACCTCACCTCACCAATCCTCCCTCCTTCTGTCTGTCTAATTTTCTATCTCTCTATTACAGTGATTTTTCTCTTTTTCTCTGAGCTTTGAATTGTCTCAGAGGGGACTCTATTGCTTTCACACATTCTGTACTTAAACATACACACACATAAACATACACACAGCTACACACACACACACACAGACACACACACACACACACAGACACACACACACACACAGACACACACACACACACACAGACTCACTGGTGTTTCTCCAGAGTGGAAGGGAAGCAGTGGTTGGCATGTGTCACTCATTTATAATTGATCAGATCCAGCTGCCATCATCAGACTACCGATCACTCAGACGTACACCATTGTCTTTTTTTTTCACATCCACACAAAGACAAACGGTGCCGGAGTGTGTGTGTAGTTTTGCTGTATTGTTGCATCGCGAGTAGAAATAAGGAGCTATTAGTGAAAAGAAAAGGTCAACACTATGCACAGATCCAGTGTGAACACTCTTTCGTAAACATTGACGAAAGTGAATTTTGAGAATGCTCTTTGTTGCTCCTCTCATCTCTTTGGTGTGTATATATGCACTTTTGTATCCTTACGGGGACCAAAACCTGACAGCACACCAGCTCAGGGGGGCATTCTCTTAACATGGTGACCAGATTAAGTTCTCCATAAGTTTAAGCCTTTCATGACTTGTAAAATTGGAAGGGAAAACTTCCTGAGAGCCTCTATCTCTGGACAGCCTCCAGAGATAGTGTATTCTGTCTCCCAGGAAATCAAAGCTGCTTTCAGAGGAACCATAATAATTCTGTGTAATGAAGAAGAAAATGATCAAACAATCAAGACAGCGTTGTCCTCTTCTTGAATGATTTCAGGGACTGAGGAAGAAATTACTTTATTTTATAAACTGAATATATACACACACAACCCCGCTGCTTTGGATATTCCTGCAAACTGTGTCGAGACAAACTCTTGTCCCATCAGAAGTTGAGAATGAGGAAGCACATGTCCCAGAGAGCTGTCAGATAAATGGGGCTGGCTAGATCGATGCCGTGTCCTGAGCATGTACAGATCTGCTACAACATGGAAGTGGGGAAACGATTTGCAAGGACAATTATTGGAGGCTTCAACTAAGCTTTTAAGCTAATCATGGCAATTATGTGCACCTAATTGTTTTGGGTTTTTATTTTCTTCCTCTTTTGGAAAAAAAAAATTACAGCATTTTTAATTATTTTCTTTTGTTTGTATTTTAATTTATAATAAATGTTTCAAAACATTTTGAAATTGAAAAATTCTAATTAAATTATTTAATTGTCTTTTTTTCAGCCATATGAAATATAGTAAGTATACATTTTAGTCTGTTTCACCAACTCTTAGTGTGGGTTGGTTTATAAACAGATCATGGCTGGCAATATTATTCAAACATCAATATTGATATAAAGTCCTTTATTAATGTTTTTTTTTTAAATTTTGAACATCCCATGTCAAAACACAACTAAAAGATTAAATCCAATAGTTCCCATCAAATAGAAGTGATGCACTGCTAACACTTTTTTAAGCTTTCATGTTGAAATCAACATTGTGTGTGTGTGTGTGTGTGTGTGTGTGTGTGTATGATTATACTTCAGCACTTGAAATGTTGCATGCAATGTGAGAAAGAAAGAGATGCACTTGTTGGTTGAACATTTGGGTGGTAAGAGGAGGGGGTCTGAGAGCGATGAAAGGGAGGAGGGAGATTTCACCCTGCAACGTATCCACTCAACCATATCCGTTCTCACCCCCCATCCCATGCTCGTCTCTAAATGTCTTTCTTTTTTTTTCAAACGCAAGTCACCGTGAAAAATGTGCTGGTCCAATATTTGCACAGAAGTGGTGCTGGGACAGGCAGATAAACTATCAGTATTTGAGTTTGGCTTCCCATGCTCCAAATAGCCATCCTCCGCCTGTTTAGCTTATTGATTGGCTTGGCAAGAAACTAGGTCCCCTCAGTGGTGACCAAGGTCATACAACACATGGACTTTATGCCACCCATCTACCCCCCCATCCCCACCCCACACCAAACACCCCCACCACCAATACCCCTTCAACACCCACCATAATCTCTTCCCCCTCTTTAATTCTTACACATGTAAACTTACACACACACACACACACACAGAAAGTGACAACATGTGCGTTTGAGCAGACTTGTATGGATGTATTCACTCCATCAATCTCCATCAAAAAGAACCTGAATGATGTTTTAATAGAGGGTTAAGCATTAATGTGACTGTCTTAATTTAGGAAAAAAAAAACTACTTCTAATGCTTCATTTTCACTTTGATTACTGTGTGGATTTACACAAAGTGTTTTTGTACTGTACACTTTCTGTGCATGCACGTGTGTGCGTGTGTGCTTAATGACTCAGGGTATGGATCAGAGGCAGCGTCCCCTACTCCTCTGTTGGGATCAATGAGATTGAATTCTGAAGGTTTTCTCAGGGGCATCAGCTCCACTTGTCAATACTGCTCAGTGTCACAAGTGCATTTTGTACACACAGATGCACACAAAACACACTTCCAGTACCATCTCCGGAGTTAGACCCCCCCGTACACTTCTAAATACATCTGCTGCTTTTCCAGTCCTCAATTAAACCTTGCCCCATTTCCCTCCTTTTGAAACCTTTCTTTGCATCACCTAATCATATCAATAGCTGCCTTTCTTTTCTAACATTTGCCTCTCTCCTTTTGTACGACTCCTTCCCAGTTTTCTGCTGCCACGTGCATAACTTAGTCTATTTCACCAACACATTAGGAAGTATAGACTTCTTTCTTTTGGCGGGTAAATGGGTTTTCTTGTAACTACAGCTCCTTCATCCTCCCATAGAAAGTTTATGCTTGTTCAGCTAATATGTCCTGCAAGTTTACTTCACTTTCACAGTTTTCGGGACACTACGTGTCCAGTAACTAAAACACCTTATTGGTGAACATAAAGACGCACTTCCCAGCTAAAGAGCCAAATATTTCTGATAACAACATCTGTCCATACATCCTTTGTCAGGGCTTAAGTTGTAGGGGCAGCAATTGATTGAAAACTAAATTAAAAAGGGCCAACGATATGCAACGAAGGCAAATCAGTTCATGCACAGACCTCCATGTTCCTCGAAGCCTCCTCCACCTCTGTCTAAAAACCTCTCTTGGAAATGCACAAGGCGATTTGTTTTGGGAGGCATCTGAGAGGCAATCAAGACAGATATCCAAAGCACCTCACCATAACAGACTAATACATCCTAGTACAGTTAAGATTAATACAGCACAGTTCCACAAACGAGTTAGAGAAAAGCATTTGTGGAACTGAGAGATTCAGTCTCATGAATATTTGAGTATGGTGGATTTTTATGTTTTATTTGTGGCCCATAAGCATTAGTCTCACACACAAGACTACTTCTGTGCAGAGATACAGCTGTGGGTGTTACTCTTTGTAGGGGAAAAAGAGTTACTATTTAAAATGAAATCAAATGGTATTTATGTCTTGATTTCTAGAGAGACTCTGCTATTGAGACATCACCACAAAAATCTACTGTAGATCAGTGAATAACGCAGAAGGTTTGATTAGATTTAGAGATCAGCTTTTAACTTTAGAGCTATTTGCTTCTTATTTACTGTTGTGTTTTCTTAAATTATATCAATTTCCTTATGTGTAAGTGCAGTAAAACTTGCACAGTGCAACCTGTGGCTGGTGGATAAGGAAGAGGACAAACTGTGTGATTTATGACTGCTGCTGTGATGTTTTGCCATGTTCTACTTTGACAGATATGGGTGATATTCCCAGAGTCCTTGCTCGGGAAACCGCTTGTCTCCAGGGGGAAATCAGCTAATCCTCCCCCATTTCTAATTTGAAAGAGCCCTTGGATACCTACTGGCTCGAGACTAAAAATCACTCACACTACTACAGAAAAGACACAGATAATATACATAGATAATCACTTAATGCTGCACCTAAATATGCCTCTTGGGAGTTTGAGTGTCATTCTCTGGGAGGGGCAGAGCCCTCTAGGCCACAGCTGTGTATGTCTGAGTTCGATCTGGTATCCTGCCACACGAAGGGAGCCTTCTAGCCTGGGGCTTGCCTGGAAGCTACAGCCAAGCCTTTAAGGACGTGAAATAGAGAAAAAAAAAAAAAACAACAGATTTAGCTTGAAAGTAGCATGCTTGATGATGGTTTACACCAAGGAAGTTTTTCTTTCACTTCTTCTTATGCTCAACTTTTAGCAAATATTCATATCATCCCTCCTTCACAGTCATATTTCTGGTCTTTTCTCTGGTGCACCTAATAAAGTGGCTGATGAGTGTCATACGTCCTTCACACACTTCACACAGTTACTATAGACACACACACTTAGGGTGTGTGCCCCCATTGCTAAACATCTGTCTCAGATGTGGCGCTGTGGCGTACCCATGCTTCATCATTGTCATCACCTGCGTTCCTTCTCCTTCTACATTTCTTCTCCATTCATTAGTATTTTTACATACAGGGCAGTGACAAGGGCACATTTATCCAGTGTCCAAACATCACCTACAGTATATAGGAGGGGGTTGAGGAGGGTGCAATGGTGTCCCAAACTCCTTCGGTAGTTGGGACAGAGCCAAGCTTCAGTTTGTGCCGCTCTCATTTTCCCTCATGTCTGAGGAGCGGGTTTCTTTGTTCAGCTTATTGTTGGAGAGCCTTCGTACAATCTTTGAATATTTTTATGATGATTACAGGTGGCCATCCTGGTTTAAAGGATAGGCTGTATAGGAATCATTTGACAAACTCTATGTGACATCACCATGGGCGTAGTAGTGGGGGGAAAAGTGGACCTGACTACCCAGGGCCCGAGTAGAGAGAGGGGCCCATGAAAATCCAGATTTTTTTTTTTGTGATATTTTTCATTTATGAATTGGGCCCTCCAATTAATTGGTGTCATAATTTATTTCAAATATATTGATAACATCAAATGAGAGAATGAACTTAATGTCACAGTTCTCCCAACATATTAGACATTCTGGGCCCCCCCTCTTGAAGATGCAAAATGGGTTAGTCCGCCCAACAGCGACCGGCAACAGGTCAGACAGGGGCCCAGATCAGAGACCTGTGTGCAGGACATCATGCTGCCCAAAAAACATAAATCGGGTTATCAGAAAAAGAAAGAGAGGAAACAAAAAGAAAGACGGCAGAACGAGGGGAGGCTTTCTTTCCCAAAGGTGAACCAAGCTTGTCATGCAAAGTCCAATTAAAGTTAACATAGTCCACTCCAGACAGCTGCTGCTTATACAGGCCCGGTTCTACCAGGGTGCATCAGCATTGCACCCTCAGTTTATGTGTTTCCATGCTCAGTTGAAAAGACGAAAAGAAAACTGACAAATGCGCGCGCGTTAAGCCTCATTTATGGTTCCGCGTTAAAGCTACGGCGTAGGGTACGCGGCGACGCGCACCGTACGTTCGCGTCTCCGCGTATCCTCAGCCGTAAGATCTGCGTTGGTGCAACGCGGAACCATAAATCGGCCGGTGTCCGTCACTCATCTGCAAGACACTGCTCTCTGCTGCTCCGTTAACACAAAGTAACGATGGATATTCAGAAGTGGTTCAAACACAGCCACGCCAGCAAGTTTACAGGACTGTCTCAGAAAATTAGAATATTGTGATAAAGCTCTTTATTTTCTGTAATGCAATTTAAAAAAAACAAAAATGTCATACATTCTGGATTAATTACAAATCAACTGAAATATTGCAAGCCTTTTATTATTTTAATATTGCTGATTATGGTTTACAGTTTAAGATTAAGATTCCCAGAATATTCAAATTTTTTGAGATAGGATATTTGAGTTTTCTTAAGCTGTAAGCCATGATCAGCAATATTAAAATAATAAAAGGCTTGCAATATTTCAGTTGATTTTCAATGAATCCAGAATGTATGACATTTTTGCATTACAGAAAATAAAATGAAACTCTGTGCTGAGATTTAATGAATGATCCATCTAGCAATATTGCTGCTGCATATATCAACATGTAAATAACAAACCAATATCACTATAAGCTCAAGTGCACACTAGTAATATATTAATTGAGCAATAATGCAATTTATTATTTTTGTTTTGTAAAAAGCCTTAGCATTGCGGTGCAGTGCTGTGCTTAAAAGCTATTGTCAATGTTCAATAAATTCATGATGTTACCAAAGCCAATGAATAATCATGTTAAATAACTGTGATCTCACTATCAATCAAAAATGATTGTGATTCTGATTTTTGCCACAGATAGATAGATAGAGAGAGAAAGAAATAGGTCTGGGTGGTGAGAACATAGAAAAACAATTAGCTATTCTTCTCAATCTGGCTGAAAAATGGCTTAAAACATTTTTGCCTCTGCAACTTATTGCAGCCAGATGTAGCCCAGATATACCCTAATGTTTTAGGTATTTGAGCACAAGTAGGCCAAATGCATCAATTCAGAACCACTCATCAATATAATCTGATCTGATTGTAGTTGATTGTAGTAGATTGTATAAATACACCCCCCCCCCCCCCTTTTTTCTTTCTCTCACGCGCCTCGCGGGATAGATAGGGGCCCACTGACATTGAGAGTGTACAGGGCCCAGAATTTGGTGCTACACCCCTGGACATCACCCCAGGGTTTTGTGAAGCCTCTTTACCTCTTTTGCTGGAACATGCCCATTTTGGACAGTACAAGTTAGATTAGCTGGTTTAACCTTATGCTAAAAGATGACGCTAGTTAATAGTACTTTACATTAATCCTCATCAAATCTGTCTGCTCATTCTCATTTCAACTATCACTACTGAAGAAACATCTGAGTGCTGCCAGAGCTGAAACAAGGGCTAGCAGATCTCTGAAGAGACCACCTGTTGCTTGGCTTGCCACTCCTGATGTTATTAGACCTGTTGCAGTCACATGTGGATCAGGCAAGCCTAGCCATGTAAGCAGTCGCGTCAATTCAGTCAAAGCTAAGGTATGGCAAGGTTACGAGTCACAGAACTTAACTAGAGTATCAATCAACATGCCCAGCAAATACTCATCACAGAAGTCTGCTATGTAGCTTATCTGTGTGGTCAAGAAAATTTGAACTTTTTAAAATGCGGTCTCACTCACATCCTGCTAACGTAACTACGAACACTACACTTTAAAGTGTGTACAAGTGTTGGGAAAGATAATACCTTGTGAAATCGATCATGTTGTTCTGATTTGCATTTGTAGTTATTTTATATGTATTAAATAATAGAATAATCAATACAAATAGACTCAGAGTAATTCCATAAATGTATTTAAAAAACAAACATTTACATTTTCCCCTGAAGCCGAGGTGTGGCAGCTGCCATACCTTGCCATACCCAATTAACGCTCCTGCATGTAAGCCTGATTGAGTGATTGGCTAGGAGACTTTTCCTCTTGGAAGGTTCCTGACATGATCCATGAAATTATTTGCAGTGGCGATGTTGCCAACCCTTCAGCCAAGCCATGCTGGAAAACTGTTGAGAAGATGTCTGCAGAACCTCATTTTGCTGTCATTTTGGTGACATCATAGATGAATGCTACTTTTAGCTGACTCATGTTAGCACAAACTGCCTGCTGGTTAGTTAAGCTTCATCCTTGGACCCGGCTTATTTGTTATTTTATGTATTGTTGTCTATACTACGTTTGTTTGTTTGTTTGTTTTATGTTTCATTTGTTGTTGTTTTTGTTTGATTTGTTGTGAGGGCTGTGGATGAAAATGACCTTTTAGCTAAATCTGGCATATTTACACAATGTCATACTTTTGTGCCGACTGTTAATTAATGTGCACCGTCCTCACCAAATAAATCAAATGAAAAAAAGGGATGAAACAGCACAACAAAGTGTATTTTCTTTAAAAATATGACTGAGTAGAATTTGTTATGTGTTTATTCACAGCTCAGAAGCTTTGCTTAGAGATCGAGACACTGCCAAGTGGTAAGTCATGATGACAGCTCGCCATTGGCGGTCCTTTCCATCAATAAAACATGCCCCTGATTACACATAAATTTGGTGTCCAAAACCATGTGTAGACCCAAACCAAGTTTAGTTGTATAGCGAATTTCAGCAACAAGGCAAACTCAAGGTGATTAACAGAATGAAAACTTAAAAAGTAAGGAGAGAGAGAGGTTACAGTGCAGTGGCGCCTAAAGATTGATGTCAGCAGAAATTGACTCACTTTGCAGCCAGCCCCCAGTGGTCAGTTGAGGAACTGCAACTCTTCTTACTTTGAATTGGATTGAACCCAGAAGACTGAATGTTGCCTCTTGGTTGTAATCACTAAAATATATCAGAAGCTAATGCAGCTTATTAACCTTTTATGATAAAAAACCCCTTCCACTGTTGGTAAGTGCTTCACAGTTTGCAAATAGTTATGCAACCACACAAAGAAAGCATGAAAATAAGCTTGTGAAGGCAACACAGTAGCACTTGTACCTGTTTTGATGATCAAACTCACTGTAGATTAAACATCATTAACATGATGCACTACACCTGTCCATCCTCTACCAGGTGCACCTGTGTGAACTCAGGGGTAACAGACATTAAACACCAACAATAAATTACTTTGGCACTGGTGAGTCAAAAACAACTGCAAAGGCAAATGAAGTAAGCTCAGAAGATGTTTGTTTACACAGGCAAGGCCATTGTAAAATTTGCATCAGAGAAAGTCCGGGCCTGGTCTTGTTTTTCATAAAACTCTGTCTACTCAAATTTGAAAACCACTAAAAAAGTTTGTAGTTGTCAAAGTGGAACATTTGCCATATCGAGAAAAAGATGCCTAAGTGCTAGAAAAAAAGCACCTCGTATTAATTTCCACATCCACTGTTCATAAGAAGAATTATTCAGTGCTTCCTCTTATTTTTTGTGATAAAATATTTAAACTTAATTGCAGTTGACTTTTCTTTCTGTGTACTTGTATATATTGTGGCAGTTTGGGGGTTAGGTCTTGCCCAAAGAGTTTGACTTTCCGCAGGACTGGAGATTAAACCCCTGACCTGCTGGATGGAGGGCGACCAGCGGTATCTGCTCATTCATAGATAAAATATTGAATATATTTCAGTCAGTCAACTCACACTTTAAATGCTTCATTAATGATTTTTTTTTTAAACTTGACTTTTGGCATCTAGGCTCCACTCAAAGGTGGAGATGTTTGGGGTGATGAAATGCAGGTTAGATTTTAAGACTGGCATAAAGTTTGGCGGGTGAATGACATCAGAAGACGTGAGAGACGAGTAGCTCTTCCTCCTCATATAGATCTATGAATGAGATGAGCAAATGGAATGAACAATGCAGAAGGGGTGAGCATAACTACTGCTCCCAATGGCCTGCCTGACCCAGCTCCCAGAGAGCCGTCTCATGTAAAAAGAAAAAAAAAAATAGATGCCGTATTGATTTTAAAATCCTACTACCCTCGAAGACTTACATCTCGAACCTGTGGACCTGGTGCCCACCTGGCCTCGGATAGTGTAAGATCCAGAGATTGTGCCCTTCCAACTGTCCCCAGATCACACTTTCAAAGGGAGATCAGGCTTTTTCAATCAGAGTCACCACCTTATGAAACTCTTTACCTGCTGCTCTGAAGCACACAGCATCACTTGATCCTTGAAACTTTCCTTTTTCTTTAGTCTTTTAGTATTCTCTCTGATTAATACAGTATATTATATGACCATGACTTACCATATCTATTCCCTGGAGGTGTTCCTGTTCTGTTACTGCTGTTCTCTCCTCTGTCCTGTCATGTCGACCCCCAACTGTTTAAAGCAGATGGCCACCCTTCCTGAGCCTGATTCTGGGGCAGGTCTCTTCCTGTTAAAGGGGAGTTTTTTCTTTCCACAGTCATCTGGTGCTCATAATAATAATAATAATAATAATAATAATAATAATAATAATAATAATAATAATAATAATAATACCACGGTGGCTTAGTGGTTAGCACTGTTGTCTCACAGCAAGAAGGTCCCCGGTTCGACTCACAGGCCCGGCAGGGCCTTTCTGTGTGGAGTTTGCATGTTCTCCCCGTGCTTGCGTGGGTTCTCTCCGGGTACTCCGGCTTCCTTCCACAGTCCAAAAACATGCATATTGGGTTAATTGGTGATTCTAAATTGCCCGTAGGTGTGAGTGTGAGTGTGCATGGTTGTATGTATATATGTGTCCCTGTGATGGACTGGTGACCTGTCCAGGGTGTAACCCCTGCCCCTCACCTGAAATGAGCTGGGATAGACTCCAGCAGACCCCCGTGACCCTGCAAAGGATAAAAGCGGGTATAGATAATGGATGGATGGATAATAATAATATAATAATGGCTATGTATTAATTTAACTAACTTGGGAATGTTATTCTGTTTTTGAAGTGCCTATAAAGCTGAATTAAATTGAATTGAGTTAAATGATCTGCTGCTATGTTTAGCACTTTGTAACATTGTTTAAAAAAGGACTATATAGATTTAGTTTATACTGATGATTATTATTATAAATGAATAATGCCCTACAGAAACCACATCACTTATCACATTCACCAAAACTCTTTCAAAAGTAATGAAAGTTCTCAGTGATCTGTGTTGCCTTGTTTAAGACTTTAACAGCTGGAGCTACAGCTAATATACATGAACCACCCTTCAAAGACAAGACAATTATATTACTGGATGGATGTTATCACAAAATAAATTTTTCAAAATGTTCATACAGTATATACTGTATGTGACAGTATAGTTGCACAGTTGTATAGGTATAGTATTTCAACAGGTATTCAGTTGTATACACTTTATGAAAGATGTTGCTTAAACCTGGAAATTTGTCAAAGATGTGTTCATCTTTTGAAGGCATCTGTATTCTTGTTTGAACTTGTATTGCTGTTAGCTGCTCAGTTCTCTACAACTGAATAATTGGCTGACTGATTTTTAATGATCTTTTACTTTGACCATGATAATAGATCGTTGCTGTTTCGCTCCTCCTTCAGAATTCCCCTTTACATCTATTCCCATCTTCCACCTGCTTCTTCATTTTCCACACCTGGGCTCTATTCTTGAATTTTGTTTACTGCTTTTGTTTTCATCTATTCCCCCTCTCTTGGTGCACCATCTATCACTCACTCCCTCCTTCTCACCTCTCCCTCTCTCTGCTACCTTCTCCCCGTCTGTCCTTGCTCCGTTTCTCCTCTGGCTCACCTCTCATTAAGCCCCGTGCCTGTTACCACCATGCCCAGTGTCCACCCACACGTCTCGCACCTGTCCTCCTCAGCTGTTTGTCTCTTATCTCTAGCCTTTCTTTTCTTGTTTTCCAATGCCTGTATTTTTTTGCTTGTGTTTCCATTATCTCTTTTCCATGTAAAGCACATTAAATGTTAATTAATTGCCACAGCTTGCCATCTTTATGTCACGTCATCTGAATCCCATGTATAAAATGATGCAGCTTGATGACATTTCAAATGAATGTTTGGTTCCCAACTCAAAAAACGACATGCTGGAGCCGTACTACATGAGTTGTTTTTTGAAAATCAAGCATTATAGACACTTAGATAGTAATATTATCCAGAACCACTACAGGTCGGAAACTTTTTCTGAAAAACAGCGCAGTAACTTGAAAGGACCTCAACTCATTTATAAGCTATATGTTTTTGCTGATGTAAGTGATCATCTGGTAAGATGTCTGAACTCCAAAAAAGCCTCATTAAACTACCTGAACAAGCCCGTAGGTTTCCTGCCCCCATCCGTGAAGTACCAATATTTATTTAGATTTTTTTCTACAATACAATACGTTTGAGGTGTGTCTTTGATGGTTCAAGAACATTGTGCATTTTCCTTTCCTGTCTTTTTATTTGACAAAAGTGACAGAAACAGAAACTTTATGGCCTGAGTTTCATTTTTATGTGCTGTTTGTTTACATTGGAATGCTGGGATAAAGGTCATCTCTGGTGATTAGACTAGTTTCCACAAAGCTTTTTACGGTACTTGTTATGTGCAGACTATGACCTCATGTCACTGGAAATTTTCATTTATGGATTCATGGAAACTCCACCTTAAAATGACACCAAGGTGTATTTTTCAATGAAATGTCTGTTTCAGTTACTTTTGAAGGAATATTTGATCTTCTTTTAAGGAGAAGATATCTAAATAGCAAAACCTATTCAAATTAAGTTTTGTTTTATAGCACTATGTCACACATCAACAATGATGAAACCGGATCAGAGGTGATCATCATAGTAGAGGTGAGTAAAAGGCTCAAGAACGTAAGGATGGAAGAGAAAAGAAAAAAGTGACTGAGCAAGGCTCTTGAACTGTGTTATAAAAGTTACTTTTGACTGAAAAATATCAAAAGTTTCCTTTGTGGCCTTTTAATCATGAGAGAGTCACATTCTATTGTCCATTTTTCCCCCCGATGAGTTAAATATAAAAAAAAAAAAATAGTAATAATTGCGATCATAATAATAGCCCTATAATGATGTATAAAGATGTTGTTCATCATAAACTGTTATGAATTCACCCCAAATATTGGACTGCTTGCAGCTAATTAATTCAAAAGCAATGTTATGACCTTGAAGTCCCCACTTGAGAAATGTGTGAATAAAATAGTGATCAGTTTGACAGTGAAAATAACAACTTCCTGGCACATAATGCAAATGTCTACAAAATTCACCACGAATTTGATCCCAGAGGAAAAGTTATAAAGGAACAGACTTCAGACTTCATGCTATCAATAGAGGTTCTGAAATGGGACCATGCACAGGTGACGCGTGCCGTCCTTTTAATGGAGAGGACGTTTTAAAAAACGCACATGCTTACACAAAAGTAGACGATCAAAGTGTGAACTGATATCATACCATGGCATTACATATACTGGTAGCTTTAAAGACTTTAGTGGAAATCACATGTTGAGCTTTTCTGATAGAAAACACTGTGTGAAAAAAAGTAAAACAGTTAAAATATCCTAAATACTGCATTTGCTTTACGTTAGATTCAATGATTTAAGGTTGTTGTTTTCTTGTTCAAGCCTGGTTCTCCAAGTTGAATACTCGGTACTTGCTTTCAATAATGTGCTTACAATGGAAAAGAATCTCACGTGGCCAAAAATGCATGAATATACAACTCTGAGATAACCAGCATCACAGTGCATCTTGGTCAGAGCTAAAACTCTGCAAGCTTGAAGATGATCAATTTGGATTATACTGTTTTAACTACACCTGATTGCCAATAAGAAGTATTCTGTGGGTTGATCAGACTTTATGTTTACTTTCCATCCAACATCAGTGTGCGCTCTCTCTCATTCCCATGTAAATCACACGGCAGCCTTGCCTTGACCGTACGGCTCCTCCATTGATTACTGCCTACACTTCTTCACTAAAAAACACAATGCATCAAAAAGACCAAACTGTCTGTGAAGGGCTAAAATAATTGTTTATAATAGACCCTCCACTTGCAATCACAAGAGTGCTGTGGTGTGTTTTAGGGTGTAGACAAGAGCTCCCGCTTTGTGCTCAGGTAATTTTCTTTCCAGGCGTAAGTGGTCAAGGTCTGGCGTTTTTAACCGCGCGTGAGTGATGTGGTTTGAGGGAACTGTTTTGTTTCACGGGATGCGCCAATGTCCATTTGGAGAGGAGCAACACTCGTCTCACCACTTGAGGAACAATGGAATACACTTCAGAGATGCTGCATATGAAGTATGTTTATGAGTTCGCTCAGACAATGGAGGACAGTGTTACACAACACAAGAAACGGGTTTGGCTCTGAGAGGGATGAGATGGACCCAGCAGACATCCGTGACATTCTCTGATAATTAAAACCCGTTGACATGGCGAGAAAAAGACTGATTCGCTGGCGGTGTTTGCAGAAGCATATGATTGCAGGCAGAGCTGCATCCACTTTGCGTGGAGGAGAAAGTGGGCCGGAGTCATTTGGAGGTAGGGAATTGTTGAAATATTGTGAGATTGAACACATTGTGTTGGTGTTTTGTTTGACATAAAAGGCTGCTAACGGCTACAGTAAACCAGGAGCTCTGCCAAGGCTCACAGGTGTCATCGGGAGTCTGGCATCGCGCCACGGGGAGGACAGGCCCAGAAACCCAGAGACACATCGAGAGGTGTTGCCCCACTACAATATGTACCAATACATTGAGTCAAGTCAGATTTATTTATAGGGCATGCCCAGAAAACTCATGTCAACCACGGTGGTGTAGCACTTTAATCTTGGACAGAAGGCAGGAGGAGATGGAGAAAAAGGTGATGTTAGAGTGCGAAAATATATACTTTGATATAATTTGTTTGTTGATATAATGACAATTTAATGATCCAACCATGTGGCTGTTGTTCATCCAAGGTGTACATTTACATTAAGAAAGGGATGATTACAAGAACAAAATGAAAAAATACGTGCAGAACAAATGCCTTTGGTGAGGTCACAATGCCTTCTAATGACCTAATTTGCTGAAAACAAACCCCGCACCCAAGCAGAGAAGCACACAGGACACAAAACCCCTCCTTTATCTGTTCATGGCAGCGGGCAGAAATTAGAAATGAGAAGAGAAAGGACTTAGGAGAAATGGAGATAAGCAAGAAGCAGCAGTTTCTCCTAACCCTTACACTATCCCTAAAGAGCGGAAAAGAGAGATGGAGACGGCGAGGTAATGGGGCTTAAAGAAGCAATGCAAAGAAACAACACAAACACAGTATCCATATGACTGATCAACCTCACAGAGGAAAATAGGTTACCTGTGCCTCTGTGGAGCCGGGAACTGGCAAGAGCTGCTGGGCTTCTGTGTAATCTTGTAAACAATCCAGCAGAAAAAGTATGCTGAGTGAAATTTGTTCATTCAGAGTCCCTCTTAAAATCAGACAAAAAAAAAGCAGCATGCTGGCGCGCACTCCAACATTTATGGAGCCATCTTTGAACACATTACTCCAATTTGTTACCGAGCATCATCTTAAAAAGAAGGTAGCAAAAACAGAAAACATGCAACTAAGGGCCCTTATGTGACTTTTGGCACTTTCGCCTTGTGATGGGAAAATCTGCAGTTTTATACTGCAGCTGTTTAGCTGATCTGAGCACGTGAACAGTGGAGATGCAGCTCTGGCTCTTGTGGAAGGTAAAAAAATAATTGAATAATATCCCCCAATAATGACGTTCGGTTTAATAAAACAATAAGCGAAAGCTACATTAACAGCCCTCGGGAAAAAGCTCTAGAAATGATAGCTCAGTGTCCGTACGGCTCAAATGAACCGGATAGTACACGTTTTAGACAGAAGTCCAGTGTTTTATGCCAGCCATGTTTTCGTGAAAAATCATGAGTGCATTGCCACAATATTTATCCACGATTTAAAGAGCATAAATTAAAATTCTACTCCTACTTGGGGTCACAGGGATCTGCAGACTGTCACAGAAGAGGTGAGTAAAATCCTCTTTCTTTCCCCTTTTTTCAAATAAAAGCCAAATGAAAACTAAACAAAGTAAAATGATTAAAACAGCAATATTTCAATCAAGAAGCTCAAATAAAATTGTGTGTCAAATTCAACTCTGGGAGGAGGAGCGAACTAAAGTGCAGCGCTTTCCAACTTGAAAATGAGCACAAGTGCATGCAGCCATCCCTTCATCCCTCCATCCCTCTCTCCTTCCATTCATCTGAGCATCACTAAAGCCCATCTTAATCTCCCACTTCCACAATCACGGAACAAAGAGCAGAGTGCTGGCACATCCTTGTTTTTCTAACTAATGTCGATTACATATTTGATAAACATGCATTTGCATTAGCATTAGTTGAGGTCAGGATTAGCAGCGTTCATCCTCAAACTGTTCTGTCTCTATGCTTCGCCTGTTTGTTGATCTTTTTTTCTGGCGGTGCCTTTTTTTTTTTTTTTTTTTTTCCCACTCCTGTTGTTTGTGGCCATCTCAAATCCTAAATGACACGACTCCACACAAGCGATGGCACAAATATTTGAAAGGGTGATTAAAAGTCGTTTGGGAAAACAGATTATTGACTGTTTCTTTTTTTTCTTTTTTTTTTTTTTTTCAAAAATCAATCTGTAAACACAAATAGTCTGCTTTAAGGATTCAAAGGAGGTCAGAGACAGTTAGCCATTTACTGTATCTGTTACATTGAATTTTACCTCAATTTATACATCTTTTGTTTTTTTTTTATTCTTGTGTTTTATATCTCAGAGTTACATAATGGCTTGGTTTTTATGGACTACCGTCCCCTTGATATGTAACATTTTGCTGCAAAATATATCAAGTGCCGAGGCGCAGAAAGTAGCTTCATAAGCATTCCATAAATGTCCTCCTTCGGTCTTTTCCTCATGTCTTTACAAATACAACAAAAAGGAAGAATTAGCTCCAGACAGCTCGGGCTCACAGGAAAAGTTTCAAGAGCCTCCCTTGAATGCGTACAAAGACACTGATCTGCTTAGGAGGCTTAAAACTCTCTCATTTCTCCATTTCTTATAACAAGCTCTTCTTAAAACTCTTCACATGCCCCCCATACAAACCACACACACTTTCTGAGATGTCCAAAACACTACAGACCACATCGTGAGTCGTGAATGAGGATCTTAAAGACCTCTTCCAAACACCTATTAAAGAGCTTAGAGGCGTATAATTGTCACACAGACACTTCTCTCCAGAATGGTCTTTAAAAACCACATTGTTCTTTCGCGCCACCAAAGGTTGAGTAATCCCGAGGCTTAAGCAGCCAAGGAATGGTCTGTCCCAGTCTGTTTTCTCTCCAGCTAATAAGATCTTTCCCTTTATGAATGCTCCTGCTTTTATTATTTGACATTAATGCTAATCAAGCTTTTGTGTCTCTTTGTTATGTCCCTTCCAGACTTACATGTATTTGTTTCACATTTGTTCTCTCCTCAGCTTATTTCATTCAAACGCATGGGCTTTTTTTTTTTTTTTTTAAATTTGCACAGAAAAATACGTCTTTGGGATTGTTGCAGAGCAAACTGACAAACCGATGAGCTGCAATAATATCCAGGCTTGGACCTAATTACATTTCTAGAGAAATAATATCGGGTCAAGAATCAATCAAGGAGTCCTGTTACCACAGTTAATCAGGTTTTATTAGTGTCCCTGTTGCTCACTCGTGCATCACAAACACGAAGAAGAAATTAGGCAGTGACTTTCTCTGACTGTCTGCTTGTTTTAATTGGAGAGATGACAGAACAACTGCTCCCAAAGTCTTGACATCGGGAAGATAATTTAAAGGCCCGAGTACAAACGAAGTGCGGACGGCAAAAAAAAGCCACTCGCTCCTTAATTAAAATTTTTTGGTCTCCTTCCTCCCTGACCATGCAATTACCATATTAGAGACCTATTTAATCCTTGAACATCAGCAGAAAGAGCAGGAAGATTCTGTGTCTAATAGGACTGAGCAAAAGAAGATGTTTGGTTGATTAAACTGCAATATACAGATGGACTATCAGTTCCCATGTTTTGTGTGTGTGTGTGTGTGTTTTTGAATACACTGATTAGGGTTTTTGTGTGTAGAATCATTGGGGACTCATACAACCACATAATTAATATATTATTTTTTCCTGTTTGTTTAAAGATATAAACCAAGGTGATTAATATTTTTCCCTCTTTGAGGTCTTCCTTGGCGATGAAACTCTGGGCAACTAAGTACCGCATTTTATTTACTATTTTTTTCTTTCTCATATTTCCATTAAGACAAGTGCACCTTCAGCACCGTTATTTCTGTCACGGAGAAATTAAACCCTATAAAATGATGTGAGAGATTAGCATTGTTCAATTAGCTTCCGCTAAAGCCAAGTGATTGGTGGAAATGAAATCCGGGCTCTTCTGCTGGATCTCCGGGTCCCTGGGTCGAGGATTTGTAGAGAACGTGATTGGTTGCTCGTCCCTCCGAGAGTCATTCAATTGCTGGTCCATATGGACCCCTCCGACCCCTGCAGCCTCCTCATCCTCCTAACTCCATGGCTCCATTTAGCAAACAGAAGCTGCTAAAGGACTGCTAAGTTGTACTTCAGCGGTCCTCCAGTGCAATCACTCATTTACCTGAAGTGATTTTATCACTCTCCAGAGATATTCATGGAGAGTCCGGCACAAAGTGCCGGGTTATTGAACTGGCAATGCACAATTAACAAAGTTACAAATCTTGTCAGTGTTCTGACTGCATGATACACACATGTTAATAAGGCATTACGGGGCTGAGTTTGTGGGCATAAAATGTGCTTTATTTAGATGGTGTGATGTAAATAAATACTGCTGAGTTAAAACTAGACATTAGTCTCTAAGTAATGGATGGTGGATATCCTCTCCAGATGGATTTTTCCCTGTCAAGTAGCTCTAAAAGGTTTTGGGATTTGTGGAGTGGGCATGGCCACTGGTTTTTTGCATTTTGGGTCTTGCACTCGCAGTGGTTAGTCTAAGAGGGGAATTATCTGGAATGGAGAGGGTGGAATGAAGGCGATTTGTGTGTGATTGTGTATATGAGAAACCACGCTCCAGCGGTCCCTCTGGTCAGCATGTGAAAAAGAAACACACACACACACACGCACGCACACACACACAGAGGAGCCTGAGTGTGTGGGTCGTTTTTGAGAAGGCAGCCTGCACCAGCTTTGCTCAGATCTCCCCTAATCCTTCCCACTTGAACCTTAGTCCACCACAATCTGCATGCCAACAGATTAACACAATACGCAAAGATAATTCAGCCAGCCCAGGCCTGACAGTGATCTCACAAATCTCTGAACGGCCAAGGGAAGATACCTCCCCAAAATCCAGATTAAGTCCACAGATCTGAAGCCTTAGACCCTCTTAGGACATATATTAGCATGACTGCTGGATGCTTTATTTATATATTTATCTGATTTTAAAAACAGATAATGCTGCCTGGTCAGTTGAGTGTCACAAAATCTGCCTTGGGTAGGATGGAGGGATGAGACCATATCCCAGATTGAGGGAGCAAGTGTGGGAGGTGGAGAGGGAAAGAGGCAGAGGGCTCTGTAATCCATATTATATGCTGTGCAGAGCCAGGGAATTATTTAAGAAGCTCTTTGTTGGACTCTTTTTGAAAAGTGTCTCATTGGGACATTATGACAATGGGCTGCTTCTTTTCTGCTGCAGATTATGTGATTTCAATTAAGGGGATGAAGATTGAAGATGGGGGAATTATCCTTTTTGTTTTCAAAAGATATGAGATTGTGAGTGGTCCAGATCAGAAGGAGCAAAGGAAGCCAGCGCTTCAAATGTACATATGTGCTTACATGTTTTCCAGGGAGTCTATACTTGGAAAAATGATAATCTGACTATTAGAAGAGTTATGGTGAGGTTGAGGTAGAGGTACAGGATCAGGCCTCGGCCTCTTTTCGCTCTCTGAAAGTTTATAAAAGTACAATCCAAGTGTCTTACTGAAACTGTTGGTGAAGCTATTCGTACAGCCTATTTTAGATGTCTTTTCCATTTTCTAAGCAGGTCCCAGCATCCCATCTCCTGAGTTGAAGCCAACCGGGAATGAAAAAAAGTTGCAGTTCATTGATTGGCCATGGGGGGGGGGCTGACTCCAAAAGTGAGTCGGTCTCCATTGACACCCATATTAAAATGTCCAACTCTGTAGCATAAATTAATATATTTAGAGCCTGGTTGGGGAAAAAAAGATGCCATGACAACTGCACAAATTAAATTATTATTATTTCTTATTTCTAACCACATCAGGTAACATTTCTAAGTAGCAATACGTTCATGTACAATTAGGGAACATGGAATTTTGATTGGTGGCTATCACAGCCAGTGGTTGGTTGTCATCACTTTTGCTACTTAGTTAAAGAACTAAGATATTTTAAGGAGAATACAACTTGTGTGGGGGGATGAAAGTAAAGTAATAATAATTAGCTATGTTAGCGGAGCTAAAATGGCTTGAGTGACATACGGTGGGTTAGTTTCCCAGGCCTGTTTGTTTTCATAAGGGGCTCGAGAGGTTTCAAAAGCACTGTTCAGAAAACATATGGATGGTGTCACAGTTTTCCAGCTCTTTTTATACAGTGTGTGATCTCATTATTTATTTAGATGTCTTTTTGCCACCTTCAGACTAATTCAAACTCACAAAACTTTTTAATTCAGATCAAAAGTCCAAAGTTTGTTTGTTTTTTAATTAAGATTAGTAAACCAAACTTCTAAGTTAGCAAACCAAAATGTTCGGTGTCACCTTTATATTTAAAAGAAAATATTGCATTAAAACATCATTTCATATCAATTTGTTTACTTTACTCTTTATTAACTTTATAATTTTATAGAAGCAAAAATAACCTCATCTTGGCAAGCTGTCCCAGCCGAGCATCCATACGTGACACGTGGAGAGACAGACACCAGGGTCACCGTCCACCTCCCCAATCTGATAACTCTTAACGCTCAAACCATCACATACATATTTGACATAAATGTTGAGTTGGGCAGATGAGAGTAGATATATTTAACGTCTCTACTTTTCCTTTAAAGATGCAGATACAAATTGAACATGAGGTTTATTTACACGGATAAATATAAGCTAGTTTATATTTCCATACTCACTCCACTCCTAACTTTTTTGGGGGTGGGTGGGTGGGCAGGTAGTGGGGGATTGTTGCCAAACTTCTTCCCCATTGTGTTTTTCCCAGTGCAGTGCTGGGATAGTTTGGAGAGCTTGCTCTGTTCCCGCGGCGACAGACTGCGGCCCCTCTCTGCTGCTTTCAAGGGCCCTTGAGGCGGCCATTATCTGGACGCCCGCCTCGCCGAGGCATATGGGTAATTACTGAGCTAATAGAGTGATGGAGGGAGAGGCAGAGGCAGGAGCCTAGGCCAATTAGATGATGCATTAGTGCTCTGTCTTTTGTAAGCACCTAATGTGTGGGGAAAGGATGGGGTAGATAGAGAAAACGTGTCATTTCTGAAGGGTCAGGATCCTTGAGCAAATGCAAACAGTCTCTCTCTCTCTCTCTCTCTCTCTCTCTCTCTCTCTCTCTCTCTCTCTCTCTCTCTCTCTCTCTCTCTCTCTCTCTCTCTCTCTCTCTCTCTCTCACTCACACACACACACACACACACACACACACACACACTTATGAACTCATAAGCTGCTCGCACACACACACAGAGACCAAGATCACATTTGCACTTAAATCGCACACACATACATACACATGTACACACTGATTACTGTGCTTTGTTTTGCTCTTTTCTCTAAGTGTCTGAAGAGTGTGAAGTCATAATTATAGCACATTCTGGCTTTACCCCATGCTTACATACACGCATAAAACACACCAACACACACAGCCCAAATGCAGATGAGTCCAAATGAACGAGGAGACCCTGCCCAGTCTATTGAGGTCTGCTATGAGAATCCACTCCATCAATTACATTAAAGAGGCTGCCTAATGACGGCCACAGCTGTAATCATCCTCAGCTGAAGCATTTTACACCCCGCTTCTTTGTTTTCACCTATTATCATACATCCCACAAAGGAGAGAAATTCTACCTCAAGCATCGGCACAGTGTTTCGAGTTAAGAACATGCTTTTTGTCATCATCCAGTTTTGTCAGATTGTGAATCAGTGTTTTGGCAGTTGCAGCTGGAGTCTCTGAAGTTGGCAGGAAGCAGGAGCGGCAGAAAGTTGTCGGTTTGTTGCAGAGTTTTGGCCTTTCATTTTGTCTCTGATATATATTTCAGCAGGAAGAGCTTTACTCACTTTACTCACAAGTTTCATGGTTTATTGTAAGACTCTTTCTGTATTAGATGCTAAAAATTCTAGATTTCAAACACTTAAATCACAAGGAACTCCACATCATTCACTTAATTATCAGTCCATGTTCAAATCAGTGTCATCTGAAGGGTTAATACAGACGGTGTATGATTAATGATACACCAAACTGACTTCATTGTTGCATCAGCGACAACAACTCCAAAGGCCTTTGTGCTCCTCTTTGCCTCCCCGAAGTGGCTGGCCACTTCAAAATCAACCCCACAATCACGGACAAGCATCGTGCTTGCATTTTACTGTGAGTTTGAATGTTGCACAAAGCATTGTTATTTATTCGGTCCCAAACAGATGAAACTATAATAGAAATGAATTATCATTCCCTATCAGAAACAGCAGCACTCATTATCAAACAAAAGACTCTATTACTGATATCATTATCAAAAGGGAAAGTGAGGAGGGGTTCTGCAGCTTCGAGTGTTTTAATGACTTTGCTTCACAGCCCCTTAGTGAGATTTCAATGTCGTCATGATTGTCATGTACTAGTTTAAAAAAAAAAGAAATTTAAAAAAGCCTCACATCTTTAACCTTGTTGCTGCTGAGTGATAATTTGTGAGGTTAGCAGGTGATTATTGTTAATGGTAAAATCATTTATCTCCTATCATGGGGTGTTTTGTTTTATGGAAACAGAAGCAATGCATTAATTGCACCCAATTTAAGTCTATCTTTGATGAAGAGCAGAGGGGTGAACTTAACTGGACTTGAATTGATTCTTTGTGCAGGCAGGAGTAGCTGCAGGGGGGGTCAAAGACAACGCCACACTGGTTCACCTTGAGGGCTGTGCTTCAGGTGTTCTGCAGCCATGATTTTCATTGTTGCTCAATGGCTTATCTTGTGATGGTGGGTGATTCTCACAGTGGGTTCACACTCGCTGATAGGTTTGTCACACTCTACAAACATTTTCACCAAACTTAAACGCGGCCTGTCTGACTGATCTTTAGTGAGTAAATGGAGCAAAAAAAGGAACCCATGCTAAATAAAATTTGATTTAAGAGGTTATTTCGGTCTGTTTCGATATCATGTATGAAGCATCAGAGATATTGGTGTCTTGGTGACTGTTATATCTTGTCATATAGTGGAGAACATGCTGTGCATCTTGGATTATTAAATTCCTCGTAATGTTTCTCTTTTCCCTGTTTTACACTCTCATTGGTGGTCTTTCCTCATGGCCACTCGACCATAAACTCCTGCTGCCCTATATAAATAGTCAGATATTCAGAGACTGCCATGTGTCTTAGAAGTCCGGGAAATTTAGTTTGCAACTGATGTAAAAATGTATTGTGAGCCAGAGTTGCCAATGAAACTGACTCATTAATGAGAGTGAGTGTGAAAACATATGTTTTTAAGATCTTTTGAAAGAAATTGCCACCATTTAGACATGGAGGCATGTTTTACTCTGGAAAATTGGCCAAATATGTTGTATGTATGGAGTCAAAGGCAGTCTGATGAGGAACTTGGATAACAGGCGAAACACTGCTGAGAATAAACAGCAATATTTTTAACCATATAAAACAAAAGCAAAACAAAAAGAAAACAACATACATTTCCAGGAACTCGAGTAAATACTGTATTGTAGTTTTTTACTCTACGTCACTTTTGCATAAAAAGGTTTGTTTTGCACATTTGTGTTGTAAATTCAATGTCCTGCTGTTGAAACAAATAAAAGGAACATTTTGTAGCAACAACATAAACAACTTTGTGCCCCAAAGTTGACACAGTACGAATATACTGTATTACATAATATACAAATATACAAAGTTTGAGTTACTTTAGATGGTTAAAATTTGCTCCCAGGCCCTGATTCACAGTTCCTCCCTGACTCTCCAAACTGAGAGCGCTGTGACTGCTATCTACTGCAGGAAAGACACTAATTACTCATAAGTGTCTAACACAACCCCATTTCAGACATAAACTGTCCCTTCAACAAAGGGACCTGCTGCTAGTGAGGAAACATCAAGTTTCCTTATTAGCCGTCATTCCCAACTGCAGCCACGAGATTGCACCAACATATGCTAATTACAGAGATCTAACTGAAATAGTTATATTCTAGTTAAAACAAGAGGAAAAGCCAAGTTTCCTGCAGGACTCTGTGTCTCTCTCAGGGGATAGGTGGTGTTTAGTCTAACTGTCTCGTTTGTTCGCCATAAAACTTTATAAACTACGTCACATGCCCCGAGTGTTTGCATAAAGGTAGTGCCGTTCTTGACACGGTGCTTTAACGCCAACTTGTTGCCATTACAACTCATATTTGTAGCCCAAAAAACATCCCGATAAAGGGAAACAACTAGGAATTCCCCCTCAGAAAAAAACAGTTTTCACAGTGCATACATTTTCTCTGAAACCATAAGTTGGAACTGTTTGCAAGGCAAATTACACTCCAAAACCCCCCCTATCTCCTCCAAAAGAAGCAGTTTGGCAACTACATCGTAGATCACAGAAGTTCCTCGAGGAATGAGCATACCTCTAGATGAACCACTTGAATGGGCAGTGGGAGATGGTAATGAGGCGTTAGAGCCATCCACTTCCTCACTTTCTCTCTAACAAGAACCTAAGTCGCTGGTTGTTGAAGCTGACAGTCTGTGTAAATACTTGAATGTTCACGTATTCAAAAATGGAGTGGAATAATATATATAATAGTATATAAGGAATGTAGAGGTTCTGAAGAAAGGTAAATACCTGTATAAGGAATGTAAACATTGTAAGTGGTGTTGGTTTCCAGAAATGTAAAAAATAAAACATATCTCTTGGCCTGTAATAGCATGGAATGTGAATTAAAGTTTGCATGTAATATGGGTGAAATTGTGACCAAAGAAAACACATCTGGCCTGCTGTGACTGGAAAAATATCTATAGAATGTTCAAACTAATTTGAGTCACCCTTGTTTTTTGAGAAGCAGAATGTGAGCTGGAAAAAAAGGGGGATTTTGCAAGAAAAAGGTAAAAAAAAGTTTTACATTTGAATATTCAACCACAATGTGCATTCCAGCTCAGAAATGTAAAAAAGATGTGTAAAAATTGTGTTGATCATTGCCACACGTGAATGTAAATGATCAGATGAACTGTCAAATGACTATAGTTTCAAAGGAAACTGTAAAGAATATAAAATATGATGTTTAATTGTCTTTTATACCGATATGTAAACTTGGATTAGTGTTCCCAGCCTCTGAAAACCACACTAGCAGTTGTTACTGGCTCATTTTGCACTTTAAGTTTTGAGGATCAAATCTGAATATATTCCAAAGACTTGCAGATTTACTGGTATTTAATTAGACTGATTTTTTAGCCAACTGGCTCCTTGGACCAGTGGGAAACAGTGTGTAAAAGAAAAAAAAAAAAAAAAAAAAAATCAGCATTTATGTGTCTACATCAAGTTTAAAAGCTTTACCTAAACAACTCTGAAAAATCATAAAAACTGTAACCTTTCCAGTGTAATTTTGATAGACTTATAAGTCTTGCTGTGGTTGTTCAGGATTCACAGCTACAAAGAAGTCACAAAGAGACCAATTTTGGCACGATATGATATATTTATGTGTAGGAACAGCGGCAACATTTGTGTGTCTGAAAGATTTACATAAGCCTAACACGCTGTGTAAATACCGCTCAACAAACATGCTGGTAGCTTTACTCTGCTCTATATCCCCCTGCTTGTTAGTGATACAACTGAGTAATGGAGTCTGGGACAGTCGGACCGAAAACAAAACGCATGCTAATGCATGACCTGCCTCTCCAGTCTCACCTCCTGCGATGGAGCGCCATAGTTCTCAAGTACGGCCAACCTGGTCCTTAATCCATCAATGGGAGGCCCTCTTTTCCCAACATTCAGACTCATAACCATCTTTCCATCCTCCAGACAGAGAGCGCTCTCCTCTTCTCCTGTGCCACCCCTTCACGCACACACTGGCCCCTGCCCCAGTAAGACAAGTCCCCATCTCCTTTGGGCTGAAGGGCCCTTCAGACGTCTACTGAGAAAGAGCAGAGGGGTGGGAAAGACGAACACAAGAGAGCGAAGAGAGGGAGAACATGTTGAAAAGAAATGACAGAGAGATGAGAACAGAGAAAGATTGAAGGAGGATGTGGACCGGGGTCCCTTAGGGTAATGGCTATAGTTCATGTTGCGTATTAATTTGTGAAGCGGTGGTCTTCTCTGTCATGCTAATCTTACTGTGTTTCTTTGTTGTGTTGGCTGGTGTCTGCTAGTGTCACATTCTCTCCTCTTTTCCTTTGCTTTCTTCTCTTTATGTCCCTCTTTTGGAATGGACGATCAGAGGGAGTAATAGGGGGTAAACAGCCCTGTTGTCTAAAAGGATTACATTTGAATAACTAATACATTGTTAGCATTAGCATACATTAATTATTCAGCCCTGCGAAGACACTATTTCCAAACTCCCGGCAATCCTCGGTTGTCTCTCTCTTTTTTTTTTCTTTCCGTTACCGTTTACCGTTTAAGGAATGCTTCCAGGAATCAGGACACATGAAAGAAACGAGAGAAAAAGGAACACGCTCAAAGCTTGGTATCATCACATCCGTCGACCTTGCGTGGGGCTCAACGGCGCTTCATCCAGACCTTGTTGCATGTTTTTCTTTTTGAAACGGTCAAAGAGGAGGTGCAATCAACATTGCAGGACAGTCAGCAAGCTGTTTCCAGTTTCCTCCTGATTACTTTATCTGTTTAAAATTTTGGACGGGAAGGAGGAGTAATTGCGCGGGAAGATGGAGCCAGAATTTTCCTGGAGGTAGCGCGTCTCCCAAGTCTCGGTTTTGGTGAGGATGGACGAGGAGAGGAGGGGGATGTCTTCCTGCGTGTTTATCCACAATACTCAGGTGTCTGCGGAGCTAGGAGTGGAGGCTTGGCAGCGGGGGGACCCCGCCACATTAGACAGGAATGAATAGCAACGTGCCAAGCCTGGCACGGCAACACTTTAGACACAGCATCCTTTTTGATTTGGTTAAAACTTCACAAGGGAGGGAGAGATGTGTAGATGGGCGAGCTGGAGCAAACTAAACCACTGTTTCAGTTTTGTTATGTTTTTCTTTTTTTTTTATTCTCTCCCTCCTTCTCTCGCTGCCCATGAACTTTTGCAGCAAAAGCAATGGGGAGAAACAAAAGAAGCCGCTCTGAGTTGACAAAGAGGAGAATAGATGGTATGTGAACGACAAGCCACCATCTGCTCTGGAGGACGACCAAAATCTTGACACACTTCAGCAATCCCACAATCCCCTGCTCCAGGAGCGTTCCAGGCGTCCCATTCATACCCTCCCCTCCGCTCCTAGAGTCTGTGTGATTTCCCCCTTTTCTCTCCTCTTCAATTAAGTCATTAATTCCTTTCTTCACCCCCCTCTTAATGACCGTGGAGGCACAAACAAGCCCTGGTTGCTTCCTATTGAGGCCCCGTGATTGGGCATAATTGCTGAGAGGGCCCAAGTATGGAGAAGCAGGAATGAGGGAGGAGGGATGCATTGTTTTTTTGGCAGAGGCAAGAGGGGAGATCTCAGAAGAAGATGCACATTAGGAAGGACCCTTCCTCTCTTGACCTGCACCGCGTCGACATCAGTGAATGTCGGACGTATTCAACGAGGGGGAACAATGAAAATGATGTGATCAAATCCAGACCTGGAGGATAACATATAAAGGAAAATTCTGCATACTTAGCTGCATAAACACTGGAGGATGCATACATTTCCATGTTAAACAGCAGGTCTTTGTCCACCTCCTAATTATTATTACACATCATGTCTTCATCATGCAAGTTTTAAAACTGCCATGTGTCTGACGCTTCAGGGGAAAGGTGGTTCTGATCACAAATGAGGACTCCAAGAATAAAATCCAGACTAAATATCTACAATGTCCATTAAAAGACCAATGATCTGTCAACAAGACTGTGCAAGTAGATGCATTTTAGCAAGATGACGTAATCCCCTGAAAAAATACGAGCCAGAGACAATGCCCTTCTGTGATCCAACAGCACTGAGCCAAGCAGCGCAGGACTGGAACTTGGTCCAGTTAAACGAAGACTCAGGATTGGCTTTGACTGGTGCAGCCGCACTGCGAACAGCAATCCAACGGCTTCTAGCTTGAAACGTCCACCGAGGATGCCCTCCAAAGGGAGAGGGAGTCCAACATTCCTCCCTAAAATCAACCATCTTGTTTGGCTGATTGTCCATTATATGACCATCTGCAAAACACTGGAAGTGCGTGTCTATGCGTGTTTGCGCATGCATGTTTCATGGCTTTGGGTGGGGCTGGAGCAGCAGAGAGATGTGGAGGGAATTAGACAGTCTTTAATAACACATTTTGGGGGATAAATGCACTTTTGAAATACTCACAGATTGCTCCATTTATAGACGCTGAGGAGTAGGAGCAGAGAGAAAGAGAGACAGGAGGGGGACAGATAGAGTAAATCTCCAGATTAGAGATTAGCAATAGTAGCAGATTTAAAGCGTTGTCTGGTGCTCTGCCAGCCTGCTCAGGCATCTATCTGGCTTCTGCTGGCCAGGCCTGCAACGGCCCCTTCTAAGTAGATCACTCAGCCCTGTTACCATTGCAGGCTGCCGTGGTCACTCTTTCATCCTCTTCCTCTGAGAAAAGCACACAAAAAGACCTGCCTAGATTATAGACAGAGGATAGACTTTAAGGAAGGCGTTTTTTTGTCTGCCCTTCCTGGCTGGAATCTCCGGCATTTCGGGCCTTTGGCGTGATTTTTCCCTCTCAATCTAAAACTCCAAAGCCTCTTCGCTAATGTCCAGATCAGAGGAGCAGTTAAGCACCACTACAGACAGTTCAGTTTGCTAATTTTGGAAGGGGTGGAGGGGCTGGAAAAGGGCGGGGGTAGTAGAGGTATTTATTCTTTTTCGGCATGTAATGCCCAGAGTGGGTGTTTATGCGTCGCTACGTGTGATGTTTCCCTTGGCCTGATGATTATCTTTGACGTTTTATGGACCTTTAAGCAGTTCTTATTGGGAACTAATTCCTGCTTTGACATGGTGTAAGTAATCTGCTCTAATCGGCAAATTCACCCAAACACGTCGACTCACATATATACGGAAAATAAAAAAAAATAAAAAAACAGTGGGTCAAAAACTATATAACTGTTACACACACTTGTGTAAATCCTATTGAGGCTAAGCTGTAGGGGGTTGAACACCGGGGTGGCTCTTAAGGTAAGAGGGTAAATATGATCTGTGGGAACTTTTACCGCCTCAGTCACTTAACCCCTTTATGTGTTTTTAATCGGGTTGGGGGAGGGAGGGGGTGGTATCTTTTAAACAGGCATTTTGGGCATCTGTTTACTTCCCAAATCTCACGAGCATATGAGTGCATTGTTAACAGCTGCAAGTGCACTGATCCAGTGACTTTGTGTAAATAGCTCTTTGTTTTAAAATGGTGTTGTTGTTGTTTTTTTTAATTATATGCCACAAAAGCCACAGCTGCAAATATATGTAATTAAGACTGCAATGTTGCTGTGAAATGTCAGGAATATTAAACAATTTTTCTGAAATAATGTGAAATGAGTGGTTGTGGTGCAGCATTCTGACAGAGCCAGAGCACACATGTCTTGCCCCGTTATTCTTTGCTAAGCTGCTTGCAACCTAGTTGTGGCCTGATAGCGAGATGAAATCTTGGAGAGGCGTGCCCCTGGACCCAGGAAGCGGCGGCCACTGATTTGAGAACAGAGCTCTTGGATGGAAGACGTGCTCTGGGGGTATCACACACACCCCCCGAAAGACGTCGGGACACAATGAGAAATCACAGCTCTTTCACTTTCCGTCCATCTGCCCACCACGGAGCGTGCTCACTGTGTGCCACTTGGCTTAATTCTGTCCCATCAGCCACCACAAAAGCCCTCCGATCCAATCACAGGGATCAGACCTGGGCCAAGACTGCGGGATGGAGAGCCAAGGAACAGACCAGAATCAACAGCCCATTCTCTCAAGATCACACAAACACACACAAAAGAAAAAAAAATATGCAGGCGAGAAGAAATGCAAAAAAGAATATGGAGAAGAGGATCGATATGGAAGGTTTTGTTTTGTTTTTTATATCCAGCTGGCTCTTCTTTTGCTTCTGAGATGGAAGAAGAATGAAGATGACAAAAAAAAAATACTGTAAAAATGCACATATCTAATGCTTGTTTTAAATGCCAGAAGATCAGGACGGAAAACACTTTTCTCAAACATCTCTCTGTCTCTGCTCGTCTCTCTGCTTCTGCCTTTCCCTCACTGACTGTTAATTGTGTGAGAGCAGGTCATCAGTAGCAGTGCATTAGAATAATGGAAATAGATGACAGAAACCAACGGATGGCAACACAAGCCATCTTCCTTGTTTGCATGGCTGTGTGCTCTGCGAAAATGATGTCATTATTACAGACCTCATGTGTGTGTGTGTGTGTGTGTGTGTGTGTGTGTGTGTGTGTGTGTGTGTGTGTGTGTGCGTGTGTGTGCGTGTGTGTGTGTGCGTGCGTGTGTGCGTGTGTGTGTGTGTGTGTGTGTGTGCGTGTGTGTGCGTGTGTGTGTGTGCGTGCGTGTGTGCGTGTGTGCGTGTGTGTGTGTGTGTGTGTGTGTGTGTGTGCGTGTGTGTGTGTGTGTGTGTGTGTGTGTGTGTGTGTGTGTGTGTGTGTGTGTGTGTGTGTGTGAGTTGACAGGTGGGCAAACGGCGCAACCAAGTGCTAAGGGAAACTAAACTCACTCTATTCCATTTTCTTTAATGAGTGTTAATCTTTTCACAGCATGCTCTCAGTTTTTTCCATCTCTGAACACTGAGCTCTCAAATTCTGTGTTTTCTTCTATTTCAAAAATGTTGTTCTGATTTCAAGGACCCAGTCACATGGAAACATTATGGGAACTTTTTTCCTCATTCAAAAATGGGAACATTTCTTTAGGGCTAAATTCAGTACAAAGGTCAACATTTGAGTATCAAAGTTGCCCTACGACAAAAACAGATGTTGTTCTAAATTCTTGCATAAAATCTAGGTGTACTGTTGAGCTGCCCAAAATAAAAAAGGGATAAGGGTTTGGGGAAACATCGGATCAAATAACACTGAAAGATATTTCTTCATTTCTTCCCTTAAATGCCAACTTCCACCCGCTCCTACTTCCTTATCATATGTATGTTCACATTTCTGACGCTTTTACATATAATATAAAACACGTCCATGCTGCAGGGAGATGTAAGGATTTAACATTAGACAAAGTTGTTGTAATATTCGGTTAAGTGTACACATTCATGTGGAAAAGAGGATAGCAAAACTGAGTAAGTTTAAAAAAAATATGTGGTTATGTATGAAGCAATCTAACAGATTTTATGATGACCTAAGCTAACTAATTAATTTAGCTAACTGCTTTTCCCTAAGGGATCAATAAAGTATTTTTTAACTGACTTGAACTGAATTAACTGATAATGTCAATAATACGTTTTAATGTTTCCATAGTTACAGAGCCCAAACTCGGTTTTTGCTTCTGCAGCTGGGTCGAGATTAAAAAAAATGTCAGAATATTTATGTCCAGTCAGTGTTTATAAATACTTTAAGAAAGGCAAACGTCTCAACTGGTTAAAGTTTGGCATAAACATGGTCACGTCATTGGCGTTGTGACTCGACAGATGTTCCGAAGAAACTAGAGGGGGCTTAAAGAATTAGTTATATCAGAATCAAAGCCGAGGAGGGGGTTTATGACTCTATGAAAGACTGCAGGAACTAATAGTTGAAGGATAATGTTTTTCAGTGTAACACTGTGATGAATTTGATGACTTTATCATCTCTGGCTCACAATATCATGAACAGATTTTGGAAAATATTTACAATAGATCTTATATCGTGTTAGCAGCGCTGCACTCAAAAGCCAGACTCCCTCATGGCATAGGGCTGCATTAATGTACACTGCATGGCTACATTTCACCAGTGTGAAGACAAATTAACAGACCAGGTGGTACAGTTGGCTTTTTTTAAACAATATCCCACCAGACTTCATCTTTACCCGAGCTGGTCTCACTTCTCTCAGCAAGACAACTCACAGAAAGCGCAGCGGCCTGGTGTGCAAGTGTGAGTGCTGAATTGTCCCACCTGCAGTCCAGACCTACCGTATAGCCACAAGGACGGACCCCAAACTGTTGTGCAGCTGTAACTGACAAAGACAGTTTTAAAACCACTGTAAGTGGTCTCCAAGTTACAGTAAAAGAAGATGGGATGCAACAGAGGGATCATTAAAATCCCACATTTATCACCATTTGCACATATAGCGTTTACAGACGTAGGGGATAATATTTTCTTTTATTCATGTTTTATTCAAACCAACTCAATACTTCCTTTTTTCTCTGTTTTGATCTGTTTTTCTCTTCATATATCACACTTGCATGTTTAAGGAATCCAGGCAGGTCAAAAAAGAAATCTCAGGTCGAGAATGTATGTCTCTGTTTTGGAAAACTACTGACTCTAGTGGGTGGAAGCATAAAGTAAGTGGAAGAAGAGCATTGGCAACTCTCTCCTCACTGTCTATTTTCTCTCCTGAATCTCTATTTTTTTCAAGTGTAAGTGATAATATCCTCCCTTTCTCTAGCTCTCACAGGCTTGAGTGATTTGCTAAGGCGGCGTGTTCAAGTGTGTGTGTGTATGTGCATTTCTCCGCGGGTGTGTGTGCGTCTCACATTAGCCTTTTTCCATTAAAGCAATTTCACCAGCCATTGTATTCCTGAAGAGGACCTGGGAAGTCACTAATGGTGCCTTGCGTCCACACTTGCGCGCTAGCACACACACCTGCCGCACACGCACACAGCAGAACATCTCTAAGCGTGTGCTATCATCACCTGTCGCCTGATTGCTGTAAAACACACACATTAGCATAGAATGAGACACATTATCACTCCTGATTATGGGACGCTAAGAGGTTTCTCGTGGAAAAAAATAGACCTCATGCCTTTTCTCCACAATGCCTGCTGCTAGTGAGATAAATGCATGTTGTCCAACATCTCTAACGCTACTGAAACAGCCTGAAGACTCCGCTGATGGATTTAATGGCCTCTTGTTGTTCACGTTCATAACAGATTTGTCATGTCAATACTAATGTTTTAAACTCAGACAGCACTGTGATCCGGCTGCTACCATCAAAACACGGACCGTGTGTGTCTCCGGCTGTTTGGAAGTTAGAGTGAAAAACAGATTTCATAAAGTTATTACATATTTCAGTGGTATCAAATCTATATAGAGGCAGAGCAGAGACACGCGCGTTAACACGTCCGCCAGGAGAGGTGACAGTGCATGGTTAGCAGGTGGCCTCCTCTTCCCTTTCTTGATGAGCACAGGAAGTGTCGGCGGTGTACAGCAGAGGAAGGCGACACTTGTTTGAGTCAAAGGTCATCCCTCTCTGCTTTTTTGCTGTGTTTTCTTAAGTCCAGGGCATCTAAAGAGGTTGTAACATGTTTGACAACCCCGGTGCGTTTCAGCGGTGATGAGGGTACAGGAGGAAGGAGGGAAGATGTCACCTTTTATTTTCTTTTTTCTTTCCGCTATGTCTTTTTTTTTTTTTTTTGCAGACTGGAAATGAGGAAAGGCTATGTCTGGATCATTATACGGCCTGGAAAGGTTGTAAGGTGATGGGTGGGGGAGACTGAGGTGGGAATTCCCTCGATTTAGGCTCAGTCCATGGTTTGTTGTTAAAACAGGGGACTTTCCTGGTCGACAACAGATTTATGTCTGCAGAGCTTCCACCTTCTGGCTTGGAATCAAGATTCAGTCAGTCATTTAGAGGCCAACATAGATGTTTTGTGACATATTTATGTTGCTGAAAAAAACAACTATATACAGTATGTTTATTTGCTGTATCATCAAGAGTAAATAATGAAAGGGGGTTTCCCCACAAGTTTTTATTTTGGGCTCCTGCAAGGTTTTGTTTGTTGTACCCCTTCGAATGATTGTATTACATCAGTGATGCTGTAAATAAATCAGCTGCAGTTTAAAAAGTTGAAACATACAATTTATTTTATTCCTCCAACAGCCAACAGAATATTGTTTGGCTTCAGATATAAGTCCAAAACAGATTCTCTGATCACAGAAGCACATGATTTTATTGTTTGAAAGTGAATAAACTTTAATATAGGCTATATATATATATATATATATATACACATATATATATATATATATATATATATACATAAAAACTTAAAGGAGTAAACCATATTGGCAGAACTATTGTCTATTTTAGCTTACGTACGTCTTTCACTCAGCAACTCAAAGATGATCAGTCATGTCAACACGCTTTACAAAAGACCCCAGACAGCTTCCAGCATCAAAATCCACATTTATGTCTTCAGATTCTGTAAATGAGTGTGTTTATATTTGCTTTGGGATTTAAATGCATCCTTCTGGAAGGAGTTTAGTAAATTGGCTTTTTGCTTTGTTGGGGACTTGAAAATCTGCCCAACTGACTTCTTTTTTTTTTCTTCCTTTTTTAGATTTCCAAAGCTCATGCCAAATTCACATGACATCTAAGCAGTATGCAAACTGTATAGATCAGCTGTGACACCAGTCTACGGGAACAGCCCTTTTTTTTCTTAGCATCCAATCATTCAACTCACCTATCGCCAAATAAAGAATCAGTTGTGAGATGTTCCATGAAGTGCTTTTTGTCATGAAAGAACTTTTAAAAACTTTTGCTCAACTATCATTTTTTTTCTTTTAAATATTTTTTTTTATTAAAAACAAATATAAAATTCAAGCATTTCATTTGTTGTCTTAAATGATTTATTTAATGTATTTACATTTTTCTCTGACTACCAGCTATTTTTTTTCAGATGACAAAGATGAGTGCGAGCTGGTTTTCACAAACTGCTAAACGTGCACCCACTGAACCGAGCACGACTTCCTCCCGGTGGGACGTCACGGTATGGACCCACTACATGTGCTTTCAAACTGAAGACAACTGGGCATTTGCATAGCATCAATAAACACCTCACACTCTTTTCTATTTTTATTTTCTTTGAGAGACAGGCACACACACACACACACACACACACACACACATGCTCACGCACCGCTCTGGAAGACAAGGCACGTTCCTCCTCCTGTGCTACTAATGGTCTCATTTGTGCCCTGCTCAAGGTTGGCAAGGCCTGCAGCATCTGTTTGACTGGAGGCCATGCCATAAGGTGCCAGGACTCCAAGGATCCTCCACGCTCCCTCAAGAACACTGATCTGTGCCCTTTAAACCTCCCCTTTCAGCCCCGTTACACTTTCCCCTCAGATGTTGCTCTCTCACCTTACCTTAGACACCTTTATATTATGATGTCCATTTAACTCTCTGGCCTCCACTCGCTGCTTCTGAAACTGGCTCGTGGAACTAAACTACTGAATCTTCTCCATGGCCTCAGGCACATCAAACTAACCCTCCCACCTGGTTTCTCCTTTAGCTAATCTCCCTCTGCCCCCTCTCTTTTCCTCAAACCCTCCCCTCCCACCTCGTCAAGATGCACAAAATGCCATCTACAGCCCCTTAATCTGCTGCCCCTTTTCCCCTTAGCCCCCTCCTTCCTCTACTAAAGCTTTTCCTTTTTTATTTCCGCTGAGCGTGAGTAAGATGTCATCTGGCTGGGGACTGTAACTTTGGCTGTGTAGTAACAGAATGTGTATCACTGCCAGGAAGACTTTCGCCTTGGAGGAACAGACAGATTAGCTGGTACAGTCTTGCTCCCAGCAAGCCGTTCAAGATAGATTCCTGGGAATGTCTCCTCCTTAACAAGCGTTGCAATTCCCTCCAGGTTGCCTATGGCAACTCCGCCGTCCCAAACACAAGGAGACGAGAGAGTGATCTGATGACCCTATCTCTGTTATACACGCTTATCGCTCTTTTTTTTTTTGTTGCTTCAAATGTTTTTGCCCCTAAGCTGCAACCATAAGATGCTTTTTTTTTGCGTGTGTGTATTTGTGGCGCTGACAGGGACACCCCGCTGAGGCCTCTTTAGCGTGGATGGAGAGAATGAGAAAGAGAGAAACAGAAGACTGTGGTAGGCCTAGGAGGAGAAACAATCAGAGGGAAGGGGCAAGGGGAGGGTGGTCTTATGACAGAGTTGGGAGTTGGGCGGGGGGGGGCCGAGGCTAACAAGCATGTGTGGAGCCACAGAAGGTGTGTTTATCCGAGCGTGAGGAAACATTTGAGACAGCACAGGCCCACTGAGATGACCGCGGAGCTAATGCTATTTTAGTGAGCTGCTAACGGCATGCCTGGGTCCTGGCACACCGCCTTTCCACACGGATCAGAGAGGCCCACAGCGCAATGAAAGGAGACACCTCAGGCCTTGGGGGGACGTATCGCTAGTGACACATCTTTTGGGCACCGGTTGGGACTCCTTTACCATCTGAGCCTCTCGTATCGTGACTCACATGCAGGCATTGTGGGTTTTTAGAAAAGAAGCCCCCTAAATCCAATGTGGCGGAGAAGGTGAGGTAGAACAACGCTTAGAGCAGGAGCAGGAAAAAAAAAAAAAAACAGCACTTCGAGTCCAAGCAAAGAGGGGATGCTTTATCTGGCAAGACACCCTGGGTAATTTGACTTGAAGGGTGTTGAGACGCGTTGCGTGGTTAGCAGGCATTTAAGTCGGGCTTACTCTGTTACCCACCGGTGTTCCCCGATGATTTAACCCTGGATGCTCTGATCCACTGCTGCACCGCTGTTCAAACTGCAGTCGTGTGTTGAAATCTATCAATAACAGCCGATTATCCGGTCTGATATTGATGGAATACATCAAAACAGATCTTGACCATGATACTACCACCACTGCGTTTCATAGACGGGATAAGGTTCTGAGCAGCATTTTCCTTCTCAACAGATAATGATTTTCATTTGGGTCAAAGTTCGGTTTTGCTCTCATTTGTCCACAAAGCATTTTTAGGGAGTATTAGGGCCAAACAAAAAAACAAAAAAAGGAAATTACGAGAATAAAGTCATAATGTAATGAGAATAAAGTCGTAAAATTATGAGAATAAAGTCATAATATTACGAGAATAAAGTCGTAATATTACGAGAATAAAGTTGTAATATATTATAAATATATAAATAGAACTTCACAAGATGCTCAATATTCTTCATTTTAACACAGGGAGAAGAAGCTCTTCCTGTTAGAGTTCTCATAAATTACCACTTTATTTTCATAATATTATGACTTTATTCTCATAAATTACCACTTTATTCATTACGACTTTATTCTCGTAATGTCACAACTTTATTCTCGGAATTTTACGACTTTATTCTCGGAATTTTACGACTTTATTCTCGTAATATTACGACTTTATTCTCATAATATTACGACTTTATTCTATTACGACTTTATTCTCGTAATGTTACGACTTTATTCTCGTAATTTTACGACTTTATTCTCGTAATTTTACGACTTTATTCTCGTAATGTTACGACTTTATTCTCGTAATTTTACGACTTTATTCTCGTAATTTTACGACTTTATTCTCGTAATGTTACGACTTTATTCTCGTAATTTTACGACTTTATTCTCATAATATTACGACTTTATTCTATTACGACTTTATTCTCACAACATTACGACTTTATTCTCGTAATTTTACAACTTTATTCTCATTATATTATGACTTTATTCTCGTAATTTCCAATTTTTTTTGTCTTAGTTTGGCCCTAATACTCCATCGTAGCAAAGTGCCGATCAGCAACAGCAATATTTTTGGAGCAAAGTGGATTTCTCCGTGCTCTAAGAGAAGGTATAGTTGGTCAACCACTCCTGGGGAGGGTACCCGTGTTGTTCAGTTTCTTTCATTTAGACAGCTGAGTGTGAAGCAGCAGGAAGGTGAATCAGTATCTCCAAATGCTGTCTCTGCTGGGGAGGAGGTGCTGCCTCCACCAAATCCAACATCTCATGATCTTGTTCACAAGTTGGGGAAGAACGCAGGCGTGTGGTATCTGTACTGGCAGGAATGTGGACTCTGTGCTGGTCTGTTGTGTGTAGAGAACTGAACCAAAAGGAAAGGCTCTTGGTTTACCGAGGGATCCATGTTCCCACTCTCACCTGCAGACACGGACTGAAAGAGATTGTACATCTTAGTGGAGGAAATTAGTTTCCTGGATGGATGGATGAATGGATGGATGGATGGATGGATGGATGGATGGATGGATGGATGGATGGATGGATGGATGGATGGATGGATGGATGGATGGATGGATGGATGGATGGATGGATGGATGGATGGATGGATGGATTCTGCATTATATATACAGTATGTTTAAAAAATAAAATACAGCGAAGATCCGATTTGGACAGATTCCTTTTTTGTGCATAGAAAACAAACATGCCACCTCGTATATTTTAATGAGGGCTCCAAAGTGAAATGCCGGACTTTAAATTAAATCGTCAACTTCCCAAAGTGCTTCAGTTTTTTTTTGAATGGCTTGAAAATTCATTAGTCTTGTTGCAGAGTCTGCTGGGGTGACTTACTGTGACCTCGCAGACCTTTAAGCTCTCCGGTGGCCTGGTGGTGACCCAGTTGTGCTGTCTTGAGGCAAAAATTAGCTCACGACTGTCTGTATCCATGCAGTTAATGAAGGACCGCTGCAGGTGGAGGGAGTGTGGTGCACTCAATCAGTGGCTCGGTGATATCTTTTTAAGACCACTTAACCCCCCGAGGACAATTTTTAGTTAATTTGTGGTTGAAACTGAAATCAGAAACCGATTGTGTGCTTCCACATGAACTGTTTCGTACTGCTACTTCATTGCGCAGAGATCTATTTTTTCCTCTCCACCTGAGGAGCGAAGCTAAGACACGGATCCTCTGTGTATCCTATCTGATCAGATTAAAGAGCGAGACAACCCTAAGGCACAAAGGTAGTGACCTTGCTTTAACACGTGGAATTACAACTGTTAATTAAGGTCTGAACAAGAGATTTATTTATATCTGTATTTTTAAATGGAGCAACATTTTCTATGTCTTTCTTTGTTCTTTTTGCGTGTCGGTCATGTTCGACAATAGCAGCCAGTAATCCAGGTTTACTGCCATTCTGAATAATTTAATCTACAGAAAGTGGGCTTCAGGTTTAGGCCCCGTTTACACTGAGCAAAAACTGAGGCGTTTTCATGCGTTTTGGCCGTTCGTTTACACGAAAACGGAGCTCAATGCCCCCAAAAACGATCATTTCTGAAAACTCCGGCCAAAGTGGAGATTTTGAAAAACTCTGTTTTCACGTTTGCTCGTAAACGGAGGAAAACGGAGGAAAACGGAGATTTAGGCTCAGAACGTCAAATTATGCAACAGAAACGTCACCAGCATCATTTGTGCGACCTGTGTTTACAATTTGTTTGGCCACCGTCAATATTTTCTTTTATTTTACCTGTTTTAACGTCTAAAGTCACACTTAAAGGAGCTTGAGGCCGGATTGTGGCAGGATTTATGAAAAAAATCTGTATACATTTTAAGTTTTCTAGTAATAATGTCAGATGAAGCGTTCCAAACCCAAAAGAATGAGCCCTCTAGTGTATCTCTCCTTTGCCTTGAACAGGCAGTGTGCTGCAAAATGTGCTGCAATTCGGTCCCGAATTTCCCGCGCTGGGCTGCGGATGTGACGTCACATGACGCTGCATGTGCGTTCTCCCCGTTCTCCCGTGCCGGCTTCACTGTTGGCTGCAGTACCCCCAACGGCCGTCGTGGTGAAGGGTGGCGCTAGAGAGTCTCATTTCTTAAAAGGAGCCTCAAGCTCCTTTAAAAGTAACTCCACTTCTCTGTCACTCCAAACGAAAGACTCTCGTTCCGTCTTGGAAGTAACTTGCAGTCAAGGCTGATTTATGGTTCCGCGTTACACCAACGCAGAGCCTACGGCGTAGGGTACGCGGCGACCCGCACCGTACGCAAGCTACGCCGTTGATTTAACGCGGAACCATATTATTCAGGCTCCACACGTGTTGATGTGTTGATGTTTTTTTCCAGGATTCCGATTGGCTTGCATGACTTACGCTTCTCGTCACACTGCCCCCTGCAGGTTTGGCTGCTCATAGCACCTTAACAGCGTTTTCATGCGGGTCCGTGTAAACGAGGATATTTTTGAAAACGTAGAGGGGAAAATATCCGTTTTTGTAAAAACCCGGCTATGTGTAAACGTGGCCTCAGAAGAAGAATCACAGTCACTTTTGCAGCATTACATAAAAAAACAAAAAATGTTCTATCTGGTGGATTGTGTTACTGTCAGGATAAAGTATAATTGCCTTAATATAACTTTTAAAAGTATTGCTATCTCACAAATGTATAGCAAAGTGTCCGTGGGTAGGACACTGAATCCAGAGGCCCCACAATGTATTCACCTGTGTCTGATTTCAGCGGTTAAGTGCTGCTGCATATGAGTGCAAATGTAATGAGAAGAAGCACTGCATTGACAGAATATTTACATTTTATGTGTTGAATTAAAATACTACAGAAACCTTTGAAACTTTTATGCTGCAGAATGAGAAATTGTACTTCTCCGGCTGTACTTTGAAAACTCAGCAAGCAATGTCAGAAATACGCCACAAAAATGATAATAAATCTTTCACTTTTAAGATTTTTTGCACCTGCACCTGTTTTTCCCTGTTTTACAGCTATTTTCACCTGTGTGTTTATTGCGAGTTGTTTCTGGTTTATTTGACCATGAAGTTAGTGTGTGTGTGTGTGTGTGTGTGTGTGTGTGTGTGTGTGTGTGTGTGTGTGTGTGTGTGTGTGTGTGTGTGTGTGTGTGTGTGTAAGGGGGATAATGAAGAGGCATTGTGTCTCCTCGTAATGACATCATGGCTCTGACAGAAGCTGGAGAAGATGCCCGGGGTCTCGGAGCGGAACTCTTCAGCTCGGTGCAAGTGTGTGTGAGTGTGTGTGTGTGTGTGTGTGTGTGTGTGTGTGTGTGTGTGTGTGTGTGTGTGTCGGTCCGTCCCTGGGCTATCCGAGTCCTCCTGGGCTTTGTGAATGAAAGTCAAACCATCAAAGACAAAAACAAAACCTGACCACCAGCAATATGAAGCAGAGGGCAGGCCATTTGGCTGCTGCCTGCTCACTGATGCCTCCGTGTGCAAGCGATGGCTGCAGAGCTGAGGGGAGGTGCATTTAAGTAGAAACGGAGGTGGGAAAATACTGTATAGAGAGAGAGAGAGCAGGGGGGGGGGCAGCAGCAGCAGGATGTTGCAGAAGGGGTTCAGAGGTCAATTCAGCCTGTAGGCCTTGGTGACACTTTCAGGGCTGAGAGAGGGAAGACTGCATTGCACCGAGGGAGTCCTTGATGCGTCCTCTTAATCTCGCCTCTGACCAGACGTCCCTGTGGCTTCACATGCAGATAAAATATGAGCATCTTGTTTTTTTTTTTAAATGAGAGTAGCTTCACATGAGTGGTAGACTGAGCTCTCAGGTGTCAGCACAGCAATGTTAAGACTCATTAAGTCCTTCCAAACATTACTTACATCGGAAAGCATGTAAAGCATAAACTAAATGAGTTCTAGTACAAGAAGTGAACACATTCTTCAGCAGGACGGAAATGTTCTTGTTCCTGAACTATACAATTCTATGTGCTACTCGATTTGCCAAAAAAGGAAAGGAAGTTCAGTTCATGAGAGTGCATCACTCGTAAAAATCTTCAGCTTGCAGTGGGTTGTCACTTCGTTTGTTTTTTGTTTTATTGGGGGGGTTGTTTGTGAAATGTACAGTTCACCTCAGTTCAGTGTCCCGAACCTGGCTGATTGGATCCACTAAACTGGGTCACAAATACATTTGGTGTCAAAAGATGATTACTGAAGTGAGAAGTTCAAGCAAATGTCTGGTGTTTAAATCCGCTTTGAAACTTCCCTAATCTTCATTTTTACATTGTTGTTCTACACTATTTTACCTCTTTGTGCAGCAAAATGATTTAAATGAAAACTTTAGAGGGTAAATTTAACCATTTCTTTGTCACTATTGGTCCTTCACTTGCAGACAAGATACCACAGACTCCGTTGTCTATCTCTGGGATTAAGAGCTCTTCATCTTCTTTTGCATTTTGTCCTATCACAGAATCTGAGCTTATTGATGTTGTTAACAAAATGAAATTATCTGCACCAGGACATGATGAATTGAAATCCTCAATACTCATAAAATGCCTTCCATATATCTCCAAACCACTCCTTCATATTTTAAACCTCTCTCTTAAATCTGGTGTATTTCCCGAACAATTTAAATGGACTAAAGTCATTCCTCTCTTTAAAGCAGATGATCCCTCATTATTTTCCAATTATAGACCGATATATCCATCCTACCATGTTTTTCTAAAATATTAGAAAAACTAATTTATAATTGTTTGGCTACATATCTTAATGAAAACAATATTCTATATGATCACCAGTATGAGTTCAGAAAAAAACACACGTCTATGGCCCGAGCCCAACTAGACAACATCACCAAAGCTGCCGATAACAAGGAAATTACTCTCAGAGTATTTGTTGATCTATCAAAGGCATTTGATACTGTCAATCATGATATATTATTACAAAAACGTTCTCTTCTTGGTTTAAGTGGCTCAAGTTTGTTATGGTTCAAAATCTATTTGTCAAATAGAAAGCAATTTGTTTCTTGGAGTAATACTTGTTCGGATTACAGGTTGATTTCTTGTGGTGTGCCTCAAGGATCGATTCTGGGCCTGTTACTCTTTCTTATTTACATAAATGATCTATACATGGTATCATCTAAAGTATTTTTTATTCTGTTTGCAGATGACTCCAATATTTTTGTATTTGGTAACAATAGTCATAAACTAATATCTGAAATGAATATGGAATTGATCAAGGTTGACACCTGGTTCAAGGCCAACAAATGATCACTTAATATAAAGAAAAGTTCATACATGTTATTTTCCCCTAGAAACCAACAAGCTACTAACGCCCTTCCAAATGTTCATATTTCCAATAACATTTTGGAAAGAGTTACGGTAACTAAATTTCTAGGTGTTATGATTGATGAAAATCTCACTTGGAAAAATCATATTGCACTCATCTCGAACAAGATGGCAAAGAATATTGGAGTAATCAGACGTTTACGGCATCTATTACCAAAAAAAATCTGTATTAATTTATATTATACTATGATTTATCCTTATTTCATACTGCAATGTCATTTGGGCAAGTACCTTCATGAGCAACCTCAACTGTATCTTTATCCTGCAAAAACGTTTTATCAAAATGATTACTGTACATTTTCCAATAGACTAACTAGATCCACCCATTGTTCCAATCCCTAAGTATTCTCCCTATTTTTGCTGTAAATGTTTTTCAGATTTGTTTTTTTGTCTATCAATCCATTCACAAGCTACTTCCAACCTCTTTTTATTCTTTATTTCAATTCAATTCCCAAATTCATCACTTCAATACTAGGTCTGCAAACAATCTCCATCCCACCTTTTTCAGGTCTACTTTTTCCCAATTTTCCATTAGATTCAGAGGTTCCTCTTTATTTGAACACCTTACCACACCATATTAGAGAATGCTCGGGTACAAATACTTTCAAAAAACAAATAACATTTTTGCTAGCCCTTAACCATTCATTTCCAGTACTTCTCTGCACACCCTCATTAGATTCCTGTTTTTGTTTTCTAGCAATTTAGCTTATTTTCCTTAGTTGTCCTATGTTTTACATATTTGTGTAGATCTTGTTTGTTTCACTATGGGAGGACCACTTGACAAGCCCTTATGGGTTTTTTTGGTTCCTCCCGCACATTTTCTGTTATATTGTGTTTCTTTTTTTTATTTCCTTTTTTTTCGACATACTGTTCGTCTGTACTTTTAAAACGGTTGTTTTTATGTGCAAATAAACTAAACTAAACTAAACTAAATGTGTAGAACTGCGGAAATCTCCCAGACTTTTGAATCGTTATGAAGGCCCTGCAGGTGAAACGTTAACAAGGTTGGTAAATGGCTGTATGTATTAATACATTTGACAGAGAGGAACTGATGTCAAAGCATCAGGATGAAAGCGTGGATTTGAGCATTTTGTGATTTGACGCATAAACCATGTGCTAACCCTAAAAATACAACTCTACCATGTGCATTAAAAAGTCCACGTCTTGAGACTTTTCTTCGTTGATAGAAACGTCCGGTCTGAGCATTATACAGCCTTACAGGGGTCCTGCTGCCACGGTGAAGCCACCGAAGGCACATCTCATAGCTACGCTGAGTAAGATTGACAGGCTTCTGAAGTGAACCTCTCGCCCTGAGTGTGTGTGTAATGTGAGACGGGTCTTATGACAAGCACTAATCAGCCCAGACTCTTGACCCCCTGGCGCTAGGGCTGACACAAGGGAATGCAGAGCTAACAACTCCCCCCACCTGTGTGTGACAGTGTGTGTGTGTGTGTGTGTGTTGCTTTAGGTAACCGAGACAAACCAGGGAAGTTTTCACATTCAGTACGTTCAGCCTCAAATATGAATGATATTTAAAAGGGAAGCAGATATGTGAAAGATGTTCAGGATGTAAGTATCTGTTCAAGCCGTCTACATACATACAGTATCTGCTATCTACATTTATGGAACTGTTGTTTCAAGTTTTATGGAAAAGATTGACACCCCATAAATATGGACCCACGAGGGTTCTAATCCATCTCATTTTCACTTAACGTATAAAACATAAACTCTTTTGAAGTTGTAAACACGGCTTTGTGATTTACTGCGGTGTATTTAGGATCTGGTTTGTCATTCCACCGCCCATGCTTTACACCCATGCCTCACAGTATTTTTAGTCGTGTCCCTACGATAATCTCGGTGCCGCTGGTGCAACCGCACCTATCCACTGTGAGGAACGAACTTCAAATAAAGCATGTGAGGGAAAAACAAACAGGTTTATTTGAAAGGATGTATGAAGTTCCACTGCACCTTAGTTATTTCTCTGCCTTCACCATCCTCTTCAGGGGAGGAACCGCGGAAGTTCTGCTCAGTTTTTAAATCTTTGTATCAGCAGATGATTTTCCAAACAGCTGTCACAGTATGACAATGTTCATTCATCTTTAATAGAATTGAATGAATCCCAAGACCCCCACAATATCCAGGTTATGTAATAATAATTACATTAATAATCATTCATTAATAAACTAATAATTAAACATATCAACATGAAATGGGTCAAAACTACCACAGATACAACAATAACCCAGGTGAGATATAAATGGACTGCTTAAGTGTCCCCCACATAAAACATCCACTCTGGGCCCATGTCCTTTCTTCATCCGTGTAGCTGAACCAGTGCAGCCAGTGCACATGGAGCCCACAACTACATACACGGTCCCGTTGCTCCGCCTCTTTATCTCTCAGATGGGCTCGGCATGACAAAAGTTACACACAGTATCAATTTAAGATACTTTATATATCAGGACATTTTACGGAATAACTAAAAATAATAATGTAGTCCTTACCAGGTCTTAAAATTGGGGAAATACACATTCAGAAGAACAACACATATTACAGTGTCATTATTTACTGAACAAAATAAACCATGAACTCATGTTCGACAAGAAATACTGTACATCAAAACAAGTCTAAATCATCATCAACCCCTGTGCTTTACAGTTACATGATGTTCTGGGTGTCACCAAACAGTGTGTTATATCTGCTTTACTCTGGTCCGTACCGAAAAGACTTGTGGTTGGTTCAGAAGCAACATTGCAAACCTCAGCAGTGCTTCAATGTCGCCTCCCAAAAAAGCCATGCTAGTTCTTTGTAACTAAAGGTTGGATTTCTTCCCCCCTTTATGTCCGTGAGTACCGACTGATGTCCCTGTGTGACATTTGGAGTTGGTCTGAACATGTTCCACGTAGTTCCAGCAGTCAGCTCATACTTAGTTTTTGCACACCCTGATTCTTTATTTGGACTTAATGCTTGGAAAATAAATCTTGAAACACCGTAATCACCTGTTTCTGTCCATCTGGGATTGTATTTAACTATTTTAAACAGCTGGTAAAGTGTTAAAATAAATCATTATTACTGATACCGAAAACTGATAGGAGTACTTATTGTTTCATGACTGTAAATATAAATGATCAGGCTGCCTAACTAACTAAGTTAAAGCAGGCTAGCTTTGTCCTTATTTGGAATATTAGTGACATCAAAACTGAGCTTAAATCCTATTTTGCTTGTTTCATCTGTAAAACTAGATGAACAAACAAGAAGTGCTTTGGTTTGACCTGGAAATGTTCTAAACGACATTTTAATCTATTCAAAGACAATGCAAACAACACAGAACATGTTAAGTTTAGGAAGGTATTTCTACATTTGGGCACAGTATGGCTCCTGGATTCAGGTGTTTATGCAAAATTAAACTGCTCTTAACTCCAGTGCATCAATAATCTGTAACTCCAGCAGGAAGCTCTTCTGGATGTTTTTGAACCTTTGTGACAGCCTCCTGGCTTTCACATTAAAGCCCCCAAAGTCAAGATTAATAAACAAGTTTCCTTTAAGTTCCCTTAGATTTAAATATTAAAGATCAGTCATATCAGACCAAAGCCTCCCTCTGTGGATCTGCCTTGTTTTCGCTGCGTTAGAAACTTGTAGTAACACATTCAGGAACAGCAACAGGACAGAGAAACTGTAATTGCTCTCCAAATGTGCCCTTTGTATCTGCTAACTGCTGGGCATCAGCTATGCTGCGATCACGTGTGCCTTCACGTCTGTGTGCCGCCTCACATTACAGTCACGGCGACACTAAACCGGAGCGACAGCAGCTTTCTAGAAGCATCATCCGTCCCGCGGGTAAGACAAGTTCTCGCCTCGGTCCAAACAGCGCAGCGTGCATCTGCACAAGAAGCAACATCACTGCGACTCATCCAGGTGGGTTTTATTGTTTTCCAGAGTGCACTGACACAAAAGCACAGTGTGCATTAAAGAAATACAAATATTTGATGCCATAGTAATGTGAATGACTGATTTATAGAAAAAAATTAAAATAAAAAGGTTAACAAGTGGAACATGAAACTGGCAAGTTACACAATGTTTTAGCCGCCATGCTTGATACGGAGAACAGTAGTTTAGCGTCGAGAGTGGACTAATTATCCGAGTACTGATTGGACAAATATATCAGAGTTGTTGTATATGCTGCCACAACTCCCAAACGCATCGTGATTATACAAAATGTCATATATGGCAGATATAACTATAAAAAAAAAAAATTAAAAAAGAAATGTAAACCACTCACAGCAGATACAAAAATCAGCTTTTTGACATTTGTGGCAAGTTAGTTGATGTGTTATTACAACATAAAACACAATCAAATAACACCTTGACTTATGTGGTAATAAATGATTGACAACTTGGACGTAATCAAGACTTCGACACCTTGGCGTATAATTGCTCAGTACAACATTCTTAAAAATGCATTTTTACATGACACATAGTTAATTTTTCAATATATTTTTTTTTAATTGTATTAAATAGATAACATGAATCATAATCCTACATGGACAAAATGCAGGGTTGTATAGTGCAGGGAGTTTTCATAAAAAACATCTTCAAACTGTAAAAGGGAGCATTTACAAAAATCACTGAGGCTTTTTTTTTTTTTATTCTCTCTCGACTGAAAACTCACCGTCTGTGAAGACAGAGGCTTCAAGTGTTTTCACCCGACTCTCTTTCCAGCTATAATCTACAAAATAATATTTACTATACGACTAAAGTCAACAACATCCATCTCCCATGTCCATCTCCTTCCCCTTGCATAGAGTCCATCTATGTTACTAAACGTAGGCTGGTTTTCAACTGTCTCGCTTTGGTAGATCAAAGCAAGACAGACCCTTCTAGTGATCTTGTTGCGCTCCAAGAGGAACTAAATAAATCTCACGGAGGGAAGTGGTGTAATGCAGGAAGGTGTCTCCAGCCAGTTCCACTTTGAGCGGATACTTTACAGTACCTCATGAATGCAGTACTGTACACGAGGACACCGAGAGGCCGCCAGTCAGTTGTTCGTACGATTTAGGCTCGCGGTGACTGAACGAGTGTAACAGCAGCAACAGTGTTGTAGTGGATCAGGACTTAGAAAACACACTGGCTGTAAAAACTTATTGCAACACGTGTATCAAGTCTTTCCTGCACCAAAAATGTTAGTATTGGAGATTTAAAAAAGAAAAAAAACAAGGAAGACTGCTGCTTGTTAAGCTTTGTGTAAAATCCAACAACGTTTGAACTGAAGGACCGCACACATTAACAGATTTGGGTGGAGGTGCATGTTATAGATGGAGTATATTTTACGCTTCTGTGTTGATTTGGAAGAGAGCAGAATCGGGACAGCAAGTTTCCCATCATGCAACTTTGGTTTCCACAGTACCACAATGCATGGGTTTATTTGGGCCAGTCCACTGTGGCAAAGAAGGGGTGGGACTTGATGTCGTCCACTCCTCCCACACCTGCCCCCAGTCTCTCCATTGGGTTGTACTGGAGCAGCTGCACACGAGGACAACACAGAAACAGAAACAGGTGCTTGTTAAACCATGAGTGGCTCATAACGCAGTACACCTACTGATCTGAGGAATAAAGAACTAACAAACTATAATTACTGTATAGTTATAGCATTTATTGCTCATTAGTTGTGACAGGCTGGTTGTTCCACATAACAATTTTACAGTTTAAGTTAAGGATACAGGAGTATATTGCTTGTATGTTTAGTCAACAGCACAAACGCACTAAGTTTATATAAGACTTGAGCTTCGTTGAGCATCGGAAAAAAATCCAAGCTACACATATTAATGTAAATCTAGAGATAATCAGTTCTGAAGATTTGTAATTAGATTTAAGATATCAGCGTGGTGCCAGCGCTGTTATTAAGGACATATCCATCAGGAGCAGCGTACAACTGAATATCTGTCGTCATAATCTGTATGATAATATAGAGATTATGACGGATAAATAAACATACATTGCTAGTTTTTATATGTGGATATCTAACTCAATCATTAATAGCTGTAGCAAGTCAAAGTAGTAATTCCTATAATACTATTTTTGCAATTATTCACTAATCATTGTTTCTCTATAGAAAATACTGCAAAAAATCAATTTCACAGAAGGTAATGTTATGAGCTGGCCACTCATTTTTAAAATAAATTCCTCACCTTCCAGTTTTGAACCCTTAAACTTGTGTAAACCAATTTGAGAACTGTAAACTCACCCTCTAAGAGAGCTACTAACTTGACTAACTTGGGACTCCCTGACTGAGATGAACTGAGACTCTCACCTGCTCCAGCAGAGACCTGGCCTCCTCTGAGACAGACTCTGGCACGTTGAGAGCTGTGTGGCGACCGATTCCCGCTGGATGACACCGCAGCAGAGACTGTTCAGAGAGAAGGAGAAGTGGAAAGAAGAGGGGCAGATTACCATCGGTGCAAAACACGGGACGTCCTGACACCCACGGAGCCTAAGTCGACGTTAGAGCGCCAGAGCTGGACAAACAGGAGGAGACCAAAGAGTCGGAGCACCTGAAACAACACTGATTCTACCGACAACAAAGTCATGATGTCACCGCTGTTGATCGTTCTTGGAAATGTTGTGGGTATCCGACAGTTGAAGTCACAGGAAAAATAAAAACATTATTACTTTTGCTAGGTTTGTTCTCCATTCGGCTTATTGGAAGGTACAACAGTTAATAGATAGTAAATATGACAAGACTCTCTCGTGGTTTTACCAAAGCAAACCCTCTCTAAATCGGTTTAATTAAGGAGAAACTTCTGCAATGCTTTCCTTACCCACACAATACGGATATATTGTTGACTAATCTCTGCATGCTGCAAAAAACCCACCTACAGTGACAAACTAGAAAGGCTAGAACAGAGTGAGACAGAGCCAGGCTCTGTTTGTGTGTTTTTTTTTTGTTTTTTTTTATCAGTTTGGGCTGCTGCCTCTCTCCCTCTCCTCAAAGGTGCTGCAGGAGTTCTGGCTGCGTTCCTAGCTGCAGTTAAGATTGCTCCAGGCAAGATCTTATCCTGCAAGGATCAAGAGACACTATGTGTGCCTGCATGTGTTTATTCTTGCCAGGGTTGTACAGAGACATAATTATCAAAGGAGACATCTGTGTGACTGAGGTTTTTTTTTTCCTCTTGTACAGTATGCGTGTGTAAAACTCAGGTAAGCAGAAGTATAGCGTCAAACACAACAGCCTGAGGTCTGGACCGCTGATGAAGCTGATAATCACAATGTATTCCGATGGAAAAATTAGAGGGGAAACTGACAGTGGATAACTATGCCATTGTGTGTGTGTATTTGTGTTTCAAGGGGAGCAAGTTCTAATTAATATATGCATGTAGTGACAATACATTTTTATCTTATTTCAAAAAGCGATGCAATGCTCCCGTTCCTCCCGAGTCTGTCTTGAAAGATGCTCCCTCTGATCTAGGACCAGCCAAGCTGCGGCACCTTGAGAGCTGCCCGGGTCTTCACCTTCCATGCTGATCCGAGGTCAGCGAGCTCCAAGCCCAACGCTGCTCCGGGAGCCAGCAAAGCAGCCCTGCGAGAGCTGACCCAATGGCCCAGCAGATGGAGCTCAGGCTGGGGGAGAAAGTCACACCGACACCCCTGGCACTCCCCGAGAACCAGAGTAAGAGACCACAGCCAAGACGCACCTCACACTCATCAACACACACACTCATCAACACACACACTCACACACACACACACATCAAAATTTCCACCCACTCAAACACATACAGACACGTGTGCAGAATCACACACAACCTGGCACAACCATAAAGAGTGTGAGAGAGTTGAAAGCCAAGACACCTACAGATATCCCACAACACCTTACCAACAAGGATAAAAAAATTTAAAAAACTGCTTTTTGTACTTTTTGACTCACCGTGCCTGTTAGGAGCTCAAACAGAACGGCGCCCAAACTCCACCAGTCACATGACACCGTCTCCTCACTGATGCCTCCCACCTCTAAAAACAGGAAAAACGTGGAAGAGAAAGAATGGCTAAATTAAAAAGCTGAGAAATCATTTATGTGCTGGGAAAGAACAAAGGCAAGACAAGTGATTACAAATAACTAAAATCGTTTATTCATCTTAAACTTACAATCTTTTGTAAGCATCTTTGTTTTACAACCTCAACATTAAACACCTGCTACAAGCAGCATCTTGGATTACTTGGTATTTGACTAAATGTATTCAATAAATTGAAAATAAGCACTAAAACACGAGCACAGTCTCACACACACACACACACACACACACACACACACACACACACACACACACACACACACACACACACACACACACACACACACACACACACACACACACACACACACACACACACACACACACACACACACACACACACACACACACACACACACACACACACACACACACACACACACACACACACACACACGCAAAGAGTGTGTCTCATAAAAGGCCGATTTGCATAATAAAAAGCAGTTAAATTGAGGAAACCGTCTGTGCCGCAACTTCACACCATCTGCATGACCTGACCTCAATGGCGGACACACACTCGCGCAACGAACACACACACCAAGAAATGTAAAGGAAGAACACTTGCTAACAAACCCTTTCAACACAACAGTTTTACTTTTCTTTACCAACATGGTTATAATTGGCTCTGATAAAGACTTCGGCTGAGAGCCGTTTCCTTTGTCTTTTAATATGCCGGGCTTTTCTCCCCCCGCAGAAGTACTAATCATAATTTTCATTGGTCAAGTGCCAGGAAATAGATGAGGAACGGTAAATCCTAAACTGATTAACCCCAAAGGTATTTCATCAGGACTGTTCTTTTGGATTACAAGTCCAAACCAACTCTACTGACTCCTAAATGACAGTTTAGGAGCAAAATATTTGACTGTTTTACTTCTTTAAATATTAAAGTCCGAGTACGACTGGAGCCTTTCCACATACACCTTGATTAGATGACAGTGTTTTCAGCAAGGTTACAAGAAGGATATAAAGATAATAAAGCCCTCTGAAGTGAGCATTTTATAGGACATTTGTCCACTTCTTCTTTACCTCTCCGTCCAAGTTTTACTGCGCGAGCGCGTTCTACAAGACTCTGATCTACAACCAGTCTTGCAGCTGTCATGACTGAAGGCTTCAGGGACTCGGCAGGAGTAAAACGCAGAGACTGAGAGTGACAGGCGTTTGTGTGTGGTAGCTCCACTGGGTACCAGATGGTCTCATGTACTGCTCAGCTCTGCTCTCCAGAGGGAAGGAGGGAGGGTGGGAGGGTGGGAGGGGAGCTGGTCACCCAGAGGGCTGGGACCCAGGGTCACAGCCATGCGCGCCCAGGGACCGGGCTCCTCAGCTGGGAGACCATATTAGAAAAAGATCCTTCATCTCCTGGAGGCTGCGGAGAACTGGAGGGGTCTGTGTGGCTCTCTTGCAGCCAAGGTTAGAGAGGGCTATGATACAACTTGCATGCTTGCTACACACACATAAATACACACAAACACACAGCCAACTGAGCAACCGCTCTTCAGGGCTTCCCAGGACCACTGTTTTGACAGCCAAGGAGAGAAGATCGTCATTGAACGGACCAGTGATACCTGTGTAGTTATGAGCTGGAGGGAAGATACTGGACACACACACACACACACACACATCTTAGAGCAAGGTCGATGTCGTCACAATGGATTAATGTCTAAGGAGCTGCGGGGAGATTACAGTGGTGCTGGCTACACTTACCGCTCTGTCAGAGCGAGGAAGGGAGCAAACGAGATAGAGAAAAAGAGGATGGGAAGGGAGAATTAACTGCATCCACAGGCCATGGGTCATACAAAGCCCATTGTTACAGTGCAGTACATTATGTGTACATCTCACAATCGCCACATACCTGCACTTAACCTGGCATTTTCTGTCTTAAACAGAAGATGGACCAAAAAAAAAAAAAGAATTCAAAGAAATTAAAAGGTTACAAAGGTGTGCAAATACAACAAGACAATTCAACGTGTTTGCTTCGAGGCCTCTTCTCCTTCCTTTTCCCCTCAACAATGCACTTCCCTTCTGCTTTGTATCTTAATCACAGTCCATCTCCGCCCTCACGGGGGTCATAAGGAACTTTCCCTCTTCTCCTCTTTGACAGACTTCCCTAAAATCATAACTGACGGTCATCACTGAAAGAGGAAGTCAAGTATATTCAGATAGGAAAGGAAAGGTTTGTGTTTGGTGCTTCACAGCAAACTTTTCTGTGAAATACTATCCAATAATGTATTATAAATCCTTTTGCATAAAGACATTGAAAAAGTGTCATAAATGGGTTTTAAATTTGTAAAACAATTAATAAAAAATTAATAAAATTTAAAGGAAAATGTCTGTTAGAATATGTTAATGAAGATGACACTCAGGGCCTGATTTACTAAAGGTTTGCGTGTGTATAAAAAAAGAGATTTTGCAGTATGTTGTATAATTGAAACTGGTTTGCTGTGATCGTTGATGGCAAACTCATATTAAGCATTTACATCGCTGGTTATTATGTGCCCCCCAATTAGATCTGTTCTGCCGCCGACTCTGTTTTAACCTCATCTGCCGTTCTTTTTGTCTTATAACTGCATTTATTCTATCGCAGATTTTCTCCGATATTGCGTTTCTTTTGGTAATGTTTAAATGTCTTTGCTGTAGTTCATGAATGTGTTTATTTGCCTCTTCCACTAATATTTGTAACTCCACCGCGTCAAATTTCATTTTGCGCTTGCGACTATATCCTGCTTTCCATCCAGACTCCATGGCGCAAAGTTTGCGCTCGCAAACCTTAAGACGTGCATCACCTCATTTAAATACTGCTGTTTGCACCTGTTATCAATTACGCACGCAATCTTAGTTGATCACCCGCAAAACACACAACAGCAGCACGCGGAAACTTTTTCAGTGCACACGCAATTTATTACTCTTTATTTAGGATCTTAGTAAATCGGGCCCTCAAAGTTTAGACAGATGTGTTAAGAATTAAGTTGCATTTTTATGTCACATCCGTAACACAGAGGACATAAAAACTTGACTGACTGTATTCGTTCAATGGCCAACATTCAACGGCCTTCTCAAGGTGTGCAGTCACTCAGCAACCTGTTCAGACTGAGGGTGAGCACCAACTGTTGTTTCTCCTTCAGACGATACTAATTATTTTCAATATTATCATTACAAAGCAAAGAAAGTCTGCCACATCCTGTCACTAGTGCATCAACTCAATGTAGAATGGGAGGTAAAGTCAAACCTGGACTTATTATTAAATAAATGTGTGCATCTGCATAATTATACCTCCGGAACCGAAACAGGTAAGTGCCTTATCACGAGCGTTCCTGCCTTCTGGGGAGACGGTTGTAATGGCCAGATAAAATATCTATTCAAAACAGCCCTTAAACAAACCTGTTATGTGCCTTCACAGTAAACTCAAAATACAAATAGTCAAATAATAAAGCAGAAGTACAGTCAGTGTCCAACATCTTCCTTGAAAAGCCTTTCAAAACAATGAGATGGCAGCTCAGTCAGAAGGGGAACAATATCTTATCTGTCATGAGATCGTATATGGCTGAATAGGTAAAAGGATCACAAAACATGATGGAGTCCTCAGTATCTGCCTTGTTACCTCAGAGAGGAAGAAAACTGAATTTCCCCTTTCTTAGTTGATGAAGACAATCAGTTTTGTCCTTGCTTCCTTCTAAAACAAACAATAAACAATTCTCATTTCTGATTAAAGCTGGACCTGCTATAGAAACTTAACTTTTTTTTTTCTTATCAGGAAACAAAACATTAGCCATCTGATGTTTATGACTAATGACAAAATGGTGAGAAAATAAATAAGCACATGTGCAGGATGAACGGATTAATATCCTGTCACTGTATTTTCCAAGTACACTCCCATGTTTTTTGGGTGTGAATATGTGTGTTTTAAAAACATGCTGCCCTTCTTCTAACACGCTCGCTCGCATGTGCACGCATATACACACGGGCGCATTCAGTCGAGCAGGCCCCCTGCTAGGTTTCTGGCAAACAGTCATAAATCTGTCATCAGGAATGAAGCCGTTGCTGGAGCTGACCCTGTCTGGATAAACAGCAATACATAACAAGGGCAGGAGAGACACACACTCACTAACCTCTGCATCAGTGCGTCTGTGTGAGGTGACACGCTGAACATGAGTAAAGTAAAAAAAAAAAAGACAATCAAGAAAAGTGAGGGATAGCCATTACTTTACAATGTGTGCTTATGACTGAATATGTCATGAAAATGGATAGAATGAGAAACCAGAAAAAGAGAGAAAGGTCCCTGTCTGTGAGTAAAGCAGTCAGTCCAAGTGATCGTTTCATTTCACAGCAGCACAGCACGCCCCCTGCTGGCAGCTAATGTGAATTACATTCAATAATCCACATGGACTCAAGTGGTCCGACAATCAAGATCTTTCCTATCTGATGTGGGGTAAGTCCGTTTGCAGAGAGCTGCGACACTTTTAGTGGCCGTGTTTTGCTTTGAAATACTTAATAACTTCTGGGAGTCAACTCAAACATCTTTTGTTTTTTCAGAATTCAATTTTGATTCAACAAGCAGTTCCTGCTGTCCAGGAATAAAAAGACATTTGTTGCACAGCGGTGACTAGTGTGCATGTCTCTGGTCAGCACTTTGGTTTTATGAATAATGCAGTTTAAATCTGACTCTGAGATTTACTCTTGTCTCTATGGCTCATCTAGCGCAGCCTACTAAAAATATATGCCTCAAAATGCTTATATTCCTTGTAGTAAGCTTTTAAAACAGGCCAAAATGAATACTTTGTATATTAGCGGAGCATTTGTTGCATTCAGATTTATTGTAAAAGTATAATGTTGCACTTTCTAGACACAAGGAGGATTTCAATCCTGGACTGAGAAAAGGGAATGAACATATGGGTCATTATATAGTCTGCATCTCTCAGAGCCTCCAGTGTTTTCAGTTAGCTGTCATCCATTCTGAATATTCAATAAAGATTAAATTAAACATATCCAGCAGTCCAAGCGTGCTGCCATTCCCATTCTGCCATATGCTTCCAGTTCTGGAATACTGAAAAATTAGCCACCTTTTGATGTCTAAAGCTTGTACATATGTACTCTAACACAAATGCTCCACCTGCCGCGCCTCGGCCCCCCACCCCCCGCACACAGAAGTGCTAAGTAGGAACTCGATGCCGTAGTCTAGCAGCAGTTTGTTTTAGGCAGCTTTTAAACAGCATGCCAGAGCTGCCACAAGTCAGCTGGGAAAAACACCCAGGGCTTACTGCTGACTGCTGCACAACACTGCCCTCTACAGGGCAGCCTCGCTGCTGACGGGGAAGAAGAGAAAAACGTCTTCAAGTTTAGCTTTTCAACCATCTTTATATTGTGTTCATGTCTAGAAAGAACAGCTACTTGTTTCCCATGTTTTAAAGGAACAGGCTCAAAATGTTTTCTTCATTCATGCACGTAAAGTGTATAAAACTTATTGAGAGACACCACGCACTGAACACTTTGGTACGTTTGAAGAAATAGACAAAAAAAGTGTGCTGGTGAACTCAGCATACTTGAAAGCCTGGAACTTTGTAGAAAGAGAGGCATATGATTATCATATCCTTTGGTTTAGAGAAGAAAAACCCTTGACAATGTTTAACAAAGTGAAGCACATTCACCATTATCATAGTTCACCATGAAGGGCAAACTTCCCTCAAGGTACAAAAGAACACAGACACATACACAAACATCTTAAAACTAAAACCTTGTTTACAAAAGATGAATAAATGCAAGAAAGAAGTATTGAAACCAAATATAGAGACTGCTTGTGATCTGTAGCGTGCAATGTGATCTATGAAACACTTTGGCGTTGTGAGGGCATGGAGATGCATGGCTTCCTGGGGTGACAAAAAAGGCCCAGCAAAGACTGTACTTCCTGAGGGTCGTCAGAAAGTATAATATCAAGGAAAACTGCTCTCTGGAGCAGCATTGGAGGACTGGAGGACTTACTCAGCGACCGCTGTATTAAAAAGGCAGAACATATCACATCTCTGTTTGCACTGTTGCCCTCAGGTAGATGGTACAGAGCAATAAAAACAAGAACTAATCGATTCAGAGACAGTTTTTATCCTACAGCTGTAACTAAACTTAATCTATGCAAAAACAAACTATGAACTGATATGAAGGATTGTGTGCATGTGTAGGCTATTTTTAATTATTTATTGGTTTTAAATCAGTTATTTGTTTCATTTTATATTGTGGGTAAATGTTTTATATATTATTATTATATAAATGTATATACTATAGTATTTATCTATTTATTTTTTAGCACTGACTGATGGCACTTTTAATTTCATTGTTTTATAAAAATGACAAAGAACTAATCTAAAAATCTAATCTAATCTAAAGATGTAATCTAATACATATAACGCTATACTCTCTGATTTTAAACAGGGTTATGCAAGAAAAAATAAGTTATTTAGCATCATGTAGGACACAACAATGGAGATAGCACACAGGTGGAGATCATAGTAGACTGTAGTAGACTCAAGTAGGTAAAGAGGGAAGAGAAAATGAGCAAGACATCCGACAAAAGTAAATCTTTATGTTATAAGCTTTGTATTAATTGGCTCAATTAAACTTAAAGCCATTTGAAGGCATGTGTATAAAAAAATATTTTTTTTTTGTCTTAAAAAGGCACAGGTTGAAAGAGAAATGGTGTATTCCAAGTTCTTGTGGTCTTAACTAAAGAAGCATGCGTGTGCTGCATCAGGCCCAGGTGTGGCTTTGTCATAAACCATTTCTGTACATTCAGTTCACAGAGACAGTTTTAAGTGGAGCAAAGACAGTTTGGTAGCAATGTGAAGGGAACCTACTAAAAGACTGAAATCTTGCACAATCCTAATATTTATATGTGTCTCACCTGGTGCACAGAACATGTTGGTAATGGCCTCTTTGTTACAGGACTCCTCCACATCACACCAGCTACAAAAGTAAGTGAGTTGAACGTGACCTATGAGACAGGAAAAGAGAAAACATATTTTTCAAAACTTAGATCGGATGTTTTGACGCTTGCAAAAATAGTCTAGTATCTCTCAGACACTCAACTTTTTAAAAGACTCACCCACCTTTAGAGGGTTTCCTTCCTCCAACCCTTTCTGACTCTCTACATCCCTCTGTGGACTTTTCAAGCAAAAACCCTGACGATTACTCCTGTTTAGCGGCTACCCGTTGACGCTATCATTAGAACTAATGGTGTCATTAGGTAGCCGTAGCCATTAGCCAGGGCTAACCAGACTGATGCACCACACTAGGCCGTTGATGGGCCCTTTAGAACAATAATTACCACCAGGGAGACGAAAACAGCCACTCAGCTAATTAGATGCTTGTTGATAACGAGCTGGAGAGAGATGATTGTAGGATGACAAAAGAAGTCGTTCAGGGGGGAAAGTGTGACCTCGTGGTAACAACAGTTTTCCTTCTAGAGGAGCCTTCACCCTTGTAAATAGATTAGATAGTGATTGATTGATAATGGTGAACGTTATTTACTTCTTGGTGGGCACATGAAAAAGACATCACACACAGCCATGACATTACAACTAGTGACAGGTAAAGTGACAAAAATCACTCATCTTATTACAGAGCACGGCTCTGCTGCAAGTGTGTGTGTGTGTCTTATTTATTTTTATACTATATTATTTTTCATATCATGGAGCCCTGGGTCTTGAGAACGTCTGAATGTTTTTTTTTCGTATTGTTTTTACCACCTAACAAAACATCTAAACAACTAAACGGACTGGCAAGCACAACCCATAAAGACCCCACATCATTACCACCAGAGTCCAAAGGAAATATTGATAGTATCTTAGTACCAGACACAAAGAACACCTCCAATGAGACATCTTCTGGGATCAAGAGGGAGACCTACTAAAAACTCAGTAGGAGCTCATAATGTCAAGGCAGTTAGATGTATATAATGGGATTTTTTTAAGCTTTGTCACCTATTAGTGACTTTTTTAACTGTGACTGAAGGAAGTATTTTCTGATAGAAAATACATAATAATATTGTTAAAAGTAAAGTCTGTGAGGCTACCTTAAAGCGTCATTTTTATTTGCTTTTATTGTATAAACTATTATGTTTAATCAGAATTTAAACTACAATTTATTTGTGTTAAACAGAATAAATAGTGATGAAATTAACTAAATGTAACGGCAAGTTATTTCAGAGATATTTGCTGGCTCTTTATTCTTTGAATGATAAAAAACATTTGTCCATGTCTATTTATCTTTTTGAAATAAATAATGTTCAGTTTTGCTATAAAATTAATCTCCAAGGCTTGTTACCTCTGCCATGGAGTGACAGGAGTAGGGTTGCAAAGGGGTGGAAAATTTCCGGTATATTTCCGGAAACTTTCCATGGGAAGTTAAGCTGGGGAATTTTGGAAATATTCCAAATTGGAAACTTTCCATGGGAATTATGGGAATTATGAGAATTTATGGGAATTATTGGGAATTTATGGGAATTAACTGGAAATTGGGGGTAATTTAAACAAACTGTATCATATCCAAACATTAGCACCTAACTTACCAGCTAGCTAGCTACTGTGTTGATACATTTTTATTTAATATTTGCAAGTTAAACATTAATACCATTATGGATCAAATATATTTACCCCATAATATTATCAAAACTTACGTGACTTTATATAGTCCGTGGGCTCAAATGTGTGGCTTCAATAGTCTTGTGCTTTGAGCTCAAATGTGTGGCCTCCAGGCTTCAAGAAATCACCTGTCCATGTGATGGAGGAATGCACAGTGCCTGTAGGGGGTGTGGCCTCAATAGCCCTGCAGTAAGCAATGTGCTGTGTGCATGTGATTGAGGAGTGTACTTGCATTAAATCTGGTTGTTTTAGCCAAGATTATGCTACAATATATTTCCCCCAACTATATTTAAGTTCCCTGTTAAGGGCCAACCTTCAATTCTGTAAATTTCTTATTTATTACCGTTAATTCCCGTTAATTCCCATATATTCCCGTTAATTCCCATGGAAAGTTTCCAACTTTGAAAATTCCCGGAATTTTGCAACCCTAGACAGGAGTAATGTGTAAGTTATTTTCTTTTACTTCTTGCTCGTGTGTCTTGCACCAAAGCTCAGTATTTTTAAACATTATATTAAAAAATTGTGTTAATAGCGCTGCACAAGGATTATAGATGTTATTAGTTATTTTTTTCAAAATCCCAGCAAGACTAGAATCCACATTATGTAGCAGCTGCTGTTTTTGCCTCGTCTGATGTTTTTAGAGACAAAGCTGTAAAACGGCATGTATCATCTTTTTTTGTGGCGGAAAACAAGAACCAAACAAATCAACAGAAACATTGGAACACAGGTTGCAAAATAATACTGAGCAGTAATGATTTATAACAGATATCTAACCTTGGTGGTCAAGCAGGATGTTATTGGGATTAAGGTCCCGGCAAATGATGCCCTCTTGGTGGAGGGAATCCAAGGCTGTCACCATCTCGACTGCCCAGCATCGGATAAACTCCTCTGGGATATGAGCTTGGGACGCAGCCAGTGACAGCTCGTCCAACTCTGCAAACATCCGTGACACTTCTTTATCAAGTTCATTACTAATAACTCCTGCTGATTCAACATCAAGATCTAATAAACTCTTAACCACTGCACAGGCTTGAGTCCCATTTGAGTCTGGAACAGGAACAGCGCTGTTGTCACTGAGATCTGGAACCAAGTCTGTGTTTACTCTCGTACAGGGCTCCAGTTTCTCACTTGGGGAATAAACATCTGAGGCATCTGTGTCAAGGGGGAGCTCATTGTTTTGACTTTCAGGGCAATCGAAAGGTTTATCCGAAGCTTCTTGTCCAAATGCCAAACTGTCATCCCAAAGTGAATTCAAAGGAGATGTAGACGCAACACTGGTGTCACAAGTTGCAGAGACTGTACACAAAGACGAGAGCTCTTGCTCTGGTGGCTGCTCCTCCTCCCCTTCATCAGGCTGGTTATGAAGCTGTAAAACATCAGGCTGGATACACTTTTGAGGAGAAGCTGTAACCTCTAGACCCAAACACACCCCTGAAGTGTCTAATTCTTCCTGCAAAGAGTCCAGCGCTCCACTCATCACAGGAAGATTGACCAACAGATCTGGCGGCTGACCCTCATCCTCGACTACTGCCTCTTTAAATGAGATGACCTGCACTGACTCATTAGAGTCTTTGTCACTACAGTCCATCCCCCGAAACTCCAAGCTGGGGCCCTTGACCTCCTGAGCCAGCTCTGGAAGATCTTCAGTGACATCAGAGCCCAGATCCGACGTAGAAAACAGCGAGCCCTGCTTATGGGAAGAGCGCTGCTCTCCCAAGTCAAGGCAGGTCACCTCACTAGCACTGTCCTTGCTGTCAATGCGAAAAAATTCCATGGGTGTGTGCTTGGACTGATCTAAAGTCAGAGGCACGGCAGGGGAACGCAAGGGGCTAAAAGCTTCGCTGTGATCATGCCCCTCACCAAGGTATTGATCGCTGTCATGGGCATAGCCACTTCTATCAGACAACTCACTAAAGAAGCCAAGCTCCTGAGAACTGATGGGTGAAGACAGACTGTCATCGTTAATAAGCGACTGGCTTTGCGAGGACTTGGTGGGTGTTGCATTTGACACCTCCACTGACAGCGTCTCCACTGACAGCATCTCCTGTTCGCTTTTCTTGTCCTCCTCCTCTAGTGCATCTGGCTCTACTTTCTCTTGCTCATACTCATTGCAAAGAGTCAAGTAACTGTTAGTGCACTCCTCTTCAGAAGTAGCTCCAGAGTCTGTTTGGGCCCCACTTTTTCCCATGAGTGCTGGAGGCAGAACACCTCTACGAGGAGACGCAAATCGCTTCTCTCCTTCCTTCTGGAGACCCACTGCAGAATCTGACCCAGCAGCGGGCCCCGAGTCGCAGCTGGCTGAACCTTCATCCAACTTGGGGATGGTGTGTTGTGGGGTGTGCACCGCTGTCGTGTGGCTCTTCTGGATAAAAGGAATGTCAAAGCTGTCCTCTGGGCTGGAGTTGTGCAGGTACTTTCCAATGTGAGACCACAGCTTTCCACCTGAAGTCAAAAACAAGGAATATTATTAACAAAGAAACAAGTAAGAGTGCAAAATGCACACAGATGGAAATATAAGAAGAGGAACAGAAAAAGTAGAAGGGAAAATGTGTCTGAAATACTTTTCTTGAGTCAGTGGAGAAGGACTGTAGGAAAAGTATTTCTGAACTCTTCTTTAAGTTATTTGGAAAAACACATCAAGGCAATTACAAAGTCAGCCTACTATCACCTTAAGAAAATATCAAGGATAAAAGATCTTAAAACTAGTCCATGCATTCATCTTTAATAGCTTGATTATTGTAACAGTATATTTACAGGTTTACTTAAAAAGTCAGTTAGACAACTGCAGCTCATTCAGAGCTTTACAACGTAACGTTTTTACAGGTCCGTCAGAGGATAGACTTTAAAGTTCTGAAGTTGGTCTATAAATCTTTGAATGGTCGAAGACCAAAATACTCCTGTGACCTCCTGACCCAGTAGGGCCCCTCAGGTCATCTGGATTCGGTTTTTCATCAGTTCCCAGAGTCAGAACCAGATATGGAGAAGCTGCATGCAGCTTCTCCATACATGTCTCCCCACATGTCTGGAACAAACTCCCAGAAACCCTCAGATCAGCTGAAACACTCAGTTTATTTAAATCCAGGTTGACGATACACCTGTTCTCAGCTGCATTTGATTACTTTTAAGCTTAGTTAAAAAAAACTATCATAATTTAACTTCTGTTTCATCTATTGTTCTTTTTTATATCTTTCTTTTTGTTTAAACTTTAAAAGGAGCATGAGGCAGGATTGAGGCAGGATTTATGAAAAAAATTTGTATACGTTTTAAGTTTTCTAGTAATAATGTCAGATGAAGCGTTCCAAACCAAAAAGAATGAGCCCTCTAGTGTATCTCTCTGTTGCCTTGAACAGGCTGTGTGCTGCAAAATGTGCTGAAATTCGGTCCGGAATTTCCCGCGCTGTCCTGCGGATGTGATGTCAAATGATGCTGCATGCGCGTTCTCCCCGTTCTCCTGTGCCGGCTTTGCTGTTGGCTGCAGTACCCCCGACGGCCGTCGTGGCGAAGGGTGGCGATATAGAGTCTCATTTCTTAAAAGGAGCCTCAATCTCCTTTAAATCATGCCTTTTTTCCTACTATGTGATGACGTTCTAATGTCTCTACAAGGCACTTTGAATCACTTTGTTGTTTAATTGTATACAAATAAACTTGCCTTAAAGGTATTGTGACATGAAAAACACATTTTTCTTGATTTTTTGTGTTTTGTTGGGTGTCTTGACATCAATTACACCCAAAAAACAACGAACTTTTAACATTCAGTGTATTGTGTGCTTTCTGGGATTTTCCGCATAACTGTGCAAAAACGGCGCATGTGGTTTGCTGGCGGGTCGTGACGTCACGACCCGCTAAATCACCGCCCCCTCCACCCAGCTCCCTGCCTCCTCTCCTCTCCAGCGCACCATAAAGGCTGATTTATGGTTCCGCGTTACACCGACGCAGAGCCTACGGCGTAGGGTTACGCGGCGACGCGCACCATACGCTGAACCCTAGGGCGTAGGCTCTGCGTCGATTTAACGCAGAACCATAAATCAGGCTTAACACGGAGCTGTTTAGAGCCTCTTTTGTTTCCATCACCGGAGGAAAACTGCTAAGAAGACCCGCGGCCACCGACTGGACTTAAGATAAGGGGACAGTGCTGCTTGCATGCCTTTATTTTTATGATTGTTTGCTGTGGTTCGCCCTGCTGCTTTTCCGTGCATGCTTCGCCTGTCGCCCCGGCTTAACTCTCCGACGCCGCTGTGAGCGTATGGCTGGGTTGGAGGAGGTTTGGAGGAGGAGCGGGGCAATGATTGACAGGAAAGGGGGAAAAGGAAGCGTTTTTCACGGCGCAAAAAAACACTGTAATAAAAAGCCAGGAATGGAGTACTAGAGTGAAGTTTTTCTTGTTACACTCTTTTAGACACATTTGAGGGATGTTGGCCAAGACTTTTAATAGTGTTAAAAGCATGTTAAAAATGATGTCACAATACCTTTAAGTAACATTAGTCTCAAATTGGTTCTGGGTCATAATCATTTTTCATGTTGGTAGCAACAGCAAGTGTCACTGGTTAGTGATTACTGGTAACACAAAAGTTGAAGGTTGTTTCAACTGTATCCGGTGAACAGACACTTGTCTTCAGCACAAGTGTCTTTCAGAAAAGTATCTATTTTCCGCCAAAATAAAAGGGATGATTCCATGCAGCATTTTCAATTTGAAGTTACTGTGAGGCATTTAAATTGTGATAGCATACACGATTTTACATGATCATTACAAGTCTGGAAGTCAATTCTGATAACTCTATTACATTATGTCACATTAAAAATGAGTGAGGGTGAAAAAGAAGACATCTTGTACTATTCATTAATTTCATCCATTAATTTGCACCCATTTATGTTCGGGTTGACGAGGCCGCAGCCTAAGCAGAGAAGGTGAGACGTCCCTCTAGCACTTCCAGGGAAATATGGAGATGTTCCAGAGACAGCTGGGATATATATTCTCTCCAGCACGTTCTGGTTCAGCCCCAGGGCCTCATCCATGTGCCTAAAACACCTTCCCTGGGAGTTGTACAGGAGGCATCCTAAACAAATGCCTGAAGAAACTCAGCTGGCTCCTCTCAATGAGAAGAAGCAGCAACTCAACTTTGAATCCATCCTGAATGGCTTAAATATTGAAGACAGTCAAACTGCCCTACAGAAGAAACCCATTTCAGCTGCTTGTGTCTACAATCTTGGTCTTTTGGAAAATGACCACGCCCATAGGTGTGAGCAAGAACATAGATCTACCTGTAAACAGAAGGCCTTGCCTTTGGGTTCATCTCCCCGTCCACAACAGCAGATCACGGAGTCTGCAGTGGCCTCCCTGTCAATCTCCTACTTCAATCTCCAACTCACCCAACAGCCGTTATAGTTTCAACCATTTACCGCTTCAGGTCTTATTTAGTTATCTGCACTTTGTGCAAGAAAATTGCCCACAAAGATAAAGTCGGACTCTTTCTCAAGTCTTTAGCCCACAGTGCTACTGTGCGTGAAGCAGAAACACAGTTGGATAATAGTTGACATTGTATAAAAGACATGCAACTTTCCGTATATGAAAACAGACAAAAATTGGTCACACACGCAAACATACACACACACACACACAGCTATTGGGAGAAATCAGAAGCCAGCATCTGTTGTGTGATTAAAATAAATAGGAAGTTCACTATAATGATAATGATAGTGGAGCAGCTCGGTGGCTTAGAAAGTTAAAACATCGACGTGTTGCTTTGTCCAATGTCACTCAGGTCATGGTCTCGCTTATGTTTATCTATTGATCTATCGTATTCTGATGTGAATAAAAACAAGGTCATTACAGAGGCAGAAAGAGGAGTCCTGGATCTCCTGACTTACAGAATTTGAGTATTAACTGCAGTTAAACTGTTTTTCATTAAACTGGCATTTGATTAGCTTTATTAAATCATGTTGAACAGCTCCATATGATATCTAATAGTGTCCACTAAAATTAGCGTAGGGTGGTTATGGAGTACACCAGACTGAATAGGTCGCAAGGCACGAAAAAATATGGCTACAATTCCCTGCATGCATTCTCTCACACACTCTCTCTCTCTCTCACACACACACACACACACACACACACACAAATCTTTGGATGAGTACAAAGTAAGGAGGACCAGGTGTTGGCATGGCTAATGAAGCATGGCACCACCTGGTATTCAGAATTATGGCCGGTGACACACACCCATCTCTATCAAATATCTATCTGAAGCAAGGGTACATTGAGGAGGATGAGAGCAGAGAAATGGGGATCAGGTGAAGCGCAAGAGAAGTGGAGGCTAAGAAAACCAAAGAAGTATCGATAAACAGATGAGTTTGATGTCCTGTAGTGTCTTACCTTCAGCGTATTGCAGCAGAAGAAAAACTGTGTCTTCAGAGACGATGAACTTCCTCAGCTGCACCATGTGAGGGACCGAGTGAGGCATGATGGTCTTTTTAACTCGCCCACAGTCACTGCTTTTCCTCAGACCCTGCATTAAAAAAAGAAGAAAAGAAAAGAGAATATGAGATTATTTGTTAAGGATAAAGTAAGAAGTTAAACTTTACACTCCCTGGTCAAAGAAAAAAAATAAATAAATCACTACCTGGATTTAACTACGTAACATTACAGAAGTACAGATGACTGGTCTGTATCAATGAAACAAAAACCGCCAATGAGACTACTAAACTACTACCGTAAATGAAACTACTAAAAGAGTGTCGGAAAGCTGAATGCAGGTGGCGTACAACTAAATTACAGCTTTATTATGACATTTATGAAGAGAGACTGAGCATTTATAATACAGAGGTGAGGAATGTAAGACAATCATATTTTTTTGATATCATTCCCTCAGTGCCTAAAAACAGCAGTCATCAAGCCACTTTTAAAATGAATAGTCTTGACAGGGCACTTATGAACAGCTATAGAGCCGTATCAAACCTTCCCTTTCTTAGTCAAATTAGTCAACTAGTCAAAAAGCTGTTTTCAACATCTATTCAATTTCCTGATACTAAATGACTGTTTTGATGTCTTTCAGTCAGGTTTCCAGCCACACCACAGCGCTGAGACAGCTCTACAAAAGGTCCTTAATGACATCCGCTCCAATACGGATGGTGGCAACATTTCAGTCATGGTCTTACTGGATCTCAGTGCTGCATTCAACACAGTTAACCATAATATCTTGAAAGACCAATTGAAAAACTGGGTGGGACTTTCTGGCACAGCACTTAACTGGTTAGAGTCCTATTTAAAAGACGGGACTATTTTGTGTCTTTAGGTAACTACAAATCTTAGCTGAGAAAAATAACATGTAGAGTTCCCCAAGGTTCAGTTCTGGGGCCTCTGTTGTTTAACATCTAGATGCTCCCACTAGCTCAATTTATGAAAAAAACCTAAAATGTGTTACCATAACTACGCAGAGGACACACAAATCTATATAACCATCTCACCAGCTAAAAACCAATAGCCAAGCCAGAAGTCGGGGAGTGGTTCTGGACTCAGAGCTGAATTTTAACAGCCACATTAAGACAGTAGTGAAGTCAGTCTATTATCACCTACAGTATAGAACATACCGAGGATTAAAGGACTGATGTCTCAGCAGGACTTAGAAAACTTGTCCATGCTGGACTTCTGCAGACTGGACTACTGTAACGCTGTTCTCACAGGTCTCCCTAAAACTAAAACCATCAAACAGCTGCAGTTAGTCCAGAACGCTGCTGCCCGAGTGCTCACTAAGACCAAGAGAGTTGACCATATAACTCCAGCTCTTAGATATTTACACTCACTTCCTGTCTGTCACAGAATTGATTTTAAAATCCTGCTGTTGGTTTGTAAATCTCTGAATGGTCTCGGGCCGAAATACATCTCTGATCTCCTGGTCCATTATGAACCAACCAGAACCCTCAGGTCGTCAGGGTCACGCCTACTTTATTTACCCAGAGTTGGAAGCAAAAGGTTGAGGAAACGTTCAGTTTTCATACTCCTCACCTGTGGAGCAAACTCCCAAAATACATCAGGGCTGAAGAAACTCTCAGTTGCTTTAGTCAAGGTAAAAATCCTTTTTATTTACCGCTACTGCTACATTTCAGTAATTTACCACAATGCCCTACAGCCTTTATTTCTTGCATCTGATTTGTTTTATTCTTTTTAACTTATGTTTGTCTTCTTTGTTCAATTCTGCCTTTAAACCTTTTTACTTTTTAAGCCATCTTAAATATCTTTTTACTGTATGTAAAGCACTTTGTATTGTCTTGTACGTGAATGTCCTAAACAAATAGACATGCCGTGCCTTGCCTTGCTACAACTGGTTGAACCACTGAGACTCCTTAAATGTTTGTTGAAATTTATTCAAACACATTCAACAGTAGAACTACAGCAATATTTAATCATGAAAGTAAGAGTTTCCGCGTACACGATGTGAAGACAACTTTCTTTTCTTCAGTGTTGTAAAAATCCATATTCCAACATAAATGCCAGGACTCACTGAGTTCACAGCATGATAAGAATCATTCAGCAGGCATGAGACATTACATTGGCCTCATCAGAGTCTCGACAATAATTCCACATTAACATCTTTGAGATGTGATGGTGAAGACTTGCACTGGTCTGATTTTCTTATCCTCAATAAAATATTTTGGGAAAAAAAAAAAAATTGTAGGTAAATAAATGTTGTGATGTTGTCAAGGCTTAACAAAATGATGCAAAGAAAGGGTGCCTTAATAAAAGCTGAAGTGGTCCAACAGATTATCAGAATGTGTGAGTTGTATGGAGTGCAAGTAGTGTTCAACACATATTCAAGGTCAAAATTAAGCAACTCAGATAATGCGGACACAGGTAGGAGAAAAAAAAAAAAAAGGGACATCTAGGTTGACTGAAGAATTAGAAAAGAGTGATGAGAACAGGAAAGGGTGTGGAAAAGGAGAAACCTTCGATTAGCAAAGTGCCACCTTTGCCTTATGGCAGCCCAAAGTCACAGCATTAATCAGGTTTCATACAGCAAGCATGGCTTTAAAAGAACCATACAAATCTATCAGCGCTACATGTAAAGTTCACATTGAGTGCGAGCATGTGTGGGTATGCATGCATGTGTGTGTGTGTAATCATTTGTGCCCGCACCGCACGTTGGCATCTGGCACACGTCTCACACCTGAGAGCAGAGGAGCTGACAGAGACAGGCCCATTAGAATCAATTACATCGGTCACACACAGGGGCTTTTGGCACACTTCACACTTACAGTCAGGACGAGCAGGATGCAGGGAAAGGCACACAAATATAAACACAAATAACACTTACTTTCAGGACAAATGTCTCCTGTGTTCGCTTGTCCATGACCAGAAGAACCTGTAATGGAAGAGTGGCGTTAATAGCCGAGTGTGAAAAGACTAAGATGATTTAGAGGATACGTCCTCCAGAACAGTGCTTTTTTCTGTAGGATTAGACCGCGTTACACATAAAGGTCATTGCAAGATAAATGAAGGTCCCTAAATCATACTAGTAAAACCGACTAACATGCTGGAAGGTGAGGTGGTGAGCAAAATAAGCCTCTGTCATATAACACAAACAAAGGGTATTTACAGAGTTCATGCCAGAAAATATATAGAAGTGAAAGATTCATTTACAATCCTCTTTAAATGAGATACAGATATTTCTTTCCTGTGCATTTTTGTTATTTTGGAGCATATGTGCTCCTTGGAAAAACAGTCACAGCTGAACGCTGCAATACATCTTAACAGAGACAAAATGTGTTAGCAATGTCCTCTCTAAATCATTCAAAAGGGCCCGAATTCCAACAACATCAACAAAAAAAAAAAAAAAAAAAAAGGTCCAACATCTTATGAATACACTTTCCTGCGTTCTCTTCAGTCTTTTTCTGATAGCTCTATTTCCTCCCTTCATCAACCCTGCTTTTTCTCTCTGACATCTCCATTGCTCTTCTGCTCTCTCGCCTCTCCACGGGAGCGCTTGAGCATATGTGCGTGACCCGATGTGCGTTTGTGTGTTAGTGCGGTGCACGCCTTGCGAGTGTGTTCCCTCCAAGCGACCCTGACTGGGACCAAACAGGTGCAGGCTAAATGGATATGAATGAAGCTGTGAGTAAACAGAGTGGCACTGCTAGCCAGGGTGCTAATATAATTAAGAAACAAACATCAGGGAGGGGGGAGGGGGGTAGAGAGGAGGGGCATGGGGGGCAGTAGGGTGAGGAGCTCTCTCCATCTGTCCCCTTAGTCCTCATTTAAAGTGAAAGGAGGAAGTAGGAGGAGAAAGACAAGAGGAAGGACAGGCCTTGCTGGATAGCTTTTTTTTTTTTTCCTGTGTGCTTGAGTAGTTTCTAAAATAATGCATGTTTTGCACCCACTTAAGAGTTACACATGCTGGAGTTGTGTCAATATTTTCCTTAGGGTTTTGTGTGTGCGTGTAGGATGTGCATCATAGATGCAATGTTGTGTGTCATTCCCTGAACTGCTAGCCAAGTCATTTCATGGCTGAGTGGTGAAGTTGCTTTGCCGGCAGCTGGTGAAAGGATCGGCAACCCAAACTGACCTTGTGGTAGTCATAACTGACGTTAAACATACACACACTCAGCCCCTCACCATATATCTAGTGAATCTATTATGTTTTACTGCCACAGATAACAGAGACAATAGAATAAGGAAAGGACACAAGGAGGAGAAATTTGGAGATAAATATAGTCCCCATTCTGGATCAAGGTTCCTCATTCAGAGAGTTACAACATTAAAATTAAGAAAGGTTAAATGTTTCTTTCAACAATGATATTTATATCTTAAACAGATTTTCTTACTGGTTCCATGAATGAAAAAACTCAAAATTAAAAACAAAATGTGGTTGTAGTTTGAACATCGCTAGGTTACAAGCTTAAACTGTAAGCTTACCTTGTCTATAACCCCTAACACTCTGTATGCTGACAGCTCATCAGACGGGCTCTGCTGCCCTCCTCTGCTTGTGGAAGAGCAGCACTGAGCACCAAAGGCCTTGGGAAAACAAAAAAAAAAGATCAGTGTTTGAAGGTTTTAAATTTAAACTCTAGCGAGCAGTAAGCTAGTACATTTGAATAAAACAACAAAGAATGACAGACAGCAACATTTCACTCCAACTTACCACTGTCTGCGTTGATCCTTGACCCATGTTGCTTTTCAGATGCTGACTGGAAATCAGTTCTGCACGCATCAGATACTCAGCAGTCTTTTTCTTCACTGCCTCTCGCCGAGTGGCACTTGGCTCAACTAAGAAGAGATACCGGATTTGTCTTTACAAATCATACTGACATTTACTGACAAATATCAGATTCTTACTATGAAGAACTAAAGAGTTAAAGTGAAAAAAATCATTAAGACCATCTTATGAGATCACACTAAAGTTATTGCATTAACATATTTAAGCAGATACTTAAGCTATAAATAAGTGCACCTATGGTTTATGTATGCTTGAATTATGGGATATTTGGGGGGGACATTTTAAAGTCTTGTTCACTTCTGGGCCATGGATGATTTTTTAATGGGTTTTTGACCCAAAGGTTAACTAAGCTGTACTGTTTTATCAGTATGTTGTGCTGCTTGTAAATTTAACCATGGCTTTCAGAAGCATAATCCTCAAACCTGAAACTTGCAGTAAAAAAAGACTCTTATTTTTGTCAATGAAAATACACTTATTGGCCACAAAATATACACAAATGAGAAAATGCAAATATCAGGAATACAATGTTTTCTTGGAAGCCTGAGGCTGTAGCATCTATGAAGACATTTCTTTGACCTGTATAAACTAACAAATGCTGATAGAGATTAAAGCTACTCCATTACTAAAAACTACTAAAAAATACAAAAACAACACAGGATCTTGTGTTGTTTAGCTCCAGATTCTCCAGATATTTATCTGATCACATATTTAAAGGCTGCACTGAAACTCTAAGTGACAACACAGCATACAGTAATAGGTCTAGAGTCTATGTGCATTACATCAAAGCAGTTCATGAGGACCATTTACACATTAGGCAGGTGGTTGTGTAGACTGCATTAAATTGCTAAAATTCCATAAAGTAACAAAAGACTGTTAAAATGTATAAAAACTGAAGTGAAGTGAGTGACATTTTTGGATTTGCTTTTAAAATAAATATTCAATGACAGTCTTTTGGTAACCAAAATAATGCCTTTACATGCTGTGGAATTCCCTGACCAAGAATATGAAAACAATCCATGTATGTATGGACTCAAGTGGAAACTGCTAAAGTAGAAATAGAGAAAAAAAAGAAAACAAAACTCCCTAACCTTGCACTCCTTGCAGCAGCAAGTCGACTCCACTGCGGTAGTACGAAAAAGCGGCCTCGTAGTCCTGTTCTTTTTCCTTTTCAACTGCAAAATGGATGAGCTCACTGGCTTTGTCCAGGTAGTCCGACTTAATGTCTTTAGCGTTGCCACCGCTGCTTCTCTTCAGACTGCCGGAAAAGAGCTGCGCTCGACTTGACCAGCTGACCTCTGGGTTAGGGGCTGAAGATGCAGGGACAGGGGCAGGTGATGGGGTTTGGCGTTCATGCAAAGAAGGCAAACGAGGGCTGCAGCTAGTGCTAATGTTGGTGGCTCCCCGCTGTGGCTGGTTTGGGGAGGTGCGACCTGAGGCCATGCCATCATCCAACCCAGCCAATGAGTCTGTATCCACTGCCAAGGAGGTCAGGTCACTATCACTAGACGGACCTGAAAATAAATGAATCAATTAAAAAAAAAACCACAAGAAATACATTTTTGATGGGCAAATGCATGTTAACAAGTCTAATAAACCCTACCGCCATACTCGGATGTGATAGTCAAATCCTCTGCTCCACTGATGTCCCTTAGAACTGAAAAACATGTCCACGCATTTCAAAGCAAATCTGAATTAACAGCCATTATGAATTAATACAAATACTGATTTCAGGAAAACCCGTTGTGTGTAGCCCTACCATCAGAACTACAGTCAGATAAACTGTCTGTCAGGAAATCAGAATAGGGCTCAGCTGGTCCAATGAGCTCTGAGCCGTCTTGGACCTCCCCTCCCTGGAGAAATTAATAAAAAGATATTACAATGCATATTCAATCTGGGACAATACTTGTATCTTTGCACAAATGGGATGCGTACCTTGAAGAAATCTTGGATGTGTTGACTATTATATAGAGCAGGGATATTTGCAGAAAACTGCAGGAGATCCTCTGAGCACTGTCTTCTCTCTTCAATCACTGAATCATCAAATCGACCTTCGAATGCATAAATATATATATATATATATATATAAGCTGATACAATGAGTGCATTATTATGAAGTATATGATAATTATATACAATTGAAGAAAAATCCCTTTTTAATCTGTACATTTATTAAGTTAAATGTCTGAATGAATAGGCAGGCATAGTTTCTCACCAAATACTTTGGCCTTAGCAAAGGGAGGGAACAGTTCAGACTGGCTGCATACATTTTTATGCAACTGCCAGAGACTTTGATGAAGCTTCCGGAAATCACTATATCGCTTCCATACTGTTATCTACAGAGAGATAGAGGGAGAGGGGGGAGGCATGGATGAAGACAAAGAACAAGCAGACTGAACAGAGAGGAGATGCAACAATGCTTCAAAAAGATATTGATGTTGGAGTTAAACCTCAAATACGAGCTACAGCATTCTCACACAAACACGAATAAAGTAGTTACTCACTTCATGGAACAAAGCAAAACATGATGTCCTAATGTTCAGCAGTAAAGATTGTCTTGAATGGGCAGCGTGTTAAAGAAAGCTTAGCCCTACCACCACTCCCAAACTAGAGGACTTGGTAAAGGAAGTGAGTGTGCTTCCAGGCAAAATTCTCTCCCTGTGTCTCTTGGACACACATGCAGTAATTGACATCATGCCTGCTGCATTAGCTCTGGTTCCAGGCTAGACTGCATTCCTGAGTGCATTTTAAATCCAAGATACACATATGTGTGCATTTTACAGCATATTAATACATACTGACTGAGGAAAATCATGTTCTATGAAACAATTTGTGATATATTTATATGTGATATAGATATTTTATGAAGGGGATAAATAGCCAAAGGAATCTGTTTTTAAAATTTTCCATTTATATGAATATTTCTTTGCAGTTTTGTGAAAAAAAAAACTTAGATGTGAATTTCAGGCAAGACAATTTTAACAAACACTTCATATTATCTCTCACCTCTCTTATTATTATATCATCACTTATGCCGGAAGCACAACTACAGCCATGCAAAATGTTACTTTGTCTATGACATCGAATGAAATCCCTTAATTAAAAACAATAAAACTGAACATGTTGAAATGTGGTGTTGGATTTAAAAAAAAAATAAAATAAAAATTAACCTGGTGAAAAAAAATCCCTCCAAAATATTCCACCAAACCCTCTCAGAGTCTTTGAAGAAATCCCCATTACATGTATTCATCCACTGAGTTAGAAAGCACTGCAAACTTGCAAAATTATAACTGAAAAAAAAAAACTTCTTCGACATGTCTTACCTCTTGGACATCTTCTGGGTTCTTCCTGCAGATTATCTGTGAGGTAGAAAGAAAACAGATCTCAAGGATTTAGAAATTCCATGCAAGGGTTTCCTATTTCTTCACTGCAAAGACTTTCTTGTGTTGAAGTCACAAGCATGAGCAGAGGCGACACAGCTGAGAGTGTCACAATGACTGCATTATGAAGGAAATGGTGGAAATCTTGAGTGTTAGAACGGGACATCACCAACTGTCATGATATGCTGAATGGTAGCCAGGCGGAGACAAAGAAACTCAGCCTGTGTTTGTTATCAAAGTGTGAATGTGACTATGTAGCCTCTAAACTAATCAGAATAAATAATGACATCAATTTTCATCATTGGAGATCACTACTTACTGTGTTACTTTCTGTGACTTTCTTACTAACGTGTAATATTTTGAAATATAATTTCTTCAACCATGTCAATGAAAACAAAAGGAGACAAGTATTTACAAAAGCCAGAGCGAATGTTGAGACAAACAGCAGTTACAAGGACACCCAAACACGTTAATGTATTTTAAAGAGCTACTTAAGGTCTTTTTTAAAGGTTACTAATATACAACATGTACAGATTTATGTCTTGGTGAAGTGGTGGCTTCACTTTATACTTTATACTTTATACTCATCATGGTGTCTTAAACTGCAAACCAGACAAGTTTAAAGAGCTTAATGACACCATGAAGCATGCTTCTGTAACTATGAACTATGAAATTCTTTAGGTGTGATTAAGGTCGCTACAAATAACATTTCTTTATTGAAAATATGTTTTGTTTCTATGAAGGTGGATGTGGGACCTATTTTTTGCCCAACAGAAAAGTTTTTTTTTTTTTAAATTGACATAAAACCATAATACTGTCAACATGAATCAGATGTTACTCCAAACTGCTCAAATGTCATATCTGTCCATATAACATTAAATTAGCTAGCTTCTCACATTACAGCAGCCGGATTAGGTATAGTGGTGACATTTAGCAAGTAGAAAACCTAACACAGCAGACAGCAAAAATAACCTATATTTAAATCGTGAATTTTGCATAAAGCATTTATTTATGGTATGTCAATGTTAAATAAATATTCAATAAAAGACCAGAGACTCAACTTTTTTCATAGCAAAAGAAAACGTTTTTGTTAATAATTTCTCCTAAATATTTAGTAAAAACCAGGAAAAGCAGCCCAAATATATATTTTTCAGCCCAATTGGCCTGAAACCTGCCCAACCTGGCAACACAGATTTAGAACATCCGAAGGAGATTCTCCTCAAAACGATGAAATAAACCCTTTAATGAATAAAACGAAGACCCTTGGATTGAGATTTAAGACATTTAGATGCCTTATTTTAGCAAAAATGGAATTTGAGACTTTAAGGATGAGGCAGCATGGATGAGGATTTGATGACTATCAAACCTCACCTTGCTCTCAATCGAGAGGGACATCGCTAAGACATCGATAAGAGCAAAGTGATTGGAAGGTTTGCGGCGATGAAGAACCGGCTGATGATTCGGAAATAGTTCGGATTTGAAAAAGTTTTAAAATTAAAGTTTTGGCATCTTGGATCGTTCAATGTGCTACCCCCCACCCCAGATGGAAATATGTTTTGTTGTGGTTTTCTGCCCATCGCTGGATGAAACCATCATTATTAAGCTGTCATAATATTAATTATTTCTGATAACATTGTTATAATGCTGAATATATGGCCTTTCCTATATTGTTTGTTGCTGTTTGACCGCCGTGTCTGATTGTGTTAAATACCTGTCGTCGCACATTGTAGTCTGTTGTCGTGTAGGTTGAACACGTGTGCCTGAATTGATCTACTCGGCTGTATTGAATCCGACATCACTGGATGTCATTTGATTTTTATCTCCAGGTTGATATAGAGCAGTCACACACTGGAACCATCTCCTCCCATGTCTAGTTGCAATAAACAAGATGTCAAGTTTTAAAAGGAGACTGAAGCAGGCTGTGGTTCAGAAGGAAGTCATGATAGGTATATATTGTGATTATTGTGCAAATTGTATGTATATTATATATATTATACATTTAATAGTAAATATATTCTAAATCACTGTAGGCTATGAGTGTATATATAGTTTAGAAGTATGAGTATATTGTATGAGTATATTATGATATGTAATATATTTATACTACTATAAATAGAGGTATGGGTATATTATAAATTATAAAGTCATTGCCAACTATTTTGCTCAAAAGTGGAACAGATCTGGTGATAGTAGCAAATATTGTTGGTTGGTTACTTAATCTTTTATTTTTGGTTCAATTTATTATTTCAGGAATTGTAGTGAATGATTTACACCCTTTTTGAGTTGGATTATTGTCATCTTTTGTATGTCTATGTGTGGACCCCAGGAAGAATAGTCTTCCCATGGTGAAGACTAATGGGGATCCTTTTTAATAAACAAATACCTATATCTTAAAAGTCTGCATTAGGCTTTTGTTTTTTAGCAATTATGTTTTAAAGGGGATGTTTAGGCCACAGGGGCCCATCAGGAATGCTTGGCCCCCCCTGGGCTGGGACCCCTGCTCCGCCCCTGGGTGTCAGCATTGATCACAGAAGATGTCTTGTTTGTTTTTCAATCTCACTTTGAGCACTTTTACTGCTGCATCTCCGTGGTGTACCCATCCTTGTACAAAGCTGGCTCAGAAATCTGGCATTTATCGTGTGCAGGATCTACAACTAAACCTTATTTAGCCCATGCAATTCAATCCAGGGATCCCTACAGGGGGAATGATGAGCCTGTTTCTCGGTTTGTTTTGTTTCTATGAAGGTGGATGTGGGATCTATTTTCTACGACGGAGTATCAGGGCCAAACTAAGACAAAAAAAATTGGAAATTACGAGAATAAAGTCTTAATATAATGAGAATAAAGTCGTAAAATGTCGAGAATAAAGTCATAATGTTGCGAGAATAAAGTCGTAACATTACGAGAATAAAGTCGTAATATTACGAGAATAAAGTCGTAACATTACGAGAATAAAGTCGTAATTTATGAGAATAAAGTCGTAATATTTCAAGAATAAAGTGTTAATTTATGAGAACTCTAACAGGAAGAGTGTGTTAAAATGTTGAAAATTGAGCATCTTGTGAAGTTATATTTATATATTTATAATATATTTAATATTACGACTTTATTCTCGTAATATGACGACTTTATTCTCAAAATATTACGACTTTATTCTCGTAATATTACAACTTTATTCTCATATTATTATGACTTTATTCTCGTAATATTACAACTTTATTCTCAAAATATTACGACTTTATTCTCGTAATATGACGACTTTATTCTCAAAATATTACGACTTTATTCTCGTAATATTACAACTTTATTCTCAAAATATTACGACTTTATTCTCGTAATATTACAACTTTATTCTCAAAATATTACGACTTTATTCTCGTAATTTTGCGACTTTATTCTCATATTATTATGACTTTATTTTCATAATTTCCTTTTTTTTTTCTTAGTTTGACCCTAATACTAATTTTCCGCCCTACCAGAAAGGTTTTTTTTTTTTTTTTTTTTTTTAATTTACATAAAACCTTAATACTGTCAACATGAATTAGATGTTACTCCAAACTGCTCAAATGTCATATCTGTCCATGTAACATTAAATTAGCTAGCTTCTCACATTACAGCAGCCGGATTAGGTATAGTGGTGACATTTAGCAAGTAGAAGACCTACACCAGCAGAAATAACCTCTATTTAAATGGTGAATCCTGATGCAGGGCTGAGGTTTTCAGAATCACCAGTGTTGACACCTGCATCACGTTAGCTCCGGGAGCTAACAACAACTAGCACCACGTTCACCGCCCCGGGCTCGGCTCACTTACTCTGGCGGTGACCTTGTAAACAGTATAGCCTTTCCGATGCTTTTTAGGATCTGTCACAGTGTAAAACCGAGCGAGTTCTCCTCTGTCCCGCGGTGATATCATGCTGATAGTGACACCATTATCCGCAGCTATCTGCCGGCTAGCCGCACACGCTCATTCAGTCAGGGGGCTGTGGCTCCAGGGCGCCCCCGCGCGGCGGAGCGGTGGAACTGCGTGTTGAAACGACGCTCACAACAGCGATCATGGGTGCAGATCCCGGGGGGGACAGGGGGGACACGTGTCCCCCCCAATTTCTGAAAAACATGAATTGTCCCCCCCAATAAAAATACCCTAAATTATTCAAAATTGAACAAATGTATTTTCAGACTTAAAGGTTGAATATGTAGAATATTTATTAAAAATATATTTCTAAAAAAATAATACATCCACGGTGCATTTTGAGGTGTACAGAATGAAAGTATTGCTACTCCATACATTTTTTTCTTTAAGTCTGAATTAATATTTTTAAAATTTTATACAGACAAGAAGAGTTAGCCTATTAAGATACAGAATCTCTTCTTCCAGGGAGTCCTGGAAAATGACAGATGAAAACGAACATGGACATTTATGTAAATAAATTTGATGTTGGGTCAACTTGTGCTGTGTTTATTGTGCTCTTAGCAATGGGTTAAAAACTGTTTACCACCATAACTGTGTTAAAACATGATCAGTTAGTTTAAACAACTTGTTTAGGGCTCCATATTTCATCCATATATCAATTGATCGTGCATAAAGTAGTCCCATAGGATAAAAGGAAGATGGTGAGAAGAATTTGAGATGAGTAGACACTACATGCCCAAAACCCTTAAAATTATGATTTACCAATATAACAGTTAAGTAATCAGTGACACACACTGTTGGCTGTTTAGGACAAATAAACAAGAAAGGTAAGCACAATAAATGATTCCCTGCAGTATTTTTTGGCGAGCCTTTACCAATTTATGGCATGGTATGAGTTGCATATTGGCAAAAAATTACAAATTGAAATCACGTTGGTGTCCCCCCCAATCCTGACATCAGATCTGCACCCCTGACAGCGACAACCCCGGTATCACTTTAGGGAGCCTGGGTTGATAATGGATGAAAATGGCCAATTCCCTTCAGTTTCATTCATTTATTGAGAAGTATAATATAAATTGCTCTTCCAGAGAATTCCATCGTATTCTAAAAGCCATCCCACTTCCTTTAATACAGCTGATACATAATACATTAATATACTCAAATGTTTCAGTCAAAATTCCAGAGCTAAAACTTAATGAATTACACATTAGTGCACAGAAGTGTAATAACAAGGTTATTGGAAAAGCTCTAAAATGCAAATTATTTTTTGATTTGAACTCACCAGCCAAATTAAACATTGGAACTGACAAAATAATAACTAATACATTCTGTAACTTTATCAAATGGCCAATAGCCCCAAAAATAAAAGAGATGCAATTTAAGATTTTGAACAATGTATACCCAGCTGCTAAACCTCTGCGCAAAAGATTTAACTTTGTTGTAGAACCCTGTGGGTTTTTGCCTAGAAGAGCTGGAAACGGTTGAGCATTTGTTTTCTCTTGCCCAATCTCATTAAGATTCTTGCAGGACACCTACAGCTGGCTAAACATTGGGATTGACAACCCATCTTTTCACTCAAACCAAATCTTAATTTATATGGATAATCTTCCAAGAAATATATCAAACATGGTCAACATAGTTATTTTACTAGGTAAATATCACATACATAAATACAAATGGAATAACAACAAACCATCCATTGTACATCTGAAAAATGAATGTAAACTGTACTTTGCGTCGCTTAAACTGATGGGTGAAAAAAAATAATATTGCCAAAAGCTTATATGAAACGATGTCTTTGTTTCCTAATTTTTATTAATATACTTCCCATAGCTTGTCAGTTAATGTATCTTTTTTTTTTGCTCTCAACCCCCCCAAATGTTGAATATCTGTAGATAATTGATTGTTTTGTTTTATGTGCCTTTTATTGTATACCCTAAAGAATTTTGTTCAATAAAGTTTGAAAAAAAAAAAACTTTAGAGAGCCTAGGCCGGATTATCCATATCCTGGACCATATATGTCATATTTTGTTATTTTCTCTATATATTTCTGGAACTGGAGCAAACAGGTACAGCAGTTTGTTTCAGTGATTAGTGTGCTGCCCCCTACCTTCACATCAGCTCATTCAGTAGGCCTTGATTGTTTAGTCATCTGCTGTAATAGTTTTGCATGTAGTCCTCAGACAGGCCATATATGATGGAAATGATGATAGTTAACATGTGGTGTTACATTGGCATGTGAGTTGCATTCTGATTGGAGCATCAGTGTAGTATGGCGTTTGTGGACTCTTGTCTATCTGTGGTGTTACTCTTAGTTGGTTGCTTGTCTTACATTTATTTGTAGTACGAGTGTTGAGCATGCACCTTCATGTAAATCTATGGTCTTTATAACCATAGTAATTTTCCCTTTTTTTACAGTAAAATGTGGGAGGAGGGGGGCACTTCAAATGTGGTCACCCTGGGGAACCACTAAGGCCAAGAGACTTGACAGGTATGAGCAGATATAGACTTACTTTTTATTAAAGAAGTAAAAAAAACTACATTAACAGTGATGAACAGGATATATATGAAATACAGATAAGAGCAGATGTATGAATGTCATATTTTCTGAAAGTATACAATTATCATTGCAGCTGCATAAGCTATATTACAACTCAGTATTGTACCGTGGAGTTGACGGTAGTTCGGCTTGATAATTATACAATTATTCATTATTGAAAATCATTGATTTGAGAATTAGTCTATTTGATTCAAAAATAGTAAAGGTTTGTGTCTTCCGCTTATCAAGATTACAACTGGATCTGTCACTTGAAGAGTTATATTATATTTTATACTATATTATAAAAATCCAAAAAAGCAAAAGTAGGATTCTCCCTGTGTTTGTAATCCAAAAGGTATGGACACTGCTTGATGCATTTTTATTAAGACACGCTGCTGTGGGAGTCTTCATCAAGTCCCTAATCAGGCCATTCCTGTAAAATAACGAGCTGCTCTGTGAAGAGAAAAGACAACAATGTAACGAATAACTGCTTTTTTTATCAACAGTCTCTTTGACTTCAGCTGGGAAGCAGCAGGGTAAAAATGTTTAAAAATCTATCAACGATGAAAAGTGGACATTAAACTGACTATGGAAATGCCTACATCTGGATATAGGTAAGGCATGTATTATGTTAGAAATAAAATGGACTACACGTTAAGATTTATAACGTGGCATATTGCAAATTGAAGTCACTGTACACAAATGGAAAAATGCTGTATCCAAAAAGAAAAAAATTACAAAGATAATACCTTCTTAGTGAAAGTTTGGATTTATTGGATACACAAAGAGACTACCAAAAAATAATCAAACTGATACTTACATTGGCACCAAGGATCAGCTGAGCTTGTGGGAGGGTCTTCAATAAGGTCTCATACTCAGCATGCTTGGTCACATCAGAAGTTCTGTCACAAATGATTACAGCGATATTTCAAAAAGAGTGTTTGAAGATGCCGCTGTGCAACACAAATACTGTGTATATGTGTTCCGTCTAAGTAGGGATGTTAGATGCATGATTGTACTTGGTCTTACTTGCTGTTTTTGTTTGATAAAAGTGTCGTGTTTGGATGGCTAATGCACGTAGTGACACTCATTGCAGGGTAGTAGAACAGGAAGGCCAGGCACATCTCATCAGTTGTGGACAAGCCAATCTAAATGTGAGAAATATGAAGTATGGTCGGCATTAATTATTTGCAATCAACTTCATTTAATGCCATGACATTACGATGGTTGTGACCCACCTTAGTGGTTCCAGCACGATCTTCTGTGTTGTAAGTGCACTCCACTATGATCTCATCGCCCTGACATAAGAGATGGGTGATGTGGCTGCATGAATACCCAGATAATATTTTACCAAAGAATTTCTCATTTATACAGATAAATCTCACCTGTTGGATTGTCTTGACGCTCCCTAAACTGACAATCTGTTGTATATTAAAGTCGTAGTTTTCCTCCAGACCTAAAAAGTCAATCTGCTTTCCCTTTCTTTGAATATATCAAACAAGAATGTCATCCAGTATTTTGGTTGTATTTGCTTAAGAAGAAGGTGCCAGATGTAAAGGATGTTAAAAGCAAGTTTTTTTTTTGTTTTCTTTTTTTTAATTACCTGAAGTGGCCAACTCTGACTTTCCTTCCAGCCAAGTGAGTGTGCAAGAGTACAGCAAACACTTGAAGGTCAGGCATAGGGTTCACAAGCTGAGGGTTGAAATGAGAAACGTACATTCAGATCGCATGTTTGACAGGCGTTTGACTATCCCTGCAGAAGGACTGAATACCTGAGGAAAGTAAGCAGTATTACAAATGCCGTAGGTGTGGAATTCAGTGGCTTTTGGAGGGATGTTGTACTGCATTTCGCCCATGGGTAGCACACCTGCTTTCAAAATACCCACGTCATGCTGCCGCAGTTGTTGTGTGTAGTACAGTCTCAGTCCTGAGCTGTCTAAAATCCCTACATGGTGGGAGGAAACAGTTGAAACAGAAAAAAAAGGTGGAGTATGACACATTTAAAGCAGTGTATGCTTACTGCATTCTTAGATATACCTGCTTTCTTTTGTGGGTTATTGTAGTGGATCTCCAGTCTGTAGAAGGTATCACTATCTTCTCCTCCAATAGGAATCCCTGCATTTTCTGGAAGTTCAAATACCTAAGGTTTCAAAGGTAAATTGCAGAGACGGTGTTAAAATGAACAAGAACAGGAATTCAAAGATAAAGTAAAACTAGAGGAGGGACTCTTGATTGTCACTTACCCCTCTTCCCACTCCCCACGAAGCCACCACTCCGTAGCAGGTATCCCCGATGTCGCTCATGTAGCACTGCTTGTCGTATGGTTCTCTCACATAGGTGGGGCAGCGGTACAAGCGCATGTGATGAACAATGTCATGGTGCTCGATCTCCGGCTCAATCTGGGAAATAAACGAAAAACTGACACAAATACATGCTTACGCATAGAACGTGACTCTTTATTTATTTATTTTTTTGAATATGAGATCATTTTTAAAAACATATTTTTATATTTGGAACTTTAAACAACTTTAATATTGGTAGCAGTAGTGTAAAAAAAAAATCCAACAAACCATCTAAAAAATATTTTTATAGAAATGACAGAATAGGTTACCTGATAAATATGATGCTTTCTACTCAGGTTTGGGAGCTTCATAACTTTGCAGTGATAGTAGGTCTCATTTTGAGGGACAGTGATCTGAAAATGAAGCAGGTAAATGTAAATATGGTTAAACTTTTCTTGTGCATGGTTTTTGCTGTGCACTGAAAGTCATAACTGTTTAGAGTCGTTCTCACATTGTTCACTTGGGCAGAAAGATATTTAGCGTTCGGTGGGGTGGATCTTGGCATGTGTTTGAGCAGGTTCACTTCCTTGGTGCCTCTGCGAGCCCCGTGGTATTTGATCTCATCTGTTGTTCCATAGGCGTAAATAAGTTTAATAGGCTGAGCCTAAAAGATAGATAGTGACTCTTTTCAACATAATGCAATACATAGACAAGTTTAAGTGTTAAAAGAAAAAAAAAAATCACTGATGACTCCAGCATTGCACAGACCCATAATGGACATCCCATAGGTTTTTATTACAGAAACTGTATAGCATTTTACATAGTCAATGGGGATGCTCTATGACTCATGTCATGCTCTATTGTGTTTCTATTGTCTTTGTTTTGGACAACACCCAGCTGAAGGCAGTGAAAATGAATGTTCGGGTGAGTCTAACAAAGGAGCTCACGCTCGTTTTTACGCTGTGATAAGTTGGAAAATTGAGCTGAGAAATCAACAATGAAATTAAATAAAACAATTAAAAAAAAATGACAATTACTTTGTGAATTTAGAATGCGTATTAGCTTTACTTCTAACCTCATACTTGCATTTTGCATTTAGAAATCAACAAATAAACTAGACGTCTCACAGTGATGTGGAAATCTTGGTCATCACATGCTTGAATGGACCTTTGAAAGGTCATGCTGGTTTGACCATCATTCTCAGTCATAGAGAGGAGTATGTAGCTCTGATCATCATCCACTAAAGGCATGACGTTCCCTGTGGAATACCGATCCTAACAGGCAAACAGAAAAGTTCAGTGTCATGGTTACTGTTAAACACAAAATAGTGCAAACACACCCTGCTTGCAATATAAGGTCAAATTAAAAAAAAAAATCTGCAACATAAAAATGGCACATCTTACAGTAAAGTAGCTCCCACTGGGTCCAAGTCCTCCCATGACAATGTCTGACCCCTTCATGTCTCCGTTTGGACTAAAACCAAAGCCCACCCAGCCTGTTGAGTTCACTGTCAATTGGAATGTAATGTTTCCTTCGAGATGATCAAAGCCCCACTTCAGGAAGACCAGACGGTCCGGGTCCAGGTACTCCATGAACGGCATGGTGTGGTCTGCTGCCCATGTCCCGTTTGTCCAGGCCAGTAAGAGAGAAAGGAACAGAAGCAGAGTAGGCATGATGTCTCAGAGAGGTTGGAAATCCTCAAACTGAGCACAATGCCTGTGGAGTTGCCAGCTACCTTCCAAGCCATCCAATGACACACCTGCACTGTGAGATGAATTCAAGCGATATGGGAAAAAGGGGGAAAAACATGCTCTGTCATAAAGCATTCACTCCAGTGGTAATCCTAACACCAGGTAGCAATTACATGTTCCCAGGTATATTATGCTTTGCCTCTAAACTAAGATTGAAATTCAATGATTTCTACAACACTGATTCTTAGTATTCAAACTGCAAGTTTGGTGAAAATCTCCAAATCTCCTTTTTATTTACTGCAAAAGTAGTTCATGTATCGCCTCTATATGGGTTCCTGTCAGATGCTCTGCTTGACTTCACGTTAAGGTTCACAGTACCGTGTCCCGACAGCTCACTGATATTCAACTGTTTTCAGTCTCTTCCACTGACTGATTGCTACTGGACTCAGGTGTTTGATATATGAGGAGGTGACGAAGAGGGAGCAGGACTGAAAGCCACAGTACATTGCTCATTCAGTTTGCCGCTTTTCACCTTCTCATATATCAAACACCTTACTCAAGCCAAAACAATCTGATCTTGCAGGAATGTAGAAAGCATGGACCCTCTCTGACTGCTGCAGTCAGGTTCTAATTTCTGAAAAATCACAGTTTGGGTCAAAAAGGAACACAGAAATGTCTCAAGTTATATAATTTATTCTAAAGTAACTATTTGTGGTGTTTCCGTTTAAAAAGGAGATTTAATTTCAGATAAAACAGCATTTAAAGCTTTCATAAATGTAAACAAGCTCTAATTTTTTACATTGTTGTTGTTCAGGTGCTGCACGGCTGTTATATGTACATGGCTAGAAGGCAACAGGTTCCAACTGAAATCATTCTAAAAATTCTATTCAAAGACTCCTTTTTAGACACATTTATAAGTTCATACTTATATTTTGGGGCATGGGGTGAAAGGAGTGGGACTATAGCATTAAAGTCTAATATAACCTGTAATGTTTAAAAAAAAAAACAAGATTTCTCTCGTTTTTGCACCTCTGAAATGCTCTGTTTTATCCGCTGTCACTTTAAGGCTTCCTCTCAAAAAACAGTTCACTTCGTGAAAATACTCTCCAGTGAAATCCATCTCAGTCACAGCCATTTCCATCAGTACAGAATATACCAAACCAATCAGAGCGTGGCAGGAGCGGGCTTTATGACATATAGAGGACCGTAGAAGAACAATCATTCAGAAGAACCATTATGGCTGCAAAACTGCTAATAAAACTTTGGATTAATATGTTTTTACTGCAAAACTGACAATAGTCATTCAAAATGCACACCATTTTAGTTGTCTATGTCAGTGTTCCCCAACCCTAGTCCTCGAGTACCTTTGTCCTGAATGATTGTTGATGTTTCGCTGCTTCAACACACCCTGACAGATGTGGTTGTGTCATTAACAGACTTAATAATAATAATAATCCATTTTATTTATAGAGCGCTTTTAAAAGATCTCAAAGACGCTTCACAGACACAAAGATAAAACATTGAGGTCAAGAAAATTAAAAACCACAGGATAAAAAAAAGATAAGAGATAAAAGATAAGATAAAGGGTAATAAACAAATCACACATTAAAAGCTGTTCTGAAGAGGTGAGTTTTGTGATGCGATTTGAAGTCTGTGCAGTTGCGGATGTGAGCGGGGAGAGAGTTCCAGAGGGGGGGAGCAGCTATGGAGAAGGCCCTGTCGCCCCAGGTCCGGTGCCCCAGGTCCGGTGCTTGGTTCTGAGTGGTGGAGACAGGAGGTTGGCATCGGAGGATCAGAGACTGTGGGAGGGAGTGTGGCGGTGGAGCAGGTCAGTAAGGTAGCAGGGGGCCTGGTTGTAGAAGGCTTTGTGGGTGAGGAGGAGGACTTTGAAATGGATGCGTTGAGGGACAGGGAGCCAGTGGAGTCTCTGGAGGACTGGGGTTATGTGGTCACGGGAGCGGGTGTGAGTGAGCAGGCGAGCTGCAGAGTTTTGTATCTGTTGAAGTTTATTGAGGACCTTGGCGGATGAGCTGTACAGAATGCTGTTGCATACACACGCGTGCACACATACACACACACACACACACACACACACACACATATAGCCACTCAGTCACATACATATACACACACATACACAGCCACACAAACATATACATACACACACACACATAGCCACAAAGACATGTACACACACACGCACGCACACACATATACACACACACACACACACACACACTTACTTACTTATGGCAGTCCATCGTTGTCGATGATGACTTCATATCTCCCGGGGGGGGGGGGGGTTCAGCGCTTGGTGCGCTCATGCCACCTCTTGTGGCTGTGCAGACCAATTGCTGATCTGCACACTTTTCCACACAAGGGGCAGGTGTGTGTTGAACCTGGTTGAGCAGTCCTTGCAGCGCGCTCATGCCGCTGCCTGCGTTTTTCCGCACGTGTTAGGGATGACTTCTCCTCCAGGTGGGAGACACCTGAGAGGCAGGAGGATCGCCAGATGTCTCGGTCTGCTGCTGTCTTTTCCAGCTTGGTTGGTGCTATGTTGCAGTTCTTGAGCAGTGCCTTCATGTGGTCCTTGTAGCGCTTTTGTTGCCCTCCTGCAGACCTCAGGCCAGATTGAAGTTGACCATAGAGGACCTGTCGAGGTAGGCGGGCTGCAGGCATGCGGATCACATGACCTAGCCAGCGGAGCTGTCTGCGAGCCAGAATTACCTCTATGCTGGATGAGTTGGTGCGCTCGTAAATCTCTGCAAAGGTCATGTGATGTTCCCATGTGATGCCCAGGATCCTTCGCAGACAACGGATATGAAAGGCCTCCATAGATCTTATGTGTCGTCTGTATGGTGTCCAAGCTTCAGAGCCATACAGTAGTGTGGACACACATACTGCCTGGTACACTGCTGCCTTGGTTGATGCCTTCAGGTTCTTGTTGGTGAAGACCCGTGACCGTAGGCGACCAAACGCGGCAGAGGCAAGGTTGATGCGAGCTTGGATGTCGGCATCAACATTACAACTGTCTGAGAGGATGCTGCCGAGATACTTGAAGTGTGGTACCTTTTCCAGAGGGGTGTTGTCAATGTAGAAGACCGGTGTGGGAGTGTGTGTGGAACTTGGTTGGTGGACTATTTGCGTCTTCTTGATGTTGACCTGAAGACCGACAGCTCTGTAGGTGGCAGCTACCACATTGAGGGCATGCTGAAGGGACTCGGGGGAGTGAGCAACCAGTGTGCAGTCATCAGCATACTGGAGTTCACAGACTTGGAGGGCAGTAGTCCTGGTGGATGCCTGGAGGCGCCGGATATTGAATAGGTTTCCATCCAGGCGGTAACTAATGCTGACTCCATCCGTGTTCCTCAGATGTTTATGGGAGATGAGTGTGAGTGCTGTGAGGAATATATTGAAGATAACGGGGGCTAAGACGCATCCTTGTTTTACTCCAATCTTGACATCGAAGGGGTCGGACAGTTGTCCACCAATTCGAACCCTGGCTTGCATGCCATCATGGAACTGTTGGAGGATGGAGAGGAAATTGGATGGGACCCCAAACCGGCTGAGTATGCCCCAGAGTAGCTTTCGATCTACTGTGTCGAAAGCCTTCGACAGATCAATGAAAGCCATGTACAGATCTTGCTTGTGTTCTCTGGACTTCTCCTGTATTTGCCTGGCAGTAAAAATCATGTCTGTTGTGCTACAGTCCTTACGAAATCCACATTGGGTTTCTGGCAAGATGTTGCAACTGACAGGAGTGAGACACCTCTGCTATTGTCGCAGGAGGACTTATCGCCTTTCTTTTTGTAGATGGTGATAATGGTGGCATCTTTCCAGTCTTGTGGGACAGTCTGAGTTGTCCAGATGGCAGAGATGAGTTGGTGTAGCCGGCGTGTGAGGAGGTAACCTCCACACTTGAAGACTTCGGCAGGGATGGAGTCTGAACCTGCGCTTTTATTGTTTTTAAGGCATTTAATTGCTTTCTTAACTTCCTGAAATTGGGGAACTTCATCAAGTTGGTGAACTGAGGGGAAGCTGGGGAGTTCATCCAGGATGGACGTGTCTGTGGGGTTGCTCTGATTTAGTACAGTGCTGAAGTGCTCTGCCCAACGTTTTAGTATATGTTGCTGATCCTTTATGAGCGTGGTGCCATCTGCAGATCTGACTGGTGCGATGCTTCTTCTCTGGGGGCCATAGATGGTTTTAATGGCATCATAGAAGCCGTGCGTGTTGTTGACATCTGCGAAGGATTGAATTTCCTCCGCTTTCTTGACCCACCAGTCATTTTCCATCTGCCGGAGGGCTCTTTGAACTTCCGCTTTGACAGTGGACAGTTTTTTCCTGAGGGCTGCCGATTGAGGGTTGGCTAGGGCGCTGGTATGTGCCTCGCGTTTTGCCTTGAGAAGGTCATGAATGCCAGGTGCATTTTCGTCGAACCAATCTTGGTGACGTTTTTTCGTGAATCCCATTGATTCTTCGGCAGCATGGTAGATGGAGGAGCGCAGTGTGTTCCAGGCAGCATTAGCATCCTCGATGGCAGGGCTTTCTGGGATGTTGTACAGCTTGGCAGCAAGTCGGTCTCTCAGATGGTCAATGGCTGTGCGGGATTTAAGGGCACCACAGTCAAGCTTCATGCTGGAAGCCTATTTGGGTTGCTGCGGGCGGATCTCCAGGTTGACTTTTGACCGAATCATCCTGTGGTCCGTCCAGCATTCTGCCCCCCGCATAGCCCTGGTGAGCTGGCATTCTCGCTGGTCAGACCGTCTGATGATGACATAATCTATCAGGTGCCAGTGTTTGGATCTTGGATGCTGCCAGGAGGTCTTCAGTTTGTTTTTTTGCTGAAAGATGGTGTTGGTAATGACAAGATGGTGCTCAGAGCAGAGTGTTAGTAGTCTGAGACCATTGTCGTTCAGCTTGCCGATCCCATGCTTGCCAAGTACGCCTTCCCAGAGCCCGTAGTCAGAGCCCACACGAGCGTTAAAGTCGCCCATCAAAAGGAGTTTGTCCTCAGGCGGTTTCTTCTGGATGATGGAGTCCAGCGTGTTGTAGAAGCAGTCCTTCAGGTCCTCACTGGCATCTAGGGTTGGTGCGTATGCACTGATGAGAGTTGCATGTCGGCCTCTCGTGAGGGGAATCCGCCATGTCATCAGCCTTTCATTGATGCCTGTTGGTGATTCTGGGAGCTTTTTGAGCAGACAGGTCTTCACAGCGAAGCCTACCCCATATAGGCGGCGAGAATCTGGGGGGAGCCCTTTCCAGAAAAAGGTGTAACCTTCTCCAACCTCCGTTAGAGAGTCCTCACCATGGAAGCGGGTTTCGCTGAGTGCTGCTATATCCACGTTGTACCTCTTCAGCTCGTGGGCAACCATTGCTGTTCTCCTGCATGGACGGGTGGATTCCTTGGGTGCGTCTAAAAGGGTCCGCACATTCCAGGTTGCAACTGTAAAGGGTATCTTCTTTTTCTTTGTGTTTCGACCGCAGAAAGGGATGACCCGACAGCCGCGGTGAGCTGTCCGGGTTGAGGAGGAACCGGCTATTTTTGGGCCACCTTTTCTAGGCCTTTCCCTCTTCAGGGTGAGCAGAGCGGGGCTGCTCAGTCACATGAGTAGCTGCCGAGGAGACGTGCTGTTCCGTCCCACGTCTCAGCGACCATCACTCCCATGCCGCCTGTGTGTAGGGTTGGGCTAGGTGCTTCCAGTCACATCCTGACCTGCACCCACCGCACTTCCCCATCGCCACAGGGCTTTGAAAGGGGTCGGGGGGGGGGGGGGTCGGGGGGAGTATGGGCCTGCGCAGAGGCTTAGGGGCGCGCAGTCCCTGCTCTCACTATCTTGGCTCCATCTAGCGTCTTCCAGTGGCATGAGTATCATGACGACCTTCTGCTAGATGCAGTTGCAGGGGACTGTCAGAGATCCGGTCTGTCGGTATCCTGCCCAATGTGAATCCCCAGAACACAGATTTTTCGTTCGGGGTTTACTCCCGTAGCCATAGACCCCCCCGGGCTTACCCACATGACAGTGGGGCAGTGGTTGGTGGGGTGCCAGGGCGTGTCCACATTACTGTGGGCCTGCACACCCCACCTCTAGGGACCACTGCTGCTCCGAGATCCCCTACTGGTTTAGCCTGGCCTCGCAAGAAGCCAGCCCGTGTGCTGCCACGTGGAGGCACAATAGGAGTCTTGGTGAGGGAGAGGCTATGTACTGACCTCGGAAGACTTACGCACTTGGCTTCCTTTACCCATACTGGGTTGGTCAGCGGCAGGAACTAAGGGAGGAAGGTCACATGCATCCCTGCATGCAACGTCTCTCTAGCATACTGCACTAGACGCATCACTACACCCTGCGAGCAGAGCCCGCCTAGCACACGACACACAAACACACACACACACACACACACACACACACACACACACACACACACACACACACACACACACACACACACACACACACACACACACACACACACACACACACACACACACACGCATGATCATATACATACACGCATACACACACATAGACATACACACTGGTTTGTTCACCTGCATGCTTGCTCTGTAGTTTTTGGGGTTAGGTAGCGGTAGCTTAGCTCAGACTGCGATCAGATCTCAAGATTTGGGTCGATTGCTGTTCGTGCTTTGGTCGGCTCTGTGCCGGTTTCGTGTTTTGTTTGTGGTTTCTTTGTTGCAGATTTCCAGTGCTTGACCTGTGTTTCCGTGTGTTCCTGCTTCCTGGATTGGCAGTGGATGTCGTCACCCCCCCCCTCACTGGGTTTGTATGTGTATATTTATGTATGTGTATGCATATGTATGCATATATATATGTATATATATTAAATATAGTAATAATGCACATATATATGCCTTTGGTTTCTACCGTCATGGTATCAATCATTAATATGTGTGCAGACAAGGTAAAAAAAAAAAAAAGAGAATGCTGTTGCAGTAGTCGAGTCTGGATGTGATGAAGGCATGGATGAGAGTTTCAGCGGTGGGGAAGGAGAGTGATGGGTGGAGGCGTGCAATGTTTTTCAGGTGTTGGAAGGCAGTTTTCCTGATGTGGTTGACGTGGTTTTGAAGGAGAGGTTGTTGTCAAAGATGACTCCGAGGTTGCGGATATGACTGGAGGGAAACAGAGTTGTCGATGGTGAGACTAAAGGTGTGGGCGGTGTTGTTGAGGGATTTGGGACCAATGATGATTACGTCTGATTTGTCACAGTTGAGTTTGAGGAAGTTTGAATGCATCCATGATTTTATTTCAATAAGGCAGTTGGTCAGGGGGGAGTGAGTTGCGGTGGTGATGGATTTGGTAGGAATGTAGAGCTGGACGTCGTCGGCATAGCAGTGGAAGTGGAGACCATGGCGGCGGGTGATGTTACAGAGAGGGAGCATGTAGCGGATGAAGAGAAGTGGACCAAGCACCGAACCCTGGGGGACGCCTTGTGACAGAGGGTCAGTGGAAGAGGTGCAGTTGTTGATATTAATAAATTGTTGTCTGTTTGTGAGGTATGACCTTATCCAGGAGAAGGCGGTTCCGGTGATGTTGAGGGAGGATTCCAGGCGGGAAAGAAGGATGGGGTGGCTGATGGTGTATCATTATTATTATTTTATTATTATTGTTATTATTATTATTATCAGACTTGTTCAGACCTTTATGACAACCTGATGATGGAATAGGAATTTTGATGGTTTGCCAGGCAATGATTGATCAGCTTTTTTCTCAAGACAATTCCTTAATGTTTGTTTGTGATGTGTCAAATAAGTTTTAGGCAAGCAGTACACAAATGTGTTACTTGGTGACATCAAAGGAGTAAAGGCTTCAACTACAAATTAAGTTTTTCAGGCAAGGCAGCAACATAAGGAATCTTCTTTTTTGGAGTAGACGTTATAATGCTGCTGAAAAAATATATAAAGGGACACCAATGGGAGAGGGAGAAAAATCATGTTCTTTAAAATCATGTGTCTGTATGTCCCCAGCCAGTCATGGAAGAGGGATGGCCTACCTGAGTCCTTTCCTGCTGGCAGTGTCTTCCTCTTAAAGCCACGATTGGCAGCAATGGCACTTCTCCTAACCACATGGAGGCAGCATATCTCAAAACGATGCCCTGCACAGAAAGGTCATGTGTCAGCCTCTGGTGTACGACACATCAAAGGGCACCTCTAGTTGGACAAAGAAGTATTAAAAGATGTGCTGGAGTATCCTTACTCATTAGCACTGAATTGTCAGCAGATCTAAATCCTCCCAAGTGGTAAGAAGTGATATTGCGCCAAAGAGTGGCTTTAAAAAAGTTTTTTTTTCTCTTTTACACTGTCACTCACTGTCCTGTGCATGCTCCGGATGGAGGATTGAATCAGCCTGAAGATGTGAGGCTATCTCTATTAAAATAATTGGGACTGAAGTTGAATGATTCAAATTCATTAGATACTGTATGAGAGATGTATATGTCATTTATATTGATCAACACTGCCCTCCCCCTCCCGACACTTAATTATACCCACAGGCCTACATGCATACCCAACACACTGCACACACGCTACACACGTCATAAACCAAATTTATTCAATGATAAATTGAACCCCCCCACTTTTCTATCCTCTCCTGCTTATAAATACCTGTCTATCTTTTGTCTCTCTTCTCAAACACAATACATGAGTACATGTACTCACACACACTACAGCACATCACACACTCACCAAATTGCACCCATCACTGACTTGTCTTTTCTTTCTTTATTTTTCACATTACACTTTTGGTAATCGTAGTCCTATTTGTCATAATTCTTTTTTCAATTCTTTTTCACTTTTTTTCTTCTTTCTTGAGGGAACAATAAAATATATTAGACTGCCAAGAGGGCTGGTGAAGGAAACACACTCACACTCACACTCACACACACACACACACACACACACACACACACACACACACACACACACACACACACACACACACACACACACACACACACGCACACACACACACACGCAAATACACGCACACATGCACATATACACATACACAAAACCTTTGTTTGAAGTTTAAAATGCATATATATGCTTTAGGTTTTACCAAACATGGTAATAACCATTAATATTTATGCAGACAAGGCGAAAAAAAAGGTTTTTGGAAAAAAAGTAAATTTTCTGCGCTTGAGAGCATATATTTGGCCACTTAAAACAACTCCAACATAATAACGTTTTAACTGTTGCAATTTCAAAAGAGCTGCGGTGAGGAATGGGGCGGAGTGTAATGAAGGGGTTGACTCCACCCCATAACCGACTCTTTTGAACACAACTTTAAAGATATGGCTGAAGAATGAGCTTTTAAAACATATTACAGTTGCATTCTAACCATGGCATGATATTTTATTCATACCTCAGGAAATTATGTACACAATTATAAACTGTATAAACTGTTGATGAGGTAAGTGAAACCAGTAAAATATTAACTGAAGTTTTTTTCAGTAGAGATGCCAAATATGGACCTTGGCGTACAGTAAACTGTAATGGCAAAATAACCAGCAGGGGGCAACATAAGCGCAAGGAAGTGGTTTGGGGGTGTGACCCAAAACCACAGGGGGAGCTGTCAACAACACTTTTCTTTTATTCAAACTTCAGTCCAAATAAGTAAACGAAATGTGACTACCATGACAATAGACGTCTGACCGACAATCACAATCACAATGAAAACTACATAAGGCTGATTTGATTTAGTCTGAGGTAAGATAGTTTATATAATTTGGAAGAAAAAGCTGGAAAATTAATTTGATGACAAACTAAAACAAAAAGTCAAATCATTATGATCATTTTTAGTATATTCATCATCATTCTTATTGTCACTGGTAGAATTTGTTGTACTCATAGTAGTTGAACTAACAAACACACACACACACACACACACACACATATATATATATATATATATATATATATATATATATATATTTATATATATATATATATATATATATATATATATATATATATATATATATATATATATATATATATACGTATAAATATATGTATGTATGTGTGTATATATATAAATACATATATACATATATATATATATATATATATATATATATATATATATATATATATATATATATGTATATATGTATATACACACATACATACATATATTTATACGTGGTGAGGTTAGTTCCCCTCTATATATATATATATATATATATATATATATATATATATATATATATATATATATATATATATATGTTTATGTATATGTCTGTGTGTTTTGTTTTGTTTTTTCTTCTCGGATGGTATTGTTCTGCTCTGCTATGTATCTCAGTTATGACATTAGGCCGTCAGTGTGGGACCTGACTACCTTTATTATTTATCTCAGTTATTATGACATTAGGCCGTCAGTGTGGGACCTGACTACCTTTATTATTTATCTCAGTTATGACATTAGGCCGTCAGTGTGGGACCTGACTACCTTTCCGGTTTCTCGCAGGTCACTCCCTCCTCCTCCGGCAGCAGCAGCAGCAGCTCTGTACGCGCTTCAAATTTGGGAGTCGCTCCGAACTTGTCCCGTTTCTTTCGTTGTTTTCCACCAGATTGTTTGGGTTTTTTTTAAAGCGATAAACAGGTTTTAATATTTTAGAAGTGTCCGCACAGGGGCGGCTCTCCAACGGGAAGAATTCTTGTGTTTTTTACGCCTTCAGTTCAAGAGCAGCGGGGGAGAAATGTCCAGCTGAGAACTAGAAATCTTGAAATCCACGGGGCCTGTTGTTCTAATGATTGATCAATGCTGCCACAATGGCGTCAAAGGTAGGCCTGTTGACTTTTCTTAGCTTTTTAGAAGTGTCAAATCGCTTGTGTGGTTTCCTTTGGCTTCTCAACATGGGTGTTTTTTTCCAATATCTCTGGAACCAATGGACTCGCACAGTCAGAGTTGTAGTTTCCGACTTTTAAAGTGAACATTTCAGTCGGTGAGCTAAACACGAAGAGTAAAATACATTTGCATAGTTTGCCGTGGAGGCGTCTAGTGGTTGCTTACGGTAAATGTGTTCGGGTTAAGTGTGAAATCATTGTTTTTGTTAGACACGGAAAATGTGCCTCATTAGGAAAGTGTCTTGTGACATTTTACTACCTCCCCAGTGCGGGTCATTTTTACAACAGTGGAATTCTGGGAAATGTAGTCTTTGGCATGCAGTGCTGGAAAAAGAACCTGGCGATAGATGTGTCTTGTAAAAATTATAATGATGCACTGTAAAAAATATTCTGTTAAATGTTTGAATCATGTTATTAAAATGTCGTTTCAGTAATAGCCAACATTTTTAAATGGAATAGATGTAATCTCCCTAAAGTAGAAGTCATTAAGTGGAATAGTTCATTTCATAATGACAGCAGATTGGTACAATTGCTACATTTCAAAAAAGTCTTTAATTTAATGTTGTTGCTGAGAAATGTGGATCCTTAATTGTATTTTTTTCAAATAGTAATATAATATAGCATGTAAGTATCCCCATCTATGCCTGTAGTAGTAGTAGTAGTAGTAGTAGTAGTAGTAGTTATAACAATATTTCTTCCTCCTCCTTTTTCGAGCATGACACATTTTCTATAATATTTATGAATAGTCGTCTACTTTGTTTATAATGGTACATTTATTATTTAGTGCTTATTATTGTTCTTTTTAATTTTATTGATTTATTGTTCTGCTGTTTTATTTATTTATTCGTTTTTTTGTGCTTATGTTCCAAATAAAATATATCAATCAACAATATAATACAACAATATTCATTTTTTTCTTTTTCCTTTTTGTGTTTTGAACAGGACTCAAAATGCTCCATCATATCTTTTGTCTATTTACTGTTTGCTACTATTTAAATCTGGGTACAATTCTCTGTCTGGCATGTTCAAACTTGGCCAATAAAGCTGATTCTGATTCTGATTCTTGCATAACATTCTGACATGTACACAACAGTAAGTTCAGTTACATTAGTGCTCCGATGAGCTAGCAGGCATACATTTCTTCGACTTTTTTCAGGTCATATTTTTTTCATTTTGTCTGTTTTTTTTGCACTTAGTTTTGCCCTTTTATTTGATTAAAAATTGTTTATTCTTACTGATTGTGCAAATCACCTTAACAGTGAAGCTTTGATATCAAATAATATACACATGATGTTTTAGTGATGCCAGTTTGGAGGCAGGTTCCACTATTTTAGCAATTTATATATGCAGTACAGACCAAAAGTTTGGACACACCTCTCATTCAGACAAATGGGGAAGTGTGTCCAAACTTATGGTCTGTAATGTATATATTTGTGAAAATATTGCAGTACTTGCATAGCCCAGCTAAATTGTGTGTGTGTGTGTGTGTGTGTGTGTGTGTGTGTGTGTGTGTGTGTGTGTGTGTGTGTGTGTGTGTGTGTGTGTGTGTGTGTGTGTGTGTGTGTGTGTGTGTGTGTGTGTGTGTGTGTGTGTGTGTGTGTGTGTGTTTGTGTTGCTTCTGGACAGGACAATGAACAGTGGATATTTATACATACAACAGACCACTGTTTATTTGCCTGGCCATGAGGACAATTGTGATTGTTATATTGTTATAAACTTTGAAGTTTGATTTTCGGCTCTAATAGTTCCATGTTTGGAACTATTGGATATATTGAAACATATTTATAAGCAACACTATTATTATTTTTTTTTTACCATTAGTTAAGGTCATAAACGTGAGAGTATTATAACCTATTTGAAAAGTAATGAAGTAAAACGTGAAGAAAATGGATCTGGCCACAGATTCCAATCATTTCCAAATCAATATTATGCAGTGCAGCTCTTAGACGAAGAGAAGAGATAGTTGGTTGTTGTGTCTGCGTTTGATTTTCAGTACAGATGTTCTCAGTACCACATGGTGACTGAATGAAATTGCCGATATCACATCTGGGCATGTTTAAAGAAATAGAACCAGCGTGTCTATTTTATTGTTTACAGTTGTTAACTGCAATGTTCTGCTCAGTAAAGGATACACAAGTTATTGTATTATATTCCTTGTACCTAACGAGAAGTATCCAGATGATCCTGTTTATTTATTTTATGTAGTCCCTCTATTAAAACATGTTTCAGCTCCTTTGACTCCTGGGATGTGGGAAATCTGTTTTCACTTCATCTCTCTGGTAAATGACCAAGTTTGTGATGAATAGTGTTTAAGAGATACACAACATTTTTTTTTTTTTATCGCTAGCTCTTATGTGGGTTGTGTATATACTATAATGGGGCCCTGGGGGCAGGACGGATTTATATAGTGGGTCAGTGTGGATGGACGTCTAGGCTCGTGTTTTAAACTCAATCAGGTAATGCCTTGAATCTGGCCGTGCTGTGCTTCTTGAAGCTACGTAATTGTGACCCTCAAGGCCCAGAAGAACTAGTTGGGCTGGTTTCGTAGTGCCCTACTTTCACTTTAAAACTGTTTGATTGCTACAGGTGTGACTGTGTGTGTGTATGTGTGTGTGAGTGTGGACATACATGTCTGTTTTAAAAAAAAAAAAAAAAATCTTTTTCCATAACTCATCCAGTTAGGCTTACTGTCTCCTCTGATTTGTTTTCAGGCACAGGTTTTATATGACTTCACAGCTGAGGCTGGAAACAATGAGCTGACAGTGAGAGAAGGCGAGACAGTTACCATCACGAATCAGGTAAGCAATACTACAATTTCCATGACTTTCCCCTGTAGGTTCCCGGATTTTAGACGCTCAGAGGTTTCAGAGGGTTATGACGTTTTCCATATCATTTCTTCTAGTGTTTAAATACCTTTTTAGTTAACTTGTTTACATTAAGGTTGCCTGTGACATATGGGCGTCAGTTTTGTCACAACTTCCACTGGTGAAATTGTTTATGTAGTAACTGCTGATATTTGTGCCTTAAATTATTACTGAAACCAAGGTGTCTGCTTGAATGTCAGTAAACGTTTATGAAGCTGCTCCTTTGACTGTTGTAAAGATATACTCTCGTAAAGCCTGAAATCACAAGATCTGATGCTGTATTTCAGCTGTGTGCGCCACGTATATTTAAAAAGAAAGGAAGGACAAGAGGGAAAAACACTGAGTAAACATTATGTCATTGAGACGGTTGCCAGAAGTTCAAAGGTCACTGACTGTGTACTGACCTAAATAGTTCTCTAATCTAAGTCTGTCAGGAACTACTCTTTTGAGTTTTCCTAGTCAAATAAATGTTCTGTGGAGGAACTTGAATGAGTAGAAAATAACTTTATTGATTGTTGATCAACCTTGTTTTATATCCTAACCCAAACTCCTTACTTCTAGGTGCAAGTTAAATCTGTCTAGCTTGAGTTTTGAATACTTTGTTTTTATATTCTATAGCCCAGAAGACCAGGATCAGGCATCACTCAAATATAGTCAACAGAAAAAACAGGAACAATCGGATTTAGGCCTCAGTTTTCTGCACAGTGAAGTTTAAGGTGATTATTATTAGTATTATAGTGCAGAGCAGTTCTCTTTTAATGCAGCTTTTGCTAAGTTTCCCTTCCAGTGTTTTGTGTTTGTGAGTCTCTCCTGCCCTGTGCCAGCCCAAACCATTCATGCTGATATTTTCCTTGGTCTTGCGTCATTTCAGGGCATCGGAGGAGGCTGGATCGAAGCACAGAACTCCAGAGGGGAGATCGGACTGGTGCCTGAAGATTACATCGAAGTAAGTTAGACAGGATAAGCAGTCGTATTAGGTGTGAATGTTAATTCAGCAGACATCTCGCCAGATGCAGTGTTTTAAAGTACATTTTTGTACATTTTCTTGTCAACGGGGCCTTAAAAAGGTACTTTTTGCTCATTCTCTAGAGGGATTTATCTGGTATCTTCCTGCTCAAAAGTAAACTCACAACAGGATGTCCCTCTGTCAGGAGTATTTGCTGATTATGGTGTTTTTGTGTGTATGTGAGGGGGTGTCCAGTAACTCTGACTTCATGAAGTGGATATGATTCACCGGAAAGTCATGCAGAAAGAGTGTGATTAAAAGTGAACTCTGCGTTTTTAACAGTCTTGCCTCTCTTCAAACACTCGGGGAAGCAGCTGAAAATATAACGTTTGTGCGTGCAGCAAAAAGAGACTGGTGCCGGTACAGTCAGCGTGCTTAACTTTGCAAACAAGTTCATGTGAACGAGTGAACCTGCTTGACCTTAAGTTACCGTCCCAGCTGCCCTCAGAGTTTGTTTTTTTTTTTTTGTCTTTTTTATGTGTAAGCGGTAAAGCATATGTGAGAAAGTCACCAAATTGTGCTGTCACAATACGCTTGGAGAGCCAGGAGGTGTCTGCCAAGAAGACGGTCACATTACCACAGGAGAATGCAGCTTCAGAAATCATTATATCACGGTGGAATATCTGGATTTGCTCACTTAACGTGACTTTTTTATGTATTATTTGTCTTCTGTCCTTTCATTTGCAGTTCAGTAAGCAGTTTCCCGTTTCCTTCCACGGAGCAGGGACCACAGCACCTAGTTCAAATGCAGGAAATGTTGGATCAGCGGACCTGTCTTTCTTCGACGCATATGCACCTGCATCAGCACCTGCACAAAACCAGGTAATGTATTTAACTATTGATGGTCCAGGCTCTGCTTTGGTTTCTCAGAATTCATATGTCCGGAACCAAGCAGCAGTGAGTGTTAATGAATACAACAGTGTCAAACCCAGCACACCTGTTGTCTTGATCCTCCTGTTTATAAATACATAATGGGTTGATGTTGCAGAAGAAGCAGAAAGCAGAAGTTAGCATCAGCGAAGTTACACTGACGTTTGTGACATTGGTGTGGGCCACAGATGCAGAAGTGAGAGCAGCTGGTGCGGGAGATATATACCACACTCATGCCATTTTTAAAAGTGCTGCAAGGTGTTTGCTTTAGTCATAAAGAATGAATAGGAATTCAGTTAAGTGAAATGTTCTCTCCTCAGCAGACAGGAAGTTCCCAAAAAGAAAACGAGCGCACTGCTGGATCAGTACATTTGTTGCTCAGTACGTTTCCGAGTCGAGGCAGGAACTGTGTCAGCGATCATCTGCCGTGCCCTTTAACTCTTATTCACCCGCATCCCAGCACATCCACATCAGCAACTTTAACCCAACCGCTGCTCAGTGTTTACCTCCACTGCTGACGCATAGTGATGATGTCACCTTCTTTTCCCTCAAGGTGGATACTGGGGACTTGAGTCCCCAGCCCGACACCCCCGATACCCCAGTTTCCCCCTTCCTTTCGTCCCCTGAGGAGGTAATTGCCACTTGGGGTGTGGTGGGTGTGTCCAGGAGGCATGTACCCAAGCCTTTCATGCCCACAGCTGTTTTCAGCAAAAAGCCTTCTAATTCCTCCTCTGCCTGCAGAAAGCATGATCTCACCATCTCCGTTCACCTCCACAGACACACGAGATGCTCACAGATCACACCAATCAGCAACCATCCCCTCAATCCCACAGCAGATTCATTGAATCAACACCAAAGTGGAAAAAGATCAATAATCCTTATTTAGTCTCTCACCTACAGTATACGGTTAGCTCCAGAGGTATTTGGACAGTGACTTCAGTAAATATATATGATTTCTACCGTTTTACACCATCCTGATAGATTTCAAATAAAACAATCAAAGTATAAAGTTTCGGCTTTAATTTAAGAGGTTTCACAAAAAAAATATTGCATTTACTGTTGATGAATTGTAGCCATTATAAAGAAAATATGTCCATCTTCAAGGGTTCAGTAGTATTTATACAAGGAGTCATAACTGAAAATATGACCGTGATTGACCGTTTCTTTAAGTTCTCTCTACTTCTGTAAGCAGTCAAACCAAAAGACACCAGTGAGCTGGCTCCATTGGCAGCCAAAAATGCCCCTTACCATGACACTGCCTCTACTGTGCATTACACATGATGCTTTGCTGTTCCTATATCAATAATCCTATGGGTGGGGTTGGCGAAAGGGCCTTTCTGTGTGGAGTTTGCATGTTCTCCCCGTGTTCCCTTGGGTAACTAATGTGAGCTACCCTCACAAAAACATGCAACAGTCCTGGGCTATACATGCCCCCTCTGGCCAACCGGGGCGCCAGATGGGGTGGGGAGGATCTGGCCTGCTCACTCCTCAGGTTAAGAAGAAGAATTGAGCTCAACCTCCCGGGGTTGGTAGAGGGTGGGCAATGCTGACTAAAGCCGGGCATACACTGCGATTATCGGCTCGTTCTGAGCCGATTTTCCAGTCGTGCGACTATTTTTTGGATCGGGCCGGATTTCGACCCAATCGTTGGTCATGCCTCGTGCAGTATATGTGGGGTAACGACGAGAGATTAACACCTCACGATGAGCTCCCGATCACAAATCGTGTGCTTGCAAGAAAATCAAACGTGTTTGAAATCCTGGTCGCTCCTCGTGAAGGAATCGCACAGTTGAAGCAGCTGCGACCCGATTTGCCTCATCCTTTCGCAGATAGCATGCGCAATCTCTGATGTCACGTCAAAAACTATTATTTGTAGTTTAAAGTGTTGCAAATTCACATTACAAATCATGTTTTAATAGCAGAAAAAAAAGGCCGCATTTCCCAAGTCTGCCCAACCATACGCATGCGGCGACCCGTACGCGGCGACCCGTACGGGGCGCGTCGCCGCGTACCCTACGCCGTAGGCTCTGCGTTGGTGTAACGCGGAACCATAAATCAGCCTTCAGTGTGTGCTCTGTCTGCTGTTCTGAACACTCCTTTCTCTGTTGTGCTCATTTTGCTGGGACGCCGGATCCCTCCGCCGACACAACTTTTGCGGTATGCGTTCATTTTTGTGTCTAAAAATGATGCGCAGTGCCCACCCAATCAGAAATGGTACAGATATTTGGGGATTTTTTAAATATATATATATATATATATATATATATATATATAAAAATAAAATTATAAAAAAATTAAGGATCCCCATAACCTTTGATTGGGTGGGCAGAGCCCACCCCTGCCCCAAAACCGGCCTCGAGTTCCAGTACACAGAAGTCCGACGGGAGGTGATCGTATAGTGTGAGCAGACGGGTCGCATCCGAGCATCGGGTCGTACAGTGTGAGACCATTAATTGTGGGCTCTGAACTTTTGAACTCCGCGATCTAGTCGTGCAGTGTGAGATGGGGCAGTCTCAAACGATTTAAAATATTGCACAGTGTATGCCCAGCTTTAGGTAGGAGATAAAATGGGGGGAAAAAAAAAAAAAAGGTAAATGTGAAACTTATGTGAAACCTCTTGAATAAAAGCTGAAATTCTATACTAGGACCATTTTAATTCAAATCCATTGTGATTGTGTAAAAAGGCAAAATTTGAAAAATAAATAAATACAAATAAATAGCGCCACTGACCAAATACTTCTGGATCAAACTGTTGTTTTCTAATTTCACTAATAAATCATTTAACTGGACCGCTCACATGTATTCCAAACGATTTTCCCAAATATAATGAACATCAGTTCATTATATCAATGATATATAAATAAATGATTATTTTTAAACTGATGTTTTGTAAAGTTAAATAAAAGTTATGCAACACTGCTGAACAAAATAATGTGCTACGGAAGTGATGTTTCAGACTACATGATTGTGTTTATGACAGAATTGCAGCAGTTTGCTTTGAAACCTCTAATTCTCCATTCAAGCCGCTCAGGGTTCGTTTAGCTGTAATCTAATTTGAGCCCAGAAAAGAGAAACACACTTTGTTGCATGCATGTGCATGCAAATTCAACAAGCATGGAATGTAGTACCATTGTGAGCTCCTGAGCGCTGCATAGAAACATTAACGTAAATGGGAGTAGTTGTTTTGCAAGCATGTGTTTTAGACTCAGCGTTTGGTATTATTTAGATGAAACCTGATCCATAAAGCAGCATTTACAAACTACAGTGTTCCCATGGGGTTCATTTAGCTTTCAGCAGATTCTTTGCTAGACGGCAGGTCTGCGTTACATATTTGGAAAAGCATGATGTTTTAAAACTGCTGTCAGTTTCTCCTTAAACAGAATCTCTGCCTCTCACTCCGACGGTACAGTCCACCCTTTCATCTCTCACGGTTTGGCTTCCCATCTCTTCCAGGCCAGTAACGGTAATGATCCCTGGTCGGCGTGGAATGCAGACCCTTCGGGAGGCTCAAACAACAACAACTGGGCTTCTAACCCGGAGGGCACCCAGACTGGGAAGAGTGCTCCCGACCCCTGGGGCTCGGTGTCACAGGGCCAGTCTCAGGGGTACCAGGGCCCAGGTAAAACCATCATTTCTTTTTAAAAGTTACAGCTCTGTTGTACTTGAAGTAATGCTGGAGTTAGCTAAACTTATAAGGTGGTAAATCAATAAATGTCTAGAGGAAGCAATAATTCAGCCGTGCAGATGTAATATTTTCAGGTATTTCTATTCTTGTCCAACACCTGGTATAACTTTGATATGCATACCATTCTGTACCTACCGGTAGTATAAAGTATCACAAGATAAAATCACTGCTTACGTCCATCTTCATTTATTGCGGTTTGTATCTGGATTATATGTTTGGAGTGTAAAACTTCGTTAAGGAGAAAAATGATGGGAGATAAAGCAGTTTAGAGTGAGACCAGATTATGTTATAATATATGTATGTATATATGTTATAATGTAAGCACTTGGAGCAATCGACCTACATTCAAATAAAGTGCTATTTATTTATACACAATGGTGGTGACCAGGAGTTCTGCCTGAACTTTTTATACACTATTTGTACACTTATAAAGTAAAAATCCTCTTACTTTCTTTCTGTATAAGTCGAAAAATTATCCACACCACATGTTAATTGCCCCAAGTGCTCATTTTAGTTGCCATTTTGCTACAAACATATTCTTTTCTCACTCAAAACTGCTTCGATTCACTTTATCTTGGTTCCTAACAAAGGTTTACACTCATTGGTACCTACTATTACACCAAGGTTGTTGTTTTTTCTTTGAACTCAGGAATCACTTTGGCCGCTGCAGCTCACTCCTAGTTTACTATTATGTTTAACGTGCTAATTCAGTTCAATAATTTCTGAAAATGAAATTAAAAACAGTTTAGATCGTGGCGTCCCCATTTGGATTTAGGAGCAGGACAGTGATCTGTTTTGGACTTTTAAAGTCATTACGATCACATACTGGCCGCAGTTTGGAGGTCTTTACTCATTTTTTCATTCAAACTGAGCAGGTCAGCCTCAAATTATAGTTTAACATGTTCAGATTTTTTGGCTTGTGAGTTGGTTTTGTATACAAATATTGCAGAGGTTTTGTGTGTGCTTATTTCAGTTTTTTTTTATTATTATTATCAACGTTGCTGCATCACAAAGCAAAACATTCAGAAGAATGTTTGAGCTTTTTTTGTGCCAGAGTCCAGTTCTCCAAATGTTGAGTTTAAGGTCTCTGCCGGAGCGAAAATAAGAGGAAAGAGGAAATCCTGAGTTGTCGGTTGTGCAAACACGACGAACGATTTAGCCATGAGACAGAAGGTGTATTTAGATGTATCGAAGAATGCACGACTGTCTTTCTTCTTTAATCTTTCAAACATGTTTAACTGCAAGTGCATTTTAGATTGTGCAGATTTTCCCTCTAAGTAGAACACAAAGAGCAATATAAGAGATGATTTATTCATTTAATGAAAGACGAGACAAATGCTCTAACTTGTCATTCATGCTAAGTTGATGACTCCTCCAGGCTTTCACAGAAGTGGCTTTACTCCTTGGGTTTTCAGTTTTTCTCGGTTCTTTCTCCATTGAGATGCTCCAGCAAGTGGACGGGACCATCAAGTCATAAATCTGTTTTTGCCAGACTGTGGAAAAGTTAGCCTCACTCATGACTCAGACGGACAAATTACTTGTCCTGGATTTTAAATTCTCCATTCGCTTTTGTAAAAGGAGAACACGTGAAATAAACTGCAAGTACCCAAAAAAATTAACAGATTTTTTTCCCCCCTTTCTTTCTCTTTTGCCAAAGGCATCTGCCCATATCCTTACCTTATTGATTACACAGGTATAAGTCTGTCTCCTGCTGGAAGCTTCTGTGCGTGCGTGTGCGTGTGTGTGAGTGTGCGTTTGTGGACTGGCAATAAGCGGTTGCGACATGTGAAACTTTCTGCAGCAGAGATGATTCACATTCTTTTCAGAAGCATGCGTTTGATGTTGGATATTAACACTAAATTAACCGTGCTGTAATACGAGTGTGCACTTCCTTATGGATTTTTAGAGACTTGTTTTTGTTTAACAGCATGTTTACTCTAAGCAGACAGAAAGGTGCAGGGATAAAGCCTCAAATGCTTTCTTTGGGCTCATACAGTTCTTTGGGCAGATAAATCCAAGCTCAGCTTCGGTGGACTGGCAATGTTTGGACAAGTCCGGATCAGCTTGTTTAATACTTGTTTATTTAGAGGCTCTTTAATACTAAATGGTACTTTTGCATCTGAATTCGGACGAGAGTAATGCAGCAAGCCACTTATATGCATGCGTGGAAATGTATTTCTTATTTTTCTTAGGCTCAATTCAGACTTAAAGGTTAGATTTGTACTTTTTCAAAATATTTTTTAATCAAGCTAGCAACTGTAGTGTGCTGTAAAGCAAGCTTTGATGTCAACTATTCACAATTTTGATTCAACACCTAATGTGTGGCAGACAAAATATAACCAAGGACAAATGTAACCCATCATGAAACAGATAAGGAGTGTTGTATCTGAGGTTGGTGAAGCTAGAGTGTCTTTAAAGGTAGGGTAAGCAATTATTTTTGGAGGATTTCTGTAGGAGGAGACCTGTTGATGTTTGATTTAAAAACAAAAAACAGAAAGTTAGCTCATCCTTCTCCTTCCCTGCATTGCTCTCCAAGGAAACACGCCCCATCATGAAGATGAACACTCCCTCTGCCAGTGATTGGTTGTAGCAATGTTTATGAGTACTGGCAGTCGTCACCATTTTTGCTTTTAGTTTGTTTTCAGAGCTAGGACTGTGTACCTCATAAGGTGTGCAGCTTGATATTCAGTGAATGTGACCTTTAATGCACGTCAACAAGATTTGCATTTTGCTATAAGTTAAAGTTGCATGCCTTCAAAGTGCCAATACGTCCATGAACTCTTGTAAAAACCTAATTATTTTATATACATATATATTTATATCTAGAAGGATTGTAGCCTCTCATTTACTTTTACATCTTAGGACAAAACAGTGTTTTAGTTAAAACCAAGCTTCTGCATCTCACACCAATCACACGTCTTTTCTCACCACATCACATGAGGTAGTGAGTTGTGTATCTGGGGAAAAAATGGGTTAAAAAGTGTTTCTTCACCCAAGGCTCAGTTTAAGATGATGGAAGGAAAGGCTTAACATACAGACTTTTACCCCAACTCCTCCAGTCTTTCCCTGTTTTAGATGGAAACATCAACAGACACTAACTTAAATGGCTAGGAACTTTCTCTAGGCGTAATGAACAACCTTTTTATTGTGACTGTGATTGGAAACTAAAATCTCGTGGATCTTTCTTCAGGGGCCGAGGATGATGAGTGGGAAGATGAGTGGGATGACATGAAGTCCACTGGTGGTTACCCAGAATCCGAATCTGGAGAGGGTGGAGCAATGCAGAGAGGTGGAGCACATGGGTCCTCAATGAAAATATCCCTAAACAAGTAAGAGTTAAAAACTTGGTAACCTCTGCATGGCAATTTCAATTAAATTCAATTCAAAGTCTTTATTTTCGAACATGATAGTGTAAGGTAACAGACATGTTTGAACATTTGAACAATGGATAGGGGAGAGACACCTTTTTTTTGTGGTAGCAGCAGCAGTCATGACATGTTCGAAAAGGGATAAGAAAAAGTAAAAGACCTATCAACTCCTACCCCTTGAACTCAATACTATTCATTCAGATGGAAAAGGACAATTTAGAAAACAGATGTACTTATTTCGTGCAAGATTCAAAGAAATTGATGTGGAAACTGCATTTGTTTTTGAGCAGGTTTCCAGGGTTCTCCAAGTCCGGTCCAGAACTCTACCTCCTTTGCAAGCAGCTTGTAAAAGGCAAAGAAAAGCTCTCAATTTATGTGAGTAATCTCAATTGTGCACACAAGTGATCTACACTATTGTACATCATGTTTTTGTATATCATCAGTGGTGCGCTAACGTAATCATCATTTTAGATTCAGATTCAGATGACTTTATGAATCCCTTTGGGAGGTTCCCTCGGGGAAATTGACAATAAGATTGATGAGATTTTATTGAAATTATTGAGGTTTTATGTCATACCTCCTTTACATTACTGAGTATCATTATCACAGTTGCATATTTTACCTTTTAAACATCCTACTTTACACAAATTACAGACTTTGAGTGTTGTAAACCTTTGCTTTTCATGTTCAGGTGGGAGAGGTTGGTCCAGTGTGGTCTTACCCAGAAAGCCAGCTAGACTGCGTTGTAGCTGATCCCAAGAAAGGCTCCAAATTGTACGGTCTTAAGAGCTACATTGAATACCAAATAACACCCAATGTAAGTATGCAGAAGATTTTCCAAACGGATCCGGACTGGTGTCCGAAAGCCGCTTGACAATTAATATGATCATCCCTTTTAATTTAAGCTTTAAATTATTTCAGTTTATCCGTAGTTTCCATGACCATGTTCTTGCTTTGCAGACCACGAACCGGCCAGTCAATCACAGATACAAGCACTTTGATTGGCTGTACGAGAGGCTCCTGGACAAGTTTGGCTCGGCCATCCCCATCCCGTCTCTACCAGACAAACAGGTGACAGGTGAGCGGCTGACTCTTACATCATATGAAAACGGTTGGTCAGTGTGTCACGCTCGACTGAACGACTGAAAAAAAGTAATTTTCCCGTTCAAGGACGTTTCGAGGAAGAGTTTATTAAGATGCGTATGGAGCGGCTGCAGGGCTGGATGACCAGGATGTGCAGGCATCCCATCGTTTCCAGCAGTGACGTGTTTCAGCTCTTCCTCACATACAGGGATGAGAAGGTAAAATCAACGTATTAAGAAATATTTGATTTAAAAAAAAATATATAATTTTTTGCTTGTAACAGTCATTTATTGTTTATATGAGATGATTATTGAGTGATTGTTGCAGGACTGGAAGATGGGGAAACGAAAAGCAGAAAAAGACGAAACAGTCGGCGTGATGATCTTCGCCACGATAGAGCCCGAAGCTGCAGATCTGGATCTTGTAGAAGTGTAAGTCAAATTCAGCTTTGCAAATAACAAGAGATAGTTTGGGATTGATTTTGCTGAATGCTCAGTGCATTTGTTTCCTTCTCCCAGGGAACAGAAGTGCGAACAGTTCAGCAGGTTTACCAAATCCATGGACGACGGCGTGAAGGAAATCCTCACAGTGGGAAACGAGCACTGGAAGAGATGCACGGGACGTATGTTCACACTGCTCTGGCGCTTAATAAGCGTTTACCTGACATAGGCCACACCTCCACTTTAATCTGTAATGATTGTTTATTATTAAAATCCAGTAAATTGTTTTGTCAACGTGGAGGGATTCCCGCTGTCTTTGCATGTATATTGATTTCATCTCTTCAACAGCGCTGCCAAAAGAGTACCAGAGAATCGGAAAAGCTTTCCAAAACCTCTCCTCTGTCTTCACCAGCAGTGGATACCAAGGTATGAACCACCAGCGCGACAGAAAGCGCACACTTCCAGTTCTCTCGTCTCACTCCAACGTCTTCGGTTACAACTTCCAAAGATTGCTTTAACGCATGCAACGTTCATAATGGGGAAAGCAGAAATAGTTGTTATGCAATCGTTTATTATGTGTGAATGTGTTCTGAGACAAAACGGTGCACAGGTGCTGCTTGGAAGCGCATCGTAACCTCTTCTCTGCTGTAGGTGAGGCCACTCTGACTGACGCTTTGACAGCAGCGGGGAAGACGTACGAAGAGATAGCCGGGCTGGTGGCAGAGCAGGTATTCTCTCACGCTGTTAAACGACTGTAATAATGATGCTCCTCGAGAAGTTGCAGAATCAGGCTGCTTCCGTAGCTCATCTGTCAGAGCGTGCAAATGCAGACTGAAATGGTTGTTGCAGTTGGCCAGATCTCTGGTCTGTGATGACCTTGTTCTTTCTCTCTTCTGCTTTCCTGCCTGCATCAGTCTCTGAAAAATGAATAACAAAAGGCCATCATTAGTTCTCATCATGCCATGATTCAGAAAAGTACACCAGGAATCTTGGAGACTTGTTCTGTGATGGAGGGTGTGGACCAGAACTGTTACACTTCTGCTTATTTCAAGGTTTTGCTATCGCCAGCGTCAGTTCACACAATCTCAATATATCAGTGAACATTTCCTGATTAAAGCTCATGTTTATGTCCCCGTTGTCGTTAGTTGGTGTCATCTTTAACCCAGCATCCTGTACGCGAAGGATGCATCTGTAAAGGCACACACTGAGGACAAATGTATTTTGCAGCTTTTCCTAAGATGTGACACTTAATTTGTTTGTTTTTTTACTTTTCTGTGTAATAAAGTCAGTTCTTGGCTTTTTTTTGATGCCCCAGCAGCTTCCAGAGGGACAGTTCATCTGGTAAGCTGCGGATGATTTTTGCCAGTGCTCTTTTAGATTCGTTGGCTGTAGTTTAGTGACACCTGTAATACAGTTTAGTGTTGAAGAGAGATAATGCCTGGACATGGATTCATCTCAGGACCCAGAAGGCTGAAGCAGTGCAGTCTATCTGTTGTGTTGTCTACAGAGGCTGTTGTCAGCTTTGCCTAACAGGGTCAAGGATAAGGAAAGAATGTGAGCGAAGCAGCCTCGTGTACGCATACCCCACTTAATATTTACTTTTTATTCAGTGGGTGTTTTTATTCCACTGACACTCTGCTCAGCTCTTGAATCTTCATTTGAATCCATGGTCTTGTTATTCCAGTGACTTTAAAGTTGACCCTGTATTTTCTATAATCAAACTATATTTCCTGCTCTGTAGTTAAGATTAGCCAGTTTAGCCCCAGTTTTAGCTATCTGTTATTGACCTTTTTCCTTTTATCATTTGTCTCCTCCTGTTTGTCTTGTCTATGTGCAGCCTAGAAAAGACCTGCACTTCCTCATGGAGACCAACAATGAATATAAAGGCCTTCTTGGATGTTTCCCAGACACTATCGGAGTCCATAAGGTACATCCTCTTCTGGTGACTAAAAATATCAGGAGAGTTGTTTTCAAGGACGCGCTTATTAGAAAATATGATTTGATATTGGTATGTTAATTAATTATCAATAGCATAAACAATAAAAAGATGATCTGTTGATAAAACATTTGGCAATGACGTGACTATATTATGGAAATACGTTTTCCAGGGTTTGTATAACTGAATGTTCTCACTCTGACCATCTTAAATACTTGTGTGTGTATATGTGTGTGTATATGTGTGTGTGTGTGTATATATATATATATATATATATATATATAATCAGTACAGACCAAAGTGTATCTGAGTTGAGAAAGAACTTAATCAACTAATCACCTGCTGTGCCACTGGTTGCTATGTTGATTCTTGTCACAACAGGCGTAGAGAAGAGCGAGTTAAGATGGTCTGGGAGAAGTGGGTGGAGGAAAACCAAGCAAAGAGCCTTTAAAACTTCTTAAATCTCCCAAGAAACTAATTTCAGTGAAAAATAAAAGTAAACAAGCATATTTATGTAAATGACACTGATGTATTTGTGTGTTTTATAGACATTAGCTCAAGTTTAAAACACCTCCTGTTTCAGAGCTTTTATGTAAGCTTAAAAAAAAACAACGTATTCAGTGTTTTGGTTAGAGTACTTTTGTAAAAAAAATGTTTTTCTTTTAGGCCTCAAATTTGACACAAGCATTTCATAACACATCTATCTTAAACTAAAACCAATCCAGGAAACTAAAACACTTCCAAAGTCTGAATTGAAGCAGCAGGAGCTGCAAGAATGTTGTTGTTTTCGTTTCGTGTTGAGACAACAAATGAGGAAGTATAGGAACAGTGAATTGTGCGGCTTTTTCTTACACTTGGGTACTTGGGTACAGAAGATTGTTGCGGGTTTCGGTTCACTAATGATTGAAGAATTGCGTAAACCCCTCAAAAGAGGCACAAGGTTTGGCTGTAATCTAACGGTAGACTCCGGGGCTGTTATGTCACAGGCAGCCATAGACAAGGTGAAGGAGGCTGACAAGCTGGTGGCTACCAACAAAATTACCCCTCAGGACAAAGTGACCATGGCGAAACGCGCCAGCACCATGTCTTACGCATTGCAAGGTACCACACTGTCTTGATCAAAAAGGAATGTCAACCTTACAGTTCATCAAAGCACGCTGTCTCACCTCCCTGGTTTCCTCTCCCTTCTGGCACAGCGGAGATGAACCACTTCCATAGCAACCGTATCTATGACTACAACAGGGTCATGCAGTTGTACTTGGAGGAGCAAGTGAAGTTTTACGAGACGGTAAAGGCATCTTTATTGACCATTATGTCACACTAAATCTGAGTCAATGGCAGTTCGTGTTTTCAGTTCTTCCTTAGATAGAAAGTTAAATGGATGTTAAACTGTCACATGATCACTGTCCACTGTTGTATTTACGGGCGCTTTTCTTCCTGACCCCCCAGATTGCTGCAAAGCTGAGACAAGCACACAGTCAGTTCACTACAATGTGAAGGCAGTCTCGCACTACAAGATGGGAGGATAAACCAGATCAGCATCTTTTTTTTTTTTCCTTCTTCTTCTTCTTTTGCTTATGTTGCATTCTTTACTATACTTTTAATTTAAATTTCGCTTTTTTCACTTTCTGACCTTATTTCTTATTCCACTGCCCGTCCCAACAGCCCCAGCTTATGGTAGTTGTTTCGTCCGTTGCTCTCGCAGGTTCATGCACACATATGTGTGTGAGAGCTGAAAAGGCTGGCCACTAGTGGTTTTCAGGAACAGCAACACGTGATGCTTGATTTACATCCAGCCTTTCCTCTGTCCAAGGTCCACCGCTTGTAACACAGGAAGTTACCATCCTCGTAGCACTCGGAGCAGCCAGGATTTGGTTCATTGCAGGAGTTAAACTGTGGTGCATCTTTTACAGATGATTGTTTTAAAGCAATACTCTGCAGTTTTTCAGTCTTGCATGTAAAAAAAAAAAAATGGTTCCGCAAATACGGAAGCGCTGTAATCTGCACGGCAGCGTCGCGATGCGCTCACACCACAAAACCAAAGCTGTATTCTGCTTTATCATTAGGAGCAGCCAGGGAGTTCATTTGTAAAAGAATAAAAGCTTTACTGTCTACGTCTCAGCAATTAACAGATTTATTTGACAGTGTATTTTTTATCTTTTTGGCTTCTATAAACACTATTAATGTTCACCGGCTTTGTGAGTAGAAGCAGAGTTTCATTCCTCCCGAGGTTTTGGTCTTGGAGGAGTAGTCGGAGGCGGAGTGTGTCCACTGCTGGCAGTGCCTTAACACCTCTTCATGCTGCACTTCCTCAAAAAAGCTAACACAGGAAGCTCCACCTTTTTCCTGGCTGATCCACATTCGTTTGCCTCTTTTGAAAAACTAGCAAAACCTTAGATTTGCCCCCACCACCACCCCCCGCCATGTCCACATGCCATGAAACTGCAGTTTACATATCGGGGGACAAATACAGAGTGAGAGAATAAGAACCCGGTTTGTTTGTTTCTTCTGAAAGTCGATAAATCAAATCTCTCTCTTGTGCGCACACAAAGATTTATTATTTTTTCTTTGACATGAAGTTGTAACTACGAGTGTTGACAGTCGTGCATTATGACATATATGAAGTTTTCTTTCTTCCTTTTTTTCACTGCCCAGTTTTCAATCAGCCTCTAATCTTTTTCACTCTTCGTTTTTTCTTATCACTTGATACATAAAAATATATATAATTATATATATATATATAAATACATATAAAAAATTATTCTATTTGACCTATTAGGTGCTTCTTGTCATTAAGATAATGTTTTATGTATAGAAGTATTTGCTATATGACACCATTTGAAAGAGAAGCACAGAAATTTGTTTGATTTATTAAACAATGATTTGTATTCACGGCTGGTGTCGTGTGGTTTTTGTCTGTGAATGGGCGTGTGAATTTGAATGAATCCTCACGTTGTTTCCTATACGACGCTCGGCGCTGCTTCCCTCACATTGAGGCCTTCATTCACTCCAGCAGATTCTTGCGAGGAATGAAAATGAGTCGGCAGCTTGTGTGAACAGTGCGCTATGTGCAGTCCCGCAGTGGGGGAAGTGAAAGAGGCCATTTACACCACGCTCGGGCTGCAGCTGGACGTTCAGGCCGCAGATGAAGATAGCTTATCTGACTCGGAAAAACTTTCCTTGTCCGTCAGCTGCTTTCGAGTTCATGTAGCTGTTGTGTTCGTTGCTTCACTGGAGCATGAAATGTTTTTGTTTCCCACGCTCATTTGCAATAAACAACTGTTTAAAAAGAAAAAATGAAGCGATTTGGTAAATGCAGTTTGAAATTGAATAGATGCAATCCTGCACAGACTTTCATGTTGGCCTGCTGTTAACTTTGCCTCAGCTCTTGCCAAGTGTATTTGCACAAGCTTGCCAGCTTGCTAAAGGTCTTTGGAAACCCCTGTGTGACGTTATGAGCACACAAGCAACACTTGGTAAATTGCACACAATCACTGATTTTTTTGATTTTTTTTTTTTCACTGAAATGCCGTCTTCCGAACAGGTAAATATCATATCTAAACATGCGTTTATTCAAAGAGCAAATCTCTGCTATTATTAGAAACTGGTGAAGTTCCAACTGTAAGTTTATATGTATCATGAATAGAAATATCAGGTCAAAATCTTTTTTTTTTCTCTCTCTCTCTTTTAGCAGAATGAAAATGGTGCACATTTTTCAATTTGATGATCAAACTTCTGCCAGCTTGAATATTGTTTAACTTCAGTTTGTTGAAGGCATGACAGTTGCAATTACTTTGTTTTTGTATCCATTTAATCTTCTTTGGGAGAGACCGTGATGGATAGTATTTAACATGATCCCATCAGGAACAGCCAGAGTTGGAGGTTAACTAAGAGACTGAGATGGTTTGGACATATAAAGAGGTGGAATACTGAATATTTTGGTAAAAGGATACTGGAGATGGTGCTGCCAGGCTAGAAAAACCGGGCGAAGACCAAAGAGCACTGCTGCTGTGACAGAGTAAAATGGAAACAGATTTTCTGCTGTGGTGACCTTCTACAAGGAAAATCTGAAACATTTAACTTTTCCACAACAAGCTTTGGTGCTCGTCTGTCATGTTGGAACACCGAACCCTCCCAGCTGTCTTAATTGTTTGATGTTAAGTACAGCTCTGGATCAACGCTGCTTCTTTTCCAGTCTGCCCACATTCGCATCCGTCAGTCCCACTGGTGCTAAAGTTGGCTGCCACGATTAAAGAGCTCATGCAAGGGATCCGTTCAGTATTTCAGTCTTTGTGTCATCTGACCACAAGAATCTCCCCATAGAAATCTTTTTCCTTGTCCATGTGGTCTACTGCAAACACAAATGGAGCCTGAATGTGTAAATGTTGGCACAGCCTCTTCAGTTCATGGTGCTGCAAAAGGTGCTTGACTGTAGACGATGTTACTGGTGTTCCAGCACGTTCCAGGTCTTGGCAAACCTGTGCTTCGGTTGTTCCTCACCATTCAGACTTATTGCCTCTAGCTTTAAAGTTATGGGTGGTACTTATTGCAGCAGAGCAGGTTGGTGGTTAGCACTGTTGGGGCATGTGGAGTATGTGTTTGTGGGTTTTCTCAAGGTACTCTGGTTTCCTTTCACAATACAAGAACATGTGTCATAGACTTATTGGTGATTTCTAAATTGCCCAAATGAATGAATGTGCATGTGTGGGGTTGTTTGCTTATATGTGGCCCTGTCATAGACTGACAGGTGACTTTGAAATCTGCCAAGAAATGTCTCCAGGTGTTATTCCTGAGTTGTGAAAAAATGTTTTGATCGCTTTTTTTTCTTCTCAAATCTGCACCAAGGCGTCTTGGACTATTCTATTGTCATGTGTTACTCTGTCAAAGTAATCTTAAACAGTTATGTTGACAAAGAATTAACTATAACTTACCAGCTTTAATCGTCATGAGCATCACTGCCATAATCGTCTTTGATTAATGAAAAAAATCAGCTTGTGTACCAAATCCCCACGTTTTTGTTTTCATGTTAAAGATACAAGTAGAGTCTGGAAATAGAAAAGATGGATTTGTAGAAATCATGAAGAGCCCTATTTTTCCATGAGTGAATGACACCTTCCAGGTGGACCTAAATGAAATCCTACATGGGTTCAAACATAAGTGCATTCTCATAAATCCCAGCTTAAAAACTTTTTATTTCAATAGCTTAAGTTACTGTATATTCATTGCTGGATCAGCTTCAGAGAGACTGCAACTGAGAGGAGTAACCATAGACGGAAAGAAACGCACGTGTCATAAATAAAGAGTATGAGATGGGGATTCATCATTTTTGCTTGAAACTTGCCCAAACTGTGGGTTGCTTCATCCAAATCATGCAATTTCCTTTTCTTGGCTGGTTTGCAAAAAGTCACAAATAGTATCAAACTAAAGTACAAAAAAAAATAGTATAAAATATGTCGTATTTCGAGTGTCCATTTGCATTTGTTTATAGTTTGAAAACAGCAAAAGAGGTTCCACATGCATAGTCTTGTCTTTTTGTCATTGACTGGAAATCCTCAGCACCGTGATTCTCCAGTTGCTACACAGGAAGTCTTGTCATGTGCAGCGAGAGATGCAAGTTCTTGCATCCAGACTGTCGTCCTGGTGACCGCAGTTCAGGGTGACAGATGTGTTTGGAAGCTCCGAGGTCGGATCATCATGCTGACTTTGCGTAGGGAGTAATAATCCGAGTCTTTCCAGGAGTACCAAACGATCCCATCGGGACCAAGCGGGCCCCTCCCTTTTGGCGTGTAATGGCCTCCCTGGAGGATAAAGACGATGTAAACAGTTGTGCTTTTTAAAGCTGCAGTATGAAGAGTGACCTATGTTGTCCTTACCCTGTAGTAGACGCCATTGAGGTTGGCATAGAAGCACTGGTTGTACCACCAGCCGCCGTGCGAGATCTCAGCACAGATGTTGCCACTGTCTGGTGTGCTGAAGCTCTGCTTGTCATGATACCAGCTGAAAGAGTCCTGCACTGTACCGCTGAAGCCTGACACGTGAAGGCGGTACTGATGCTCCTCATCCTCCACGCTGAACATGTAGATTAACAGAGAACAAATAATTAGCTAAAAGACACTGGACGATTGGCAGCAATCAGCTCTAAAAGTTGGTGTTTGTCACCTGCATGCGTTAATGGCACCGACCTGAAGCTCTGGTAGAGGGCGTATTTGTGCTGGATGCTCCAGTCCTCCAGGTCGATGCGGAGGACGTAGTCTCCCTGAGTGCTCAGGTCGTGTATGTGGTTGTTGCCCAGCCAAAATTCTGAATGTAAGTCACCGAATCCATCTCTGTAGTCCCTCCAGCTGCGGTCAAAACTCACTGAGCCGTCAACTCGCCGCTGGATCACGGTCCAGCCACCACCTGAGGTGAAGAGAAAGCTTCGTATGAAGTACTGCTCGGAACTTCACTCAGTCTTAGACGTCATGAAGAGACAGAAACCATGGTACTCTGTCAACGTTTATCAAGTCCTCAGCTGGTTTCATTATCCTTAAATGTCAGCAGTTTTCATCTAGTCAGTATTTTCCGCACTATAAGGCGCACTGTATTATAAGGCGCACCTTCAATGAATTACGCACTTTAAAACTTTTTCCACATATAAGGCCCACCGCATTATAAGGCGCACTAAATATATGGTAAAATACCGTACTATAGTGGCTGGGGTTGAGTTACGTATCTACCTGATGGAGCTGTGCTACAGGAAATGCTACAAAATCCTACAGCAAATGCAAAAAAAAAAACAAGAAGAAAAGTACCGTATGTCAAACTTTATTAACAAAATAAAAACCAGCTTTGCTCCGTCTCGTCAAAGTCGCCATTATGCGAGTCAGCGTCGCTGCTGTTGTCTTGAACGTCTGTGACGATTCCTGACGTTTTTAGCGCCGTTACTTCGGCGACACCAACTACATTACCCATAATCCCCCTGACTACAGTAACAAAAATTACCGTAATGATCATATACAAGGCGCACTGCATTATAAGGCGCACTGCCAGTTTTTGAGAAAATTAAAGGCTTTTAGGTGCGCCTTATACTGCGGAAAATACGGCAGTTTTAATCAGCAGAAAGTAAGAACAATCTCTTTGGGGCTCCGCAAGGATCAGTTCAAGAGTCATTAATCTTTAAGCTTTCAAGCTCCTACATGGTATTACCAGGAATTGTAGTATATTTGTCTATTCGTATGCTGTTGATAAACAGTAAAAGGGCTTTAAAAAGTGTCAAAGTGACATTGATACCAATTTCTGGATGTCCAGATACTTTTAATACCTGAAAGGAGATACAGCTCAAATCCCAGTGCCAACATCACAACTACCTTCGATCCCCTAAAAGACATATCTAACGCTAAACTGAATTCCAGTTTGAAAAGCTACATTCATAGCCAGCAGGTTAGCCGTTTGTAATACTCTATTTGCAGAGCTGTCCCTACAGTTTTTGGGCGAAATTCATGTAACTTAGAAAGCAGCAGTCACAGTTCTGATGCATAAACATGGAAGACTCCAGTCATGAAGTCATTTCTTTGGCTCCCAGTTCTCCTGCAAGTCCGAGAAGCACTTAATGGCTTGGCAGCTCTGAGCTGCTCACCGTCTAAAACCCGGTCAGGTCTCTCGGGTCATCAGGTGTCTTTTAGCTGATCTCAGAATTAGATCCAAGTCTGTGGAAGATGCTTTTGGTACCTGTGGCTTTACACTCTGGAAAAAAACTGCCTGCTCACTTGAGGACCATCACATCTCTGTCAAAAGTCCAAAGCAAAATTTTCCTCATTCTCACAGGTATGAAATTCATAACCGTGAATATCTTTTAAATCTCCCTTGTCTTTGCACATCCATGATGACTCACCATCTGTGTCCATGTCACAGTAAACTTCCACAGGCATGCCAGCCATGGATGGCATCACAGTATAGAGCCCTGATCTTCTCACTCCGTTGAAGTAGACAGAGGCGCAGTCTATGGGACAGTTCCCCACGTGATGGATCTCTGAAAGAAGAATACTAGTCAAGATCAGCCCAAAGTTTTTGGCTCCCTCTGCTGACGGATCAGCACACGAGCATGTACCTGGGTGCAGAGCTTCTTGAGTGTTCAGAAGAGGATTGGGTCGGACGATATTGATGGAACATGCGGGGCTTCCATTCACTTTATCCATTAACAGTGTCAGATTATGTAGTTGGTTCTATATAGAAGGAAAAGTGAAACAACATTCAATCGGAAACAGTCAGAAGCAATGTTTTGCTCTGATTTAAAAGGAAAGATGCCCTGTGAGTACCTGCAGGTCCAGGATCAGAGTCCCCTGCAAATGCAACAAGGAGGTGGCTTCCGCATAGTGCACCTCCAGTTCATGGAAACGCTGCTCCAGAGAGATGTTCAGATGGAGCCTCTCTTCACTCTGCCACAATATGATTGGGCACACAAACTTACAAATGATTGCATACATTAACCTCTTACAACTTAAGACTTTGACTTTTGATTAAAAATATGAATGAGTTAAACGTTATACACAGAATGAACTGATGCTCTCAAGACAAAAAACAAAGTCAGAAGTATCAGTATGTGGTCTATATCTTGCTTGAGCAAAGATTACACTAACTCTTGTCACAACAAAACCCTGGAGCCTTCCGCCACGCCCCGTTCTTATGTACGACACACAAACACATGTGCCTAGGCTTGCCACCCGTCCCGTAAAATACGGAATTGTCCTTTTATTTGAGAAAAAAATGTTGCGTCCCGTATTGAACTAATACGGGACACGATTTGTACCGTATTTTCATTAACTTTTACACCATATTCTAGTTGAATTATTAAAATAAGTTAACTTTTGAACCATATTCTAGTTGAATTATTGAAATAAATTAACTTTTACACCATATTCTAGTTGAATTATTGAAATAAATTGACTTTTACACCATATTCTAGTTGAATTATTGAAATAAGTTAACTTTTACACCATATTCTAGTTTAATTATTGAAATAAATTAACTTTTACACCATATTCTAGTTGAATTATTGAAATAAATTAACTTTTATACCATATTCTTCACCTGTAGGCTATATTATACATCCTGGCTGATGTGGACATACATAGCATAGGAGGATATTTCAGTTGCTAGTATGGTTGTCTGTCTGTACAGTCATGCAAGTTCAATGCTATTAAAGCACTTTAAACTTTAAATCAAAGCATTTAGTTTTTTCATATAAAATAAACACATTTTTATTCAGTTTAGAAGTTTTGGGGCTTTTTTTTTTTACTCCTGCGCTGCTGAAATCAGGGCGTCCCTTATTTCTATTTCTGAAAGGTGGCAACCCTACATGTGCCGCTTCTACCATCCATATGTGGCCACTGACTGGTCCAGCTGAGACTATAAGCTTACCGCCTGAGACGTATGAGGCGACACGTGGAAGAGTAGGAGGCTAATCCTGTTAGTGGCTAAGGTCAAGGACATGCTGGGATGGGAGCCAGCTTGATGACCAAGCACCACGATAGAGCACAGGACAGCACACAGGTGACGCTATGCATTTCCGGCTCTGGCTGCGTGAGCCACAGCCGGTACAGTTCTCACTCTCTCAAATTAACTGCAAAAGTTAACTTCAGACATTTTAATTTATTGAAATTTTTACTTCCCAGTCGTCTGACTCAAATGAGGGGGCCCTGAACAGGGAGAGAAAAAAAAAAAGTCTTCATATGAAAAGGCATGCTGAGCAGAAATGTGGGCGTTCTAAAAAAAAAAAAAAAAAAAAAAAAAAAAAAGGCAGTGCCATTGTCACAACATCCAGTGAGTCACTAGGCAGACTAAAGCAAATACTTAAAGCAGTTGAAGGGATTGCTGCTGATAGTTGACCCGGCCTGCTTAGTCACCTGCAGCTCGAGGACTTTGATGCGATGCCGGTGATTCCTCAGCTCCTCTTGCAGCTCAGAAATGGTTTCTTTCAGCGTCATGATCTGCTGCTTCCTCTCCTCGTTCTCGTGCAGCCAGTAGGAGACCTCATCTGTGCAGCGAAACATATCCGGACACCTCCGCTCGTCCATCTGAGGCAGAGTGGCCACCAGCCGACACGTCCCATCCTCCATCAGCTGTTAGATGAGGAACATTTCATCAAAGCCGCACAGCAAGAAGTGTAAAAGCAGTTTTTACTAATAATCCCCTAAAAAGCTTGTCATTTCTGTAGGTTATTCCCAGTACTCGAGTTGAGGGGGGATGAGGGGGTATGTCATCCCCCCTGAAATAAAAACGGTCCAAATCATCCCCCCCTGTAAAACTGCCATCCCCCTTTCCATCCCTTATGTCATTTCATCAATTAATGTGGTTTTACTGCTATTTTAGAGTCATCACCAGAAAAATAACACCAGAAAAATAACTTTAACAATTTTCCCCTGTTTCAAGTAAATTTTCACTTAAAATAAGTAGGAAAATCTGCCAGTGCGACAAGATTTATCTTCTCATTACAAGCAAAAAAATCTTGTTCCACTGGCAGATTTTTCTACTTATTTTAAGTGAAAATCTACTTGAAACAGGTGAAAATTGTTGTTTTTTCCAGTGATGAGTCTTGTTTTAAGTGTAATGAGATTTTTTTTTACTAAAATGAGACATTTTGACAAGAAATAAGACAAATATTCTTGTTAAGATTTTGAGTTTTTGCAGTGATCCATTTTACTTTACTTTACTTTACTTTACCTGTGAAGGACAGAGTCATATTGATAAGTTCAGAAAACAGTTTTTAATTGTTGTGTTTTGATGTATTTGATGTAAGCCCAGTGGATATTTAAAGCTTACAGAAGGCTGCATTTAACTGCTGCTATGTCATTCCTGCAGTATTTCTGCAGGTGTTTTGGTCAGCGCTATTATTTGTAATATATTATATTATTTGTAATCAGCACAAATTATCTGTCCCCATATGATAAAATCCACCATCCCCCCTGATTTTTTTTTTTTACAACTCGAGTACTGGTTATTCCACCCCAGCACATGTTAACCTATATAATATACTGTTATTTCAGGATAACAATGTTAACAGGTTAATCATTGAATCTGCTCGTCACTTTGTTCAAGAAATATCAAATAAACTGTAAATAAGTGATGGTTAGTTGTACAGCAGGTTGCATCTTGCTTTACTTCTCCCACGATATGTAGTGTAGGTTAGTTAGAAAAAAGTTTTTCTTTGACTTATTAAGTTACGAGCTTTATATGAGAATATAAAACAATACGTCTCGTCTGGGCTGACTTCACCTGTCCTGAAAGGATTTCTGTGAAGTAAAGTACAAAATGAACGCTGTGATGCAGGTCTGGTGGAGCCCGTCGTTCACCAGCGCTCAAAACTCGGCCTATGGGTTCAATATAAAGATTTAACACAAACAAACTGTGCATTAGTGTAAGTGTGAATGTGGCTTGTTCTGTAAAGAACTTTTATTAGCCAATAAGAGTAAAAATTCTATAAATGCAGTCTATGTACCCTAGTAAATGTAAAAAAAATACTAAAAAACTAACAATGAAAGGGTAAACAAACAACATGATGGTTTATGGTGGCTTGATGTGCACGGGAGTCTTCCATTTAATAGTCGTCTAAAGAGTAGGCGTGTGCAGATGGTTAAACGTAAAACACTTAGCAGGTGATTGTCTTAAAGTCATGAGAACCCAACACTGATCCTTTCCACAGCTGCCAGCACAGGGCAGTGGTTGGTCCAGATCTTCGTGTTATGGCTTTTAACACGAAAATGAATAGTCTGGACGCTGGAAACATAGTAATGCTGGGATCATGAGGTTCCACATCTCATAAGAGTGCAGCTTTTCCACAAGTTACAGATCATGGAGTTCCATTCTACGATCCCAAAGCACAACCAGTTTAGCAAAGATGTGACATTCAATTTTTATTTCATATACTATAAACCATGACAGTTCATGCGTTTTAGTTTGGTTTGTTTGCTTCATTTCATTTGTTAATGTCCTTATATCAAGATGCGCTGTTTTCTTTTTCTTATTGCATTTTTACCTTTTCTGCTTTTAACACCTTACCTGCCTATATTGGACTACAGATGGAAACTAGCCTTGTGCTACAATCTGGCACATTTACATATGTATATATGTTCATCAATGTGCATTGTCCTGAGAAATAAATAAATTAAGTAAAGTAACAGCATGAGATAATCATGATACTTAAAAATGTTGAGTTCTGAGTTAGAGATGATGAATCTCTGGAGGACGGAAGGACCTGAGACGGTAAAGGCGTACTATCCCTGCCTGTTTGTCACGTCATTGCGTACTGAAGGTGTTTACCTGGTTCGTGTACTCGCCACACTGGGAACCTCCACCGATGCGTGCTGTGAAAGTGTTCACATCGTCCGCTTTGGCCTCCGGGAGCAACAAGATGAGAAACCAGAGAGCAGAGCACATCCTCCGGCTGGGGGGGTTGGTTGAGGTCAGGAAAGCCATTGCTGCCACGAGGTGAGTCTGTCCCTGCCTTGTCAGTGAGGGCAGGCATGGGACATGGGAGTGTGTGCTTCGCCATGTGAGGCTCTGCTGGCTCTCCCTGCGAGGAACACAGTTAGGAAAACAATCAGGCGATGTTATCATGTCACCTGAGAGCACACAAAGCCAAGTTTCGTCCATGACGTGTGCAGCCACAATCTTTGCTTTTCTTCACAACATAAATTGTAAATGTATTGTTGCTGTTTGTCAGCTGCAGTTAAAGCCCAACCTCATCTCTGTTTACCTCTTTTTCTCTCAGATCTTTCTTTCTCTACAGTACACACATTTGCAAGTATAGTAAAACTAGTTTCCGTCCGCCGGGCAAATCCCTGCAGAGAGTGTTAACTCACCCCAGCTACACACCATCTTCCACCCCATTCCTGGCTCACATTGGGCCAACGGGGTTATTTCCATTTTCCTCTTCTCCCTGTCTGTATCTCCCTGTGTTGCTTTCTCTCACTCTGTCTTTCCCTCTCGGTGTAGACATCTTAGTCCAATAATCCACCTCTAAGAGGATTCACGGCACCTGAGAAATGGTAAACGACCAAGACAAATGCCGAGCGGAAGCAGCGATGAAATTAGGAGCAAGAGAAAGATGTGCAACATCATGAAAGGTTTATTTTAATCTACAGCAAATATCCATGTTTTCTGTAACAGAACCATAATATCCTTGATCGGTTTTATTTATTGTTTTCTTGGTTGTTGTTGCTTTTTTACTTGATTTCAGATACTCAGATAGTCTGTATTGAACTGTGTTTCTTGATGAGTGACTTATTACTCTTATTTAACACAAAGATGACTAAACTCATTTTGGACAAACTTGACAAATGTAAATGCCATGATTTGATGTGAGAATTAGAGGACTGAGGCAAAGTCATGGGGTCTTTGCATTGCTGGAACACCTAATATTTGCAATATGTGTAACATGAACCAGGAAAACGCCTACATGGGCAAACATAGAGAATAAACATCACCTGCAGGCACCAGTAATCCTGCTCTAAGCTGCAGGTAATGAAGAGTGCTGTGAGGAGTATGACGGGTGCTGATCCAATTACAGTATCCGAGCTGCACTTTCCATTTTTAAGTCCTTGAGTAGGCTATAACTCAAAATACATGATCTTGCTGGGCAAAGGTTCTCTAACACTCTACCCGCAAGTCTTTGGGGGTTGTGTGGAATAAAAGGTGGCATAGCTATACAGGAAAGTAGTTCAGACTAAAGTTCCTGGGCCCAGAAGTCTTGTCTCTTGTCTCTTCTTTTCCCAGTCCTCCTGCCCATGATTTGAAAGTCAGAAAAACACTTCTGAAGGATATCTCTAGTCCTAAAATGCATGTGTAAGACTGAAGAGGTGTGCTGCAAGAGAAAGAGGCATATTTGCACTTTAGATGCCTAAAGGTGGTTAAAAAATGAAACATATCCAATTTTACAAACAGCAACAATGTTCATCTGATAGAAATAATAATAATATTAATAATTAAAACAATTAAGAAAACAGCTGTATATTGCAATAAAATTATTAGTTCTCCTCTACCCTTGTCTGGTATTTAGGAGTCAAGGATATGAAATAAGGAAATAAGACAACAGGAAAATGCCAGCTTGCTTTACTACTTACAAATTACGTAGCACAAAAACCCTACAACTACCTATGACAGGATTAATTGTGCTGACGACAGGAAACAAATTAGACTAAGAAAACCCAACACTTCCTCCGAGATCTCCACTTGGCTCAGTCCACTTTCACAACCAAGATGCATTACAGTGTCCAACCTCACGAGGGCGCTATCCTCATCCAGATCCTTATCGTCAGAAGAAACAAAAACTAGACATGAAAGCAAATATAAAAACAAATACTTTGATGAAAGGCAATTTACACAAAACTCATGGCACCAGATCCCAAAATAAAAATCCAGTCAGACTAATAGGTAAGTAACTATATTTACCCAGCTGAGTAGAAGACACGAGCATTTTAGGTCAGTTTTGGTTACTCGGTTATCCTATGTATTAAATCTGATTAATCTATCAGCTATTTCCAAAGTATTTCAGAAAACATAAAAAACTCCCAGGAACTGACTGTGTCTGGCTGAGCCGATCCACATGGTGGCGCCACGTCACAGCTTTCTAATCAGCTGTATTTAACGTTTACGCTGCACTTTCTCACTACAATGGCCATCAGAAATGCACAACAAATAACTGAACAAGGATTCAAAGCAAGAGAGGAAACTGTTTACTTTCAGTTTCCCAAATCAGACGCTCAAAACAAAAAATAGTTACAGTATTTAAAAAAAAAATGATACAACAAAATTAATTTAGCGAATGCGTAGATACCTGAGTAATATCCATCCCTCAGGTTCAGGGCCACAGGGCTCTGCTGAAGACTATCTGGATCCTCTTCTGGTGACAGGAGGGGAACACGACCCCGGACAGGTCGCCAGCCCATTGCTGTAATGCTCAACCATTCCTGCTAATATCATTTATTTCTTAATTGATTTGTCAAAAGAGAAGAAATATTTGGGATGTCTTTCCTTGTTCTCTCTGCTGCAGTATTTTATTGCAGTTTTACATTAAAAAAATGAAAAAAAAATATTAAGTACGGTTCACTGAAAACATAGTAATGGTTCCTTTGCCCCTGATATTACAGTCATTTATCATAAGCCACTGGATCAATATTCGTATTCTTGCTGAAATACTGTACTTTCCTGCCTGGCACTGGCCCCAGGATCGAAGACTGCTGACAGGGTAAAAACACCTTAAACATCATTAGATTGTGTAACTTCAATAACTATAAAAAAATAGAAAATTATGTTAAATTTTGGGGCAGTTGTGAAGTCTATGGTGATTCATGAGTTAATAATAATAATAATAATAATAATAATAATAATAATAATAATAATAATAATAATAATAATAACACTTTAACACATCTAGGAGATAATTAAGGAATTTCCTGGTTTCATTTTCACTCAGAGTTGTGTGTCTGGGCGCTTGTCTATTAATTCCAGTATGAAGTCTCTTTTCTTCAGCCAACTCTTTGAGGATCTGTCTTGCTCTTCAGCTATCAAATGTCTTGAATTATAGAAAGCTTTCAAAATCTTTGACAGTAAGCAAGCAGAACAAATTGCAGGTAGTACATGAGCTAAAACCCATCAAAAAGCACAGATGCAACTGATGACACCTATCAGATTGTCACCTTGTACACTGTCAGTTGCACAGAAATAATCTGTAATTCAAAAATAGTAAACTTCAGTTTTTGCCACAGCCGAAACAACCTCCGTGTTATAGTAGCAAGATAATGAAGCACTGGTTTCTGCCGCCAGCTGAAAAATGAATTGTGAGAAAGATGGCATGTTAGTATCTTTTGTCACAATGTTGACATGGAGCTGAAAGGAGCTGACGCTGAGTGATGTGTCAGTGTGACAGGAGGCAGGATGCAGGGCAGGTGGTGATGATTTAACAAGAGGGTTGAAAGGGGGGAACTGTAGGTGGGAACCATGTCAACATGAGTTGTTGTTTCCAAAGGTAAACATGAGGTGTTTTACTCTGACCGACGCTAACTGCTTGCGCTGTACCCAGAAACCAATCTCGTGTGACTTGGGGGTAACATTTCCTCCACTTCAGAGATAAGTTACCACTGGAAGAGCTATACAGGAACCCATCTGCCGGCTGCCGATATCAGTTTAAAGGACATCCAGATCATAATTTTCTGTTTGAGTGCAGATAAATTCATTCAATTAAATCTTTGGCAGACGATAAGGTTTTGAAACCGAATAACATCTGACACATTTCAGCACTTAGGCTTTTGAAAATGATCTGTTTCCAAAGAAACATGAAACTTTAACAGTCTCTCGTAGATCAGATTTTATAAGTTCGAAGGTTGTGGTTACATGTCCTCATCCTCCTCCACATACACTAACGCGAGTGTGGCCTATAACAGCTTTGATAACTCCATATTATGATGTTTGGATATCAGAAGCTTCTGGCAGGATTACCTGACATCATGAGGGTTAACTGGAGACACACCTATGAATGCATTTTAAAAGCACACTTTCCAACACAATGGCCTCATTGCATAACATCCTGTGAATATGAAAAGAAATCAACCAAGGCACCAGAAAAAATCATAATGGATCTCTACAAATCAGGTTCATCCTTCAGTGCAATTTCACCTGAGACTCCCATCTTCATCCGCACAGACATTAAGTATAAACAGCACGGGAGCGCAAGTCATCATGCCGCTCAGGAGGGGAACAGTTTCTGCATCCCAGAAATGAGCACGTGTTGTTATGAAATGTGAAAATGAACCCGAGAACAGAACAAAATAGATTCATTGCTTAAACTGGGAAGGGAGCATAATTTTCCACGACAGGTGCTGAAACTCCATGCAGAGAGAGAAAGTCTCTGCTCCAACACCACCATAACATTAGCACAGTTTGCTGCTCCACATCGACACAAAGATCCTATGAGTTTATGGAGGCATGCCTTGTGGGCTGATAAGTCCAAAACTGAACTGTTTGGTTACAGGGATCATTGAAATGTTTGGAGAACACCATTCCAGCTGAGAAGTATGTTGGTGGCAGCATCATGGGAGTAACAGCACAAAGGTTTCCTCAACTTTATTGTCAGACATGGAGAATAAACTGTTTATGTCTTTTTGCATATGACATGCAAGCATTTTTGTCAAGGGGAGAAATATCTAGCATCAGTAGTGAACAGATTACAATCTCTTTTAAAACAGATTAACATTTTTTTGTAATTTCTCAGACGCAATTCCTAGTTATGGCTTGTGCATTTAAAGAAAAATCTGAATAAATATGCAATGATAATATATAGTATGTGCATGCTACTGCACAGGGCAAAAAGGGGTCACTGGATGGTGTCAAAAGATTTCTTTGCCAATTAGAGTTTAAAAATAGAAGACGGCAAGGTTAATGGTGTCAATACCATCTGCACCTCAATGCATGTATTAACACTTACATCACTAATGCACACTGATCATGTGAGATGAACATACTTCTTTCATCAGTACATACAGTTGGTGAGTGAGTTTCAGTATTGAACTGGATAATAACCCCTGGTTGTTTTCTTTGAACATATCAACCATCATTACATGTACAGATATTGAGCTCATGTGCTATAATGCTTTCAGAAAAGGGGAATAAAATCAACCTGTGATGATTCCAGCCTTCATACACGCTGATTCCGTCTTTGAATCTTGGTGATGCACTGCAGCTCTTAGTGGTCTGCCATTGATCCTGATACGGGCCTGATGCCATGTCAAGCGTTGCTTTTGCAGCAGCCGTTTTGACGGTTGCTCATTTAGAATTCATGAGGAATTTAAAAACTGCACCCCAACACCCACCTGCAAGCTCCGAGTCAACCTCATCTGAGGAGCAAAGTTATTATCTTTGCCCGACCCCTGTTGTGCTGAGACTGCCGTTTCCTTTTCAGGATCCATGAGTTCAGAGGCAGTATTGAATATTGGACATATTTTACCTTCACACCCTTTGATGAGCTGTATTCTTCCTGTCTCAGAAGATTACATCAGGATGTGGTGGGGCCTGATACACACAGAACAATGAAACTGATTCACTGGAGAAGAAGGAAAGGAATAAATACTGCAACGGCTTAAAAGAGGAAGGCTATGTGCCAAATAGGACACTCAGACACCAGTTTATGTAAACACTGCTCTTACATGCACATTGTGAGAAAGAGTGCTGGAAAAGTGCTGTTGTGCTTTTACCAGAATTGACAAGGACAAACTTTCTTCTTTGGCTGCTTCAACCAAGTCACAGTTATATAACTGCTAAGATTTAATTTTTTGTCAAATGTTAATCACAAAGAAAGTATTAACACCGAAAGTAACACTGTTGCTATCCTCTTTTGACCAAAAAGGTAACAAACAAGCTCCCCGCCATTTCTGGTACATCAACAAGATAGTAACCTTGGATGTATGTTCACTTACATACTACGTATGTAGCTTTATTTATATTTTTCATGAATGGTGGGGCTCAAAAGTTAGTAGGTTACTGAATGAAAATGAATGTCGATATAAGCACATATACTGTATGTATACGTTAACCTTTATGTTAACTATCAATCAAGATTCATCCATTACATCCCATAACCCCTGACCAGATCACAGACACTCAAGAAACCTTACAGATCGACATGCCAAACAAATAACGGCTCCACTCGTGATTTTGATGTTATATCAAATGATAAGAAAAAATAAAGTCAAGATAAATGATAGCAAAGATTTGCCCAAAATCACAAAGCTAAGTACTCCCTGAGAAATACTATGGACTACAAAAGAATCCCACACAACAACAGAGATGAAAGCATCACATAACAAACATAATAAGATATAGAAAAGAGGAATAATCTTGGATGTGCTGTGTAAGAAAAAAAGATATCCATGACAGAAAAGTAACATGGACCACAAAAACAACTTGAGATACAAAGTTGTTGCAAAATGACAAAAAAGGGGCACATTTAAGAGACGAAAAATAAAGAAGTAAGAAAAAGACGCGGCCAATAACACTGTTGCCTTTCAGCTGAAAGTCTCAGTGGACTTTGTCTGTGGAGTCTGAATGTTCTTTCTGTACAATCACATGCAACAATATCACACACATCTTCACAATAAGAAAGGGCCAGAAGTTTACAGAAATGTAGTAGCTGTACGCTGTATGATCACAAGCTCAATAAGACTCCCACTTTGACAAATATATGTACCATCACACCTGAGGAATGGCCAGTCTGAATATCATGAATCAATCGTAGCACTGTAAAGAAAGCAAGAAAGAAAGCAGGAAAAAAGGAAAGAAAGAAAGAAAACCCTGCAGGATGTCTCCTTACTGACATTTTGCTTCGAGGCTGACATTTTCTTCAGGAAAACCGAACAGCAAGGTAGTCATTAGAGACGGACAGGAAATGTGTTTTCGACAATTAAATGGTAGTGGCCCTTTAAAGTATTCACCACACAAGTCATACTTTTACAAAACAGTTTTATTTTTGGCTCTTGATGATTGCTGGAGCACTTTATTCTTACACAATAGACAGAAAACCAAATATTTAACAACTGCCGTTGTTCATTTACTGTTCTATTTCATTTCCAGTGGGATTGTTTTTTTTAGCTCTCCTGATAAAGTCGTGAATGTCTTGAGAGACTTCCAGTGTCCACATCATTCAGTCAATACAATATCAATCATTAAGCATCGCATGCACCATTTCCTGAAAGGCTATTCATTCGCGTATCCACCGCGCTGCAATAAATTCAGGGAGACAGGAGTCTTAATCTGCTCTATTCATCACTCTGCTCCCCTTGGTACCATGTGAACCTTATTACCCCAGAGCGCTGCAGAGATGGGCTCAACTTAAACACATAACTAAAATGCAAAAAGAGGGAGAAGAGACGAAGAGACAGGCCCTCAGGCATGAAGAGTCTGACCACATGACCGTATTTTACAATTGGATTGTCCTTTATAAATCTCTTAACATCCTCCAAACAACACTGATGTGTGATGACTCATCCGGACGCAACTGCTTGTGTCTTCTTTAGCTTTGTTGAAAAAAGATCTAATGTTCTGGGTGGGTTTGACTTCATAACTGCATTCTCCACAAAAAAAATCCCTGTTCTAAGCATGACACTTACTTGTGGGGCAGCGAATCTGAAATAAAGTTTTAATTACATCTTGTTTTATGGCTGAAGAGCTGCAGGTGTGTGTGTCATCCAGAGGGTAAGATGACCTGTTGTTTCTTCATGTCGAGCTGACATTCAACTTTCCTCTGCATCGTCTCGGTCCAACCTGATGTATCTGTGTCTCCAGAGGATGGACCTGGGTTGACATTCACTTCACGGTAAAGAAAAAAGCATTTCACACATGCAGCAGTGCGCCAGTGTATGCTTACATGCTGCAAGATGAGTGTGTGTGTGTGTGTGTGCGTGCGTGCGTGCGTGCGTGCGTGCGTGCGTGCGTGCGTGCGTGCGTGCGTGCGTGCGTGCGTGCGTGCGTGCGTGTGTTGAACTGCGTAGAAACGTGGGAACAGACTGATTTGATAAAATGTGCATGAGGTGGACAAGCTGCTTCAATTTATATTACAGAGAAGGTTTTTTTTTTTTTTTTTTAAACCACTTTAAACTTAGAAAATGCAGCCAATATGCAGCACGGACAGAAGCACAGCATGAATTATTAGTGAGTGGATATTCATTTATTAATAAGAAAAAGGTAACAGTCAACAGAAAACATACAAGAAAGAATAAGAAAAAAACAAACCCCCAAGTTTAATTGTCAGTGTAAATCAATATTCGTATGATGATTTTAGAAAATAATTTCCAAAATCCGAGTGAAATTGCAAAAAAAAACAAAAAACTGATTCTTCCAATTAAAAAGGACCCCTCAGACTTCATAAAAATGAATTAAATATGATGGTGTGCAATTTCAGTCCCAGTGATGTTTAATAAAATAGTTGCAGTGTTTCTTCTAAAACCGGAATCTAAAAACTGGACTCCACAAAAAAAATTGTTTTAGTTTATTTCATTTTCTCAGTGAACAAGCTTAGTTTTCATTGAGATACAGCACATACAACAGCTGCAGGTGTTGTTTTATTTTTTTAACTCCTGCACCAGATGTTCTCATGTCTTCCTCATATTGCCTCTGTTCATCCGTTTTTATTCTTGCGCAGAAGCAGTAAAGTCAAGAAGCTAATCATTAAAGCTGACCTGTCTTGTCTGCGTCAGTGTGCCTGCCATTTATTGTTCCTGATAAGGTGCACATCAAAAGCAACATGGAACTATTACTGGACATTGAAAAGTGGCAGATCGGAGAGACGGGGGAAAACACGCAGGTTGTGATGCTGATGCTGATGCTGTCCCCCCTTCCATTCATCCATCCAATACCTTAAAAGTTTAAATAATGGCAAGGTAAGTTTTGTCTTTTAGGATGTTATACCAGCACAATGAAGATACTGGAACATAGTTTTTTTTAATCTTTTTGTTCGTCTATTTTCTTAAATCATGCTATGCCATAGAAAGGCAATGTAGTGTGGGTTCTTTTTTTGCTTTTTGTCTTATTGGTAATTTGAATGGACATGATTGACAATGATCAATGAGACAAGAAGACATTCCTGCAATGGCTCAAAAATAACAATATCAATGCTTTATTCAACAGATTTTTCTCATGTGCATCCCACAGCCATGTCCTCACAACATCAGGTTACTAAGCTCCGTAAACCACCATACACACAGAAACGAATACTTTGAGATCCTTATTCACTGTACATGGCTACTGTCAAGTTAAATGAAGTGCTGAATGAATGTTTTATGAATGTGAAATCTCTAAGTGTTCCTCCTCTCGCCTTGCTGATGATGCAAAGAGGGATTTGTAGTTTTCCCTTAACTGCATTATCCATACTGACTTTTGTGCTGCCTCTCCTCGTGCTGCCCTGACTACTGAGAAAGCATAAGACTGTCTCCATCTCTACACACAGTCAGCGAAGTGAAAGAGTCTCAAGGACCGAAACGCTGACCTAAGTGTGCAAACCCGACAATATTCATATTAACTTTTGCTCATTCAGCCCTGACAGTCTCATATGTGATGTTCTTAAAAAGCCCAGAGAGAGAGAGAGAGAGAGAGAGACCATGATTCTCCCATACCCCAAAACCTCTCTGTGGGAGTAATAGACATTTAATGCAAGAAAACAAGCTACAGAGGGCTCTGGAGACATTTTAGGCATTTAATTGACCAATACAAGCCAGAACATTTACGAATACTACATTATATTCAACTAAAAGATTCTTGTTTTGTTTTGTTACGTATGTTTGAATATTAACATATAAAGACAACTGCAGAACTACAGAACATTTGCAATGTTGCTCCTAAAAAAAAACCTTTGCGAAAGAAGTAAAGACAAATGTCCCTTATTGTTTCTATAGGTGTAGGTTACCATAGCAACCACATTGATTTGGGATCATCAGGGAAGGCACACAGATGAGCTCTCAGGCCATAAGTGTGACTCACACCTGAGGAGATTTATGTCATCAAGTGTCAAGTAACTCTATGTTATGTGGATGAAAATGCTCAATCAGAGAGTCGGCGCGCATGATCACACTTCCATGTTTTCTTCACTGAATAACAGCAGCTGCAGCGTCTCTGCTGGGTATAAGCAAGCCAGTAATTAACACAGCACGGTGAGGCTGAACTCTTGCATGATAAAGTCATAGCTTTGAAAACCTGAAAACAATTCAGATTGTTTGATTTGCATGTCAGGGTTTGCACAGTGGGTTTACACTGTTTTTAGTCCCCTGTGCTCTCTGTTCAGCAGCTTCTCAACCGCCTTTATCCTCCATTTAGGTCTTTTATACAGTAAAAGCTGGAGAAAGCTGGACAATTAAAAGCCTTCTCCAGAGCGGCCCCGGCTAACAAGCTTTCCCTTTTCTTGCTGGGAGGCGACAAAACTAACCACTGGAGTGGAGTCAGAAAATAAAATGTTTCAGATTAAAATTGAAGAACACAATTGAAGTCCAAAACCATTTCTTCCCATGCCAGGCAGCTATTACTCACGCAAAAAGTAAAGTCAAATTGTCAAAAGCACTACCCTGATTGGCTATTTTTGATAAAAAATACTACTTCATTTCCAAGACTGGTAATTTAATACAAAAAAAGAAAGAAAAATTGCCACAGTGAACTCTTTTGTCAGATTAAAAATAGTTGTTCACAGTCGCCCTCCTCTCCTCACTCATCACCTTTCCAGGGGAGACTGTATGAAACCGTCCTTTCAGTGCAGCTGCAGCATCAAGGTGTGCAGAGACAGGCTGTCTCCGCCAGGAGATTGGCTGCTTTTCACCTCTCGCAGGGCGCAGGTGTGTCTACTGCTGCTGATCAACATCTGACATCTGGGATAGCCTCCAGCCCTCCCGCCATCTTAGATAGGAGGAATCAGGTATAAAAAATGGGTGGAAGCCTGGAGTGGGAGATAGCTAATGTCCTATGAGGAGGGATCTAATTCATCAACTGTGTCCCTTGTTACTCTGTTTTCTCTGAAACAGGCCTTCGTGATGAATCTCCGGCTGTCAAACTGGGAGGAGAAATATATGGAGTGAAACCAAGTCAAATCGAAATGAATTATTTACAGTAACAGACAAGTGAGCCAGTGTCGGGAATGCTAAATTGTTCACTAACTCAGCTACCATGCAGTGTTTGTAACATAGAGGACTCACTATGCTAATGCATTTTACTACCACTTGAATCCAGTGATTCTTCATAACTATGTGATGTATTTCACAGTTGTAAATAATAAGACTATGGGTCTGGTACTCCCCACATCCCCAGCCATTTCGGCTGTTATTGCATGGCCCAAACCGTTGCCTAAGCATTTAGTCACATTACTTCACTTTCAACTCCAAAATATTACATTTACTGTATGGTCGACTCAGTAACTGATCTGGGTCTGGCGTTCGGCAGGAGGGTCCCCCCTTATGAGCCAGGTCCTGCTCAAGGTTTCTTCCCCACTAAAGGGGAGTTTTTCCTTGCCACTGTTTGGCTTAAGGCTTTTCTCCCACTAGGGGAGTTTTTACCTGCCATTGTGTATGTCATAATTGCTCGGGGGTTTATGTTTATGTTTATGTTTATGTTCATGTTCTGGGTCTCTGGAAAGCGTCTAGAGACAACATCTGTTGTATTAGACGCTATACAAATAAAATTGAATTGAAAAAGTTGAAGCTGATCACTATTGACTGAATGGAGTTCAAGTTGTCAGGAATCGGTCATATAACCTTTCACTGATTGGTGGATGGAAACATATCATGTGTTAATGCATGATCAGCTGATCAAGTGCATTTATTCCTCTAAAAAACAATGAAGGTGTATCAATATTTTCTCCCCGTTTCTGCATTACAGCTCAAATGACACCAGCATTCTCTCATCATCAATACTGAAAAATCTTTTTTATTCTCTATATTCGCTAATTCTTTCCATGTCAATAATCATATGGACACTTTCCCAGATTGACACCCATCTAGCATTAGCTAATTACTTTTTTTAATCTAATTTAGGCATGTTGCAGTGATGTTCAAGGTTGTTCTTTAATCTCAGTCCTGCAGTAATGGCAGCATCTACGCAGAGTGTCAGTGGAGTCATTGTTGATTATCAGCAGGGTGTGTCTGTAATGAAAGTATACATTTATCATGTTATCCATACATCCCATACAGAAAACCCATCCACATGAGGTATTGTTACCATTTAGATAGGGACTGTATTAAAGTGGGCAGCCCGGCACAAACAGAACATGATCAAGTCCTACCTACTTTACTTTCTGACCCATGAACATCTTCTTCAATTAAACATGCATGTTGGCTTCCTCTTTTCTGAAGGCCACATGCTCAAATTAAGTTTAATTCTCTTTAGTCTTACCTGTTAAAATGTAATTGTAACATTTGATCTTCTATGAATACAATTATGTGGCCAACGATGCAAGGGCAAGTGATTGTGAGTCAGTCAGTAGATCTGTGGTTTTGATCACTGGTTTCATCAGACAACATTTTAAACAAAATCTCACAAGAAAATGTATGTTGTTTGCACCAAAAACTCAAAATGTTGTATATTCATATTCCATATCCGTTATCATATAGTAACATATCTTCAGGCTGTTTGGTGTAGCCCAGCAGCCACATAGTCGCTCTTGCACTAAAACCAATAAATAATAAAATGTGTAATCCCCAACCATGAATATTTTTCTAACCCTGAACCATTTATTATGGATCATGCTCATTTTAAATCTGTTTAATTTTAGCTGCAAAGCCTAAGAAAAGGCACATCAGTGATTTTACTGCTGGATTAGACTGTAAAATGTGTTGAGTAGTCAAGACCACAAGAATAAAGTGATATAAATTCACTCCATTTGCTGCCACCACGGTGCGGATGATGAAGTGATTCATAAATGGACTCAGGCAACTCAACCGACTTACAGGCTGCTCAGCATTTCACTGCTATGAATTCATAAAAGCAGACACAACCACCAATGACATTTTGCTTGATATGACCTGGTCACCACGGCAACTACACACGCTTTTGCAGAGAGGAAAGTGAGGAATGCTGAGGTAGGAAAAAAAAGAGAACAAAAAGGTAAAGGGCAGTGAAAAATGATGTGTAGAGACAGTCCCCTTCCTGCTCAGATGAAGGTGATAGAATGCATAAAGGGACAGGGAATGGAGGTGTGCATCAGATTCATGGCTTTTGTGATTTACAGTAAGTAGAAGAGCTGCCATAATCTCCATGTGAAAGCATGTCTTTCCACTGTGGGTCTTTAATTTACAGCTCCCCCCGCATACTTTTGGGAAGCAAACACGGCAGCAATCTTTTTTTTGTGATTTCTGCAAATGTTAAAGTGACTGCATTATGCTCATTTCCATTTATCTCTTTTGAATCTTTGGTGCCTCTAGAGTTCCACCAAAGATTTAATCTTACCTGCATTACTCCAAAAGGCTTTAACTATTTGGACTGACATAACTTACAATTACAAGCTTGAGAAAAATGAGAGGATCCTGCCACAGACTCAGAGTTCAGTTAGTGTTCACTTATACATCTTATACTTATACTTATACTGTACTTATACATCTCCAGGTGTCTTGTGACCGGTTTCATTATTGTAGAAAGGTTCCTGCATATACCGTGACCACATAAGGAAATTGTGATCCATCTTCTTAAAATCCACATGCAGAGATCTCACAAAGTTTTCACAACCTACGAGTGGATCTGTAAACGGGCTGTGATACAACACTCCTGTATATTGTCTTGCACAACCTTCAGCAGCAGTCGCTGCCAACAGCCGGCAGTACTGCTTTCTCTGAGACTTCTGCACTTCTGCCGACAACTATTTTTGCCAGCTCTTCCTCCGTCAACAGCTCTTATTGTCTCGGGTTTGAAGGATGCCTTTTCCCTGCAGCTTCTTTCAAATCCCTCTATGTTCAGAGCAATCGAGATCAGGGCTCAGAGGCGATCTATCTAAAAATGAATAGCCCAATATTTTCTTATCAGCCATGTTTTGTTGTTATCAAAGACAGCGATGTACCAGATACTTTGAGTTAGGTTTGGATGTTTGTTTGCCTGGTTTTTTGTCTACCACCTGTGACAGTCCTCTTGATTTCCCTGGGATTGCATTTCCACTTCCATCAATGTCTTGGGGGATGGGCTACAGCCCCATGGACCTTTTAGCTTATAAATTGTAGTCAGTAATTCTCGAGAAAGATTTTTTGGTCTTTGTCACAGAATGATGCTGCCATCCTTATAATGAAGTTGGCAGCGATATTATGTCTGCACACAAAAATACAAGTGCTAGTAGGAAAGTACAGCCAAGATTTTCTTGCAAATATAACACATTATATGTAGTCTGCCATAAGAAAATGTCATCTGTATACATAGTTTGCCTATATATATATATATATATATATATATATATATATATATATATATATATATATATATATATATATATATATATATATATATATATATATATATATATATAAATTAAAGTTAAAGGCTCATTCTAAATGGAAGAATATATTGAGGATATTAATCGTTTTTCCCATTTGATCCAAACTGTACTGCAGGCAGCATGGTGGCTTATTGGTTAGGACTGTTTCCTTTCACCAGGACACAGATATGGTTAGTGCCATCAGAACCCTGTGACCCTGAATATGATGAAACAAGATAATAGATGGATAATAAATGGATGGATGTTCTCAATCGCTCCGACAAATCTAATATCTCAGCTCCATCAGTGTGTGAACTTGGATCTTCCTTTAAGCCACTTGGGTAACCTTAATAGTGCAATGCCTCTTCTCCTGACCCCTCAGGAGTGAAGAGTATGTTCCATCTCCTCCGAAGGCAGTTCTGTCTCTCTCCCCACCACCAGTGGAAATGCATAAAATATCCAGATTTCCTCCTGAGACTCTATTGTATACATAAACATGACTAACAACAACTGCCATGAAGATTGCAGCTGGTTTTAGGAGCAACGGAGCAACGGAGCAACGGAGTAAGTAAGTGTTCACTGCTAACTTAGCGAGAATAAAAATGGAAACAACTGATTTCCTCTACCTGCTGCAACAGAACGCCTGGCAGCCAATCTTCGCCACTGGGACCTCAGCATTTCACAGCCTGGCTTATCAGTGACTGGACAGATAAAACCACCAGCTAACAGAAAATGGAAACATTTAACTCTCACAATAACAGTCTAGCCTGTGGTAAGAAGTGGAAATATCAAAGGTCTCCCTCCTTCGTCTGAGAGCTGTATCACTGCTTGCTGAAAATTAAATCCTTAAATTAATTCAATCACTATGTGGGATGCAAATGTGGAGGTTAATCAGGGGGTCATTCACGGCAGCGGATACAGAAGAAGCCTCTTGATGTGAGTCTTTTGTATATTCATCAGTGTCATGTATGGGATGTGATGAAGAACAGGAGTTTTGAAACGCTTCAAAATGTTGATACAACTACTGCAGTGTTGTGCAGAAGAACAAGGTTTGAAGAGGTTTATGTAAGACCGGAAGTTAAATAACATTCTTGCGCTTCACAATTGTCCATAAGCTCTGGGCACCGATGCTCTTTCAAAATAATAAATACAGCTTAATCTATAAGAACATGATCTTTCATACTCCTTTTTATTAAGACAATGTTTTTCTTTAAAAAGTTGGCTTGTCTAGACTGCTGAGTGTTACTAGATCACAAAAAGCCCTTCTGTTCTCTGTTGCTGACAAATTGTTCCTCTGAAAAAGGTTAAGAACTTGCGATTTCTCTTTCACTGCTTTAATTTTCAGTATTTCTTTGGCCCCAATGCAATCTGGTGGTGGAGGGAAACTTTCAACATGTAATGAAACGGGCAGCACCACGGGGTGGTTGTTAAAACTGCCGCCTCACAGTACGAAAGTTTGAACCTTGGCTGGGGCCTTTCAGGATTTTTTTTTCTAACAATTCAAACTTGTTTATGACAGGTCAGCTTTCAACCGTGCTTGCATTGTAACTGTGAGTGTGGGTTTGTTTGTGTGTGAGCTGTGAAAGGCTCCAGCCCCCTGCCAACCTGAACAGGGTGGGCGCTGAGTGGTATTAGGTGAAGGTATGAATTATCGATAAATCTGAATCATCTTAAACTTGGAGTTTTCAAGGTTGATGTTTTTAAAAAAAACCTCACATTTGGTTTTTTGAAAGCACAAGGATATAATCTGTCTTATTTCTCAAAATCAATACCACTCGCAGCTTCTTTCAAACATAAGAAGTCTTATATTTACTGCAGATATTCTTCAACATGAAAAGCAATTTAAGGCGTCTCTCAGTTACATATGGGCTTTTAAACTGCATCTGGTGGGAAGAAAAACGATTATTTTTTTGTCCATGTTAGGAAACCACAGAACAGACCCAAAAGCAGAGAAATTCCAACAGAAGGGTTTATTGAACGGTGGTCAGGGAACTGAGAAATGGCCGACGAGGAGGAAATGGGAGAGCTGAAGCCGAAAGTAGATGGGACGGCAAGCCATGTGGGCTGACTGGAGAGTGGTTGACCAGGCAGGCCGGATTCTGGCAGGTGGTGGTGATGTGGTCCAGAACACAAGGAAACAGGTTAGGGATGGAGGCGGACAAACTCGCAAAATGAAGATGATGAGCTGTAAAGAGGCCTGAACGTAACGATAACAACAATCTGGCGAAGCCTGGATGTAGAGCTGGGGTAAATATACTGCTTGAGTTCAAGAGTGGATTGGTTGCAGGTGCTTCAGGTGGGTAGCTGGTGATTAGGGGAATGGCCACTCTCATGGAGAGACAGACAGGGGAGGGGAAAGCAGGAGCAAGGAAATGAAGGCATCAGCAGGCTATCACAGTCCATTCTTTTGAATGGTTTAATTTTTAATAATGATAATAATAACTAGAAAATTTCAGGAAATTTTGAAATGGGCATGCCCTACTGCCCATTCGTCCCCTCTCGCTGCTTTGGTTTGGGGCTGTAGTGGTTGTGTTTAAGGTTGTTTTGGTTGTGTCGGAGGTGGTTCTGGCCATGTTTGGGATTATTAATAATGGCCCATAAACCAAACCAAGGCCTGGATGCACGTTGCGATTCGGGCCACATTTACGGATGATTTATTCATATTCTCCCCCATAAAAATGCATAGGTTTTGTTGCCATGGTAACAAGCCTCATAGGCAGGGCTGCACATAAGTGGGCCGCCAGAGCGCATGCGCCGTCAAAATCCACAGTGCGCTGTCAATCTTGTGCTGCGAAGCGCTTTTGCGTACCAACAGCTGGGGCTCATATTATTGGTTGTGGCCAGACCGGAATACTAATTAAAAAATCTATTGGGAGAGCTTTTCCCTAGAAATGCCACTCAAAGTTGGTACTGGCCAATCACAGCGCGTCCCCCTCCATGCTCGTTGCGGCGGTGGGTTGGGCAGGAAGAGAGGTAAGGATCAGCTTTACTGAACAAACCCCGACACGTCTCGTCAAAATGTCCAAGAAGCAAGCGCCATTAAGTAATTATTTTGGCGTTCCACCACCACCAACTACAAAGAGACGCCAAACTGAACCACTACCCGAATTGAACAGAAAACATGTGTTTCCCGAGAAGTGGCTGCATGATGTTACGCGGCGACGCGTACCGTACGTTCGCGTTCCCGCGTATCCTACCCCGTAAGCTCTGTGTTGGTGCAACGCGGAACCATAAATCAGCCAGTGTCCGTCACTGCGTGCAGCAGTAGCGTGCCTGCACCAGCAAGACGCTGCTCTCTGATTGTGGCTCACAATTTATGAAAACCCCAAATAAAAAATAAATTAGAGAATATTTTATGAAATCAATAAACAATTCCATCATCAAAATTATAACAAATAAAAGGTTCAATATATCTTGCTTTGCATGTAATAAGACTAGGTAATATATTAGTTTCACCTTTTAAGTTGAATTATTGAAATAGATTAACTTTTACACCATATTCAAGTTGAATTATTGAAATAAATTAACTTTTACACCATATTCTAGTTGATTATTGAAATAAATTAACTTTTACACCATATTCTAGTTGAATTATTGAAATAAGTTAACTTTTACACCATATTCTAGTTGAATTATTGAAATAAGTTAACTTTTACACCAAATTCTAGTTGAATTATTGAAATAAGTTAACTTTTACACCATATTCTTCACCTGAAGCAATATTCTACACCTTGGCTGATGTGGACATACATAGCATAGGAAGCTATTTCAGCTGCTATATGGTTGGCTGTATGTACAGTCATGCAAGTTCAATGCTATTAAAGAACACGTTTTTTCATATAAAATAAACACATTTTTATGCAGTTTAGAAGTTTTGGGGCTTTTTTTTGGCTCCTGCGCTGCTGAAATCGGGGCGTCCCTTATTTCTATTTCTGAAAGTTGGCAACCCTAGGTGCAAAATATGCCATGAGCATTCCAATCTGGCCGATAAAAACTGTAACTTTTATACTGACTCTACAGACTAACACGCACCATAATTTGTTAATTCATCTTTATAAGTGAATAAATATCGTTTTGCCTATAACTTATTCCTGCATCCCTCTTTTATCGATCCGGCGAGACGGGTCACCGCGTTTTTGGAGCCCCAAGTCACATATCCAGGGGCTCCTCTGAGCACCAGACCAAAATAATTATGTGCAGCCCTGCTCATAGGATAGAATGGGCTTCTATATGAAAATTTGACTAGTTGAATATCTCAAAAAGTGTAATAGCTAGCATGATGAGACTAAAATATGTTGTAGTACAACGCGTCCCGGGTTTGTCAATCTTGTAATTATGTCTGTACGATAAACCGTTGCCTAGAAACAAGCGTCCAAAATAAAATTGATTTTTTTTTTAAATTGAAAGTTAAATATCGCAAAAACCGTAATAATTAGCATGATGAGGTTGTACGGTCCTTTAGTGCCAATCGGGCCGAGTGTTTGAACGATGTCTCTACGATAAAGTTCGGCCGAGCAATAAGCGTCGGAATTTTCGCTTTTTTTTTTTGCTTTTTGCCATCTAGCGTTGCCACGGTAACACTTTTGACTGAGAAAAGCAATCCCCATTGAGGCACGATGGAGACGCATCTAACGATGTATGCCATACATGGGTGCACATTGCAGTTCGGGCCGCATTAACGGACGAAAAAAGCGCGCGGAATAATAATAAGAAGAAAAGGGAAACCTTTTCTGTATACTAATATATCGCCTTTATTTTCATGTTTTCCCTAATTTTTTCAGGCATGTTTTATTTTTGGGGGATTTTATTTTTCCATATCAGAGCGGGGTCATGCTGTGCACCCGCTGCTGCGCAGGGGGATTTTTGCGACTTTAGCTTGTTAGCAAAATGCTAGCAACATTGCCCTTTGGGCCATTTTGGACGATTGCAATATGGTCATGCGACTACTTGGCATGCCCATAATAATAGATAAAAATGCCTTTTATTTATAGACATCTTTCAAGGTACCCGAGGTCACCATACAAGTAGAAACAATAACAATCACATATGGTAATGCAACATAAAACAGCAAAACAATTTTAAAAAGTCCATGGTGACCACATAAGCGGATGAAACTGTGAGCTGGATGAAGGACGATGACGTCAGACTCCGAGATTGTGTGTTGATATGTAAAAGTTCAGATAGGTAGTGAGGGATGAGGCCGTGGGTGGACTTGAAAGTAGATAGCAAAATCCTATATTCAATTCGTGATTTGGTGGGAAGCCAGCGAAGCTGCTGCAACACAGGAGAGATATGATCAATGGAGGGTGTTCTTGGGATAATGCAGGGAGCTGAATTTTGGTCGAGTTCAAGTTTGTTGATGGATTTAGCTCCACGAGTTCACAGCTACGTGATTGGCCTTTGAAAAGGATGAACAGCCCAAAGCAAATTAAAAAAAGATTGTGTCTTTAAACTTAACTGTGAGAAGAAGGAGATTTCTTCAAGAGGGAAAAAAATCATGAGAGGCTTTTAAGTTCAGCAGAGTATGGAAGACATGCGCTCAGACATGAACCTGCAAGGTTCATGTCATGTATTCAGACCGGATCCTAATTACCTTGACCTAAACCTCATCACAGAAAACATACCATCATTTTCGTCTGGTATTTATTTTATCTTAACCAAACAAAAAGCTTTTACTGTATGTGGTGACACTCCCTGAAAGCTAATTTTCTAAAAGCAACAGGGCTTTTTCTCATCTCTCCCTGCGTCGAGTGTCAGCAAGCGGCAGGAGTGAAGGAGAGGACATCCCCTCTGGAAAGTGCGTGGCGGCCGCATCGTGGAGAGCTCATCTACAATAATGTGTTATTTTTGGAGTGTGTGTGTATGTGTGTGTGTGTGTGTGTGCAATACAGGCGTAAAGGGGTTCTACACTCCTGTTGCCCAGCAACCCAGGCTGCAGTCGCTGAAGTCTCTTCGCAATGGCGCTTGTGTCATGGCCATTTAAGGTGCAAATGCAGGTCAGTGAGTACCATTCATCTTGAATCAGCATCAAGACTGAAAACTGTTAGATGGCCATATCAGATGGAAGAAATCAAGGTTATTCAATGTTATGTAAAATATAAAGCAACGGAAAAACTATTTGTTGTGCAAATTCACTATCACACTTTAGCTTCGTTTTTTTTTTTTCCACACCTGAAGAGGTGTTTTGTATGTCCCTGTATAAAAGGCGCAGGTGAAAACAGTTTTAAATAACTTATTTTATTCCAAAGTAAAAAAAGAAAAATTTGCACCTTACAGAATCACATTTTTGTATTCTTCATTGAGTTTCCCTGATGTGAGGTTATTGCTGTTAGAGCGCTCATTTGTGAGGACCAAAATGTTAAGGCATAATCACTAATCACATTATGTTGAGACAAAGACATGTCTTTATCACATCTTTGTGTGGAAAAAATTTGTATGAATACCACTGCAGCCCCCCTCCCAGACTCGTCCCTTCCAACAATAGAGGCATTTAAGTTGCTGCTGCAGATGTGTTAATTTCTTCTTGTAGTTCTATCTGTTATTACGAGCACATCGCTTGTTAGCATTGATCTTTTCTCTCATCATATAAAGTTTTGTGTGCAACCTCGTTCCTTGTTTGAAAATGGACCGCACTTATTATAACATCTTTCAAATGAATTTTAGGTCCTAAATGCAATCCAAATGTGTTTTTGATAACACTTTGTAATGAGAGACACGATATGAAGAACGTATCAAGGAGGAATTGCTAAATAACCATTATTTAATGATGGGCTACATTAATCTAATTGTAATAAATCAGTGATGATTAGTAAATGGTCAATTAAGCAAGATCATTTAAAGGAGCATGAGGCTCCTTTTAAGAAATGAGACTCTCTAGCGCCACCCTTCACCACGACGGCCATCGGGGGTACTGCAGCCTACAGTGAAGCCGGCATGGGAGAACGGGGAGAACGTGCATGCAGCGTCATGTGACGTCACATCCGCAGCCCAGCGCGGGAAATTCCGGCCCGGAATTGCAGCACATTTTGCAGCACACAGCCTGTTCAAGGCAATGGAGAGATACGGCTAGAGGGCTCATTCTTTTTGGTTTGGAACGCTTCATCTGACATTATTACTAGAAAACTTAAAACGTATACAAATTTTTTTCATAAGTCCTGCCTCAATCCTGCCTCATGCTCCTTTAAAAATACCTAGAACCACAGAGCCTAAACAAGCCGTGTCCTCTCTTAGTTCTCATGTAAACTTACTGTGATTTATTTTTATGCCTAAGATACAATTTTTGTTCACTGTTTTATTTGGAAACTGTTGTTTTTTTTGTTTTTTTGTTTTTTCACTGAAACGCACCCGTTCAATTGTGCCGTCAGTGTTTTCAACGTCTTGCACCATCTTCTTAAATGTTTCCAATTTCAACATACTCTAGATGGAAAAGCATTTGAAACATTTTTGAAAGACTAATGTTTAACACCCTCGCACATCTAAAGACTTCAAAGAGTTTCAAGTCCCAGATTTAAGTGATATTGCTTGGTCACTATTCATTTGCTGTTTACTGTACACAGTTGATCCAACAATAATTCGAACTCCCCAAATCTCTGCCATGAAACAAGAATATATTGTTGCAAATAATAAAAGTATGTTTCTTTTTACTTTTGTTTTTACATTATGCCAAAACATGGAAAGGACTGATGAAGGGATGCCCCTTACGTATACAAATTATCTCTCCTTTTTTAATGCATTTTTCTTAACCACAGGAGTTGGAAAAAAAGAGGGGACCTGATTGTATGTTTTTCCGGAAAAAGTGACTCTTACATACAGGCACAGAGACTGGGATAAAGGTAGAAATTTTCCCGTAAATAAAAGCCAGTATGCCTACAGAAAATGTATAGTGATCCAAACAGTTTTGTAGTTGATTACAAGATATATTTTGTTTGTTTGTTTTTCATATTGACAAAGTAAGGGTTGAAATAAACCAGATTTGTACAGAGATTAGTCTCAGTCACAGAGGTGGACAGAGTACTCGACCCCAGTACTTGAGTAAGAGTACAAATATTACTGGTCAAAATTTACTCCGTTACAAGTAAAAGTAGCTCAGTCAAAATATTACTCGAGTAAGAGTAGAAAAGTACTTGCTTTTAAAGGTACTTAAGTATCCAAAAGTAAATGCTTTTAAATTTACTTTAAGTAAAAGTAAGAGTAAGAGTAAATTTCTTATTTTCCACATCAGTAAATTACTATATTTTTTTCTAAATTAATTTAAGGATCTTTTAACTCTTGTTTCTGAGAATTAACTCTTTGAAACCAGCTGCACTGATGTGCTGCTTTTAGAACCACAATGTTATATAAAACCTACAGAAACACCAAAAACAAATCAAATGAATGGGATCATAAGAGGACAGCAGATGATGCAGAGTTTATTAACAATCATGAACTGAAACCAAATGAACCTGCACCATCCAACTAAGTCTGGATCCCCCTCAGGGGGAGGCTTGACGTATTTCCGCTTTACGTAAATCCCAGTGGAGAGCGTGCACTGTGATAGGTCTCCTCCTTTGACAAAAACAGCTTGTGTCCAATAGGATTTTAGGGAAGAAGAAAAAAGAGCAGACCTGAAAGTAACGAGTACTTTTCAGCCTTCCTAGAAATTTACTCGAGTAAAAGTAAAAATATTTGTCTTGGAAATGTATTCAAGTAAGAGTAATAAGTACCAAAGAAATCTAATACTCAAGTAAAGTACAAATCCTCTGGATATGTACTTAAGTACAGTACTCAAGTGAATTTACTCCGTTACTGTCCACCACTGCTCAGTCATCACCTGATTGCACGACAACAGAGGTCAAAGCTGATTGCAGATTCTTGCAGGTAAACTGGAGACTCTGGTCACTCCGTATCTGTTCGATACCAGTTTCATCTCCGCCCAGATGGTGCCTGCGTTTTGATGCCATAGATGGCTGAGACACCTGAAGATGAACTGCAAACGTATCACTATTTATGATGATTGTGTGGGCCCACATCAGCCTAAGTGTGAGATATATCTCCTGTGACCTACATGGCGAGGAATACTGTGATTTAACACCCACACTAATCATCCTGTTGACATGCAGCCCAATGAGAGTTTGAAGACTGAAAGCAGCTGTAAAGAGAGACGGTTTCTGGACGACAACAACTTGAGAAAAATGAAAATAGTCAGAATCGTTCTCAAATAAGATGCATTGTAGGTACCCGCAAATAAATAAATAAATAAATAAATAGATAGATAGATAGAAGATACAAAAGATTTACTCCTACAGACTGGCTATTATTTTTGCATGTTTATTTCTTTATTCATGTTTAACATGCACAGCAGTAGTTTTGAAGAAAGATGCCTGTTGAAGTGTGTTTGCATATACACTCAAACAGACTCCAAAGTAGGAGACTGGCTCCAAAAGATAATGAGGAGCTGGACTGCTGCGAGTTGAAGTCTCTAAAGGGAAAAGTGTACTCACAAAGATAAGTGATAGGGGGGGGGCACCTCTGTGGGAGCTTTCCTGTTAAAGTCACACCACGTGATAATGTCCTCAGGCTGCAGCTCATTATATAAACCCCAGCCATCCATGCTTCCGCAGACTCACAATCAAAGTATCGAGAGGTGATTTTTATTCTACCAGGCGTGCATATGCAGCAGTTAAACAATAGAGCTGCTGTGATTGTCATTCACATATAAAAACAAAAATCTGATGCTGGCAGTGAAATCCAGTTAGAAGTAAAGAATGTTGCTGTTAAAGTCTGATAAGTCAAACGTGAAGATTATACTTTTCTTTCATTTGTTTCTTTCTTTACGTCTTAATCAAAACTCCGCTTAAACAGCCTTCTAAAACATGAGGGCTTCCTGGAAACCCAAGGCTGGCCACAAGAATCTTGTAATTTTCAGGCTTTTAAGAAACTAAAAATCTGAAATTGAAAGTATTTCAAAGATAAACCTTCTCTTTTCATTGTAAATTATTGAATTTGTCTTCACATTTACTGATGATATTGATATTATATATGATTGAGTGCCTTATGTCCATAACTTGCTTTTAAGGACAATCATAGTTATCTTTTTCAAGTTTAGAAAAAAAAAACAATTCTACGGCTGAATGAGTTTCTTTTTTTTTTAAGATTTGTTTATTCAAAAAGAAATCCTGTACAGCATTGCTCACAGTATATATATATATATATATATATATATATATATATATATATATATATATATATATATATATATAAAATAGTAACATATTACAATACTAACATACTATAAAGTTAAAAAAACTGTAATAAACAATATTACCCCAAAAGAAATAAAATTAACACACACACACACTCACAGCTTTTATCTAAGTTCGTACCACCTAATACTGGCTGGAGATGGACCTCGCGGCTAGTAATGCTCAACAGGAAGGCAATTCAAGGACCAAGAAAACAATTCAGCTAGCATGAGAGGATGGGTACATACTGGAAAACAAGTACTTGATGGGTTCAATCAGGAGGAAGCTGCACTAACTCGTAGAAATGGTTTATAAAGGGCTGCCATAGGTCATAGAATTTCTTCCTTGAACCTCCCATAGTATATTTTATATTCTCCATTTTCAAAAATAACATGACATCTTTTGGTGGCTTTCCAGTGTAGTAGTATTACACGTCTGGCTAATAGGGAAGTAAATGCAATGATTTGTTTTTGTTTAAGGTTAAGAGCTAACTTAACAGAAGGGGTTCCAAAAATTGCTATAAGTGGACATGGTTGCAAAACGAAGTCAAGAACTGAGGACAGAGTAGAAAAAACACTGCCCCAGTACGTTTGGAGTGCCGGACACATATAAAACATATATGGCTCAAGTCGCAAGGAGTTTGCTGGCATCTGCTGCATTTATCCTCCAAAGGGTAGATTTCAGAAAGCCTGGATTTGGAAAAATGGGCTCTGTGCAGTACTTTAAGTTGTATGAGGCTAAAGCGAGCGCAGGACGTGGTAAAATGTATTCTATCTATTGCCTTGTCCCACCACGCGTCATTGAATTCCATTCCCAACTCCCGTTCCCATTTCGTCCTGGCCCTGGTGGGACCGCTATCATTGAATGACATGAGGACACCATAAATCCTACAAATGGAGCCCCGTTGGAGTGCTTTTAAGCTGAATAGATCTGCCCATGGCTGTGTAGGGGGGAGTGAAGGAAAGGAGGGGAACAAGGTTGAATGAGATGTTTCTGCAGATCCACGCTGCATGTGTTCGTTTATGCTCAACTGCTTTGAAATCCGATTGTTTTCAGAGCTCCCTTAACTCAGCAGGAGTCAAAAAGAGTCAAGTATTTTGTATAACGAGAAAAATCCTTCTTTTTTTTTCCAACTACCAAAACCCAGCGAGCTACCAGACCAATGACAGTTCAACACAGCATTAATGAGGGAGACTATCAGAAACATAAAGCTCTTTCCACATGAGTGCCAACTGTCTCAGGCCTTTGATACCAAAACACTCTTAGGAAAAGGAGTGCAATTAATTGGATTCATCGAAGCCTGACATATGTGATGAGCCCTCACACATGAAGCTATTTTAAAGAGTCGGTTCTTGGTATTCAGATTGCTGCCATGACAGTCTTCATCTGCATTTATTCACTTGCCTAAAAGAAACATCAAACTTTGAGGTTTTACTTTCAGCAAGTCTGTGATTTGCAGATTTTTCCCCCCCCGTCAAACATGCTGGCTCAATCAAAGAAGAAACACAGATCAAAACACAATTATTCTGCAGTCAGAAAAAGGTCTTACAACCAATAAAAAGTTGATCATTTCCCTGCAGAATGAAAAAAAGAGCAACCTCCGTAGAAATGATTCACGTGGATTCAGCAGGATTGAGAGAGGAGATGCAACTTGTTTTCCATCATCAAATCCCCCGAGGATTTACAAAGCAAGCTTGCAGACAAGAGACGACAAACACTAGCAACACAGAGGTGTAATTAAATGAAACTTTAAGCATTTTTTTGTTTGCTGAAGTTGTGCATAATTCTGCTTTCTGAGCGTTTCTGCGCCTTTATTTGACATTGTTCCTTTACCAGGAATTGTGCAGTATTTTTGAATGGTTCTACATCCATAAGCACACACACACAAAAAAAAAACAAAGACAAAAAATGCTGAGCTTATAAACCTTTTGAAAGCTGTATTGAGCCATCTGTTCCCAAGGTCCAGCATGTACTTTGCACACAATGCTTTATAAAACAGATTGTCGTTGAACTCTTAAACAGCTTAATAATATATGCCATTATCATTTTTGTTGTGCAATTAGTCGGAATTTACCATTGCAATTTGGTACATTAATGCAACAATTTCATCCATAATAAGATAGCTATCTTGATTATTGCTGTGTAGCATGAAACGTATGTTCCCACTGGACTCTCCTGTTAAAGACAGACTGAAGGTTGTCCTTCGTGAGGACACTTCGAATACGAGGAAAAAATAACATAGCTCTGTATTTAACCTCTTCTGCACACGACAGCCATCTAATTTAACTTGAGGCTGAGGCTGCAACGTGACTCAGAAGTACTGAAGATTTGGAGTTATTTTTACATCAAAATCTGATTAGTCTGCACCGCACAATAAGAGAGGGAGACAAAACAGAAACAATATAAGTGAATGCACTTATTTCATTTATTTCCTTTTTTAGTAGTCCCTTTTTCATCTTTCTAATAGTCATTTTCCTTAAGACCTAACTGTTATCAAAAGCAAGCCTTTTTCCTTTTCTTATAGTTGTGGATTTTATTTTTGTACTGTTGTGTACACATGTGTGCACGTCTGCCGTTAGGATCCACACACATAAAAAAGATGAAGATGACAAACCGAAGACAAATGATGACCTAATCAAACGATCAGTGACTCAAGAACAGTCTGTTTTGGCTCGTGCTTAAGCCTTCGATGACCCAGGTCCACTGCATGTCAAAGTTAATGTTTTTTGACTTATTAAAAGTGTTTCAATTATGAATTTATTACCTTAGACGTCATTGTGCACAAAAGAGATGTTGTATTTTTATGTTAAATAAATATGGTGTATCCAAGTCTTGTGAACTCTATAGTGCATGACTTTACGTCAAGATTTCAACTGACCCCGATGTAAGGTGGTGATTTACTTGATTGGTCAGAGTCTGCCATAGACTTAAAGGGAAAGTTCGGTTTTTTACAACCTGGACCTTATTTCTGGCATTTTTTATGGTTGTATACTCACCCAGAGGTGTTTGGTGTCATTTGGAGTCCTTCGGAAGATATTAGGAGTTTTTTGCGAGCCGCTTCTCCATATAACGGTAGTGAACGGGGGCACCGCGGGACACAGACGATGCAGCGTCTAAATAACACATGATTGCCGCGAAACTCTTCATTTCTTTTATGAATCACTAGATCTGCTTCCAGGACCTGTTGTCTTCATCCGGGGTTGTCTGTGTAACAAATAAATCAGTTTGTAAACAAGACCTCTGAACTCATGACGTCATCTCTGTGCGCACACTCTGTCCTCCGTTCAGTGAGCTCTTCAGCCGTATACTCCGGCTCAAAACGGTAAGGACGTCCATTATATTCAAAGTCGTCGTCCACAACCTCAGAATTTGACAAATATTCAGACATGTTTCAAATAACTAACAGTAAACTAACAGTAGCGAACTCCAGCTGTACACAGAGCTGTGTCTGTGATGCGCGCAAAAAATAAAATAAGGTCCAGGTTGTAAAAAAACGAACTTTCCCTTTAAGAGGCAGTGTGTGTTCATGGGAATCTCAGCTTCCAGCTATCCATGATGATGTCACCGGTCCAGCCAACGGAAAGTGAAAGTATTTGACAGTTTCTGTGACTGAGGGTCGGAACACTGAGGCCTATGACTTTGCCCACTACCCATCCTGCTATAGGCCATATGTCTCATACAGCCACTTCTGCAGGTGATGAGCCCACAGGAGGGTGGAGCCATGTAGGCCAGACTGGGTCCTATGGTTGGAGAACAAATGCCAACCATCTAACTTGCGGGTTGTGGAATTAAGATTTGATGCAGTTCCTCTCCTGGCCGCTGGAGGCTGACTCCAAAAGCAGAAATAAACATATTTACAGCCTGGTTAAAAAACAAAAAACATCCTTTTATTTATGCTGTTATAGGACGAGACTGCTGGGGGTTCACAGTGTCTGCATGACATCATTGTTGTCGTTAACTTTGTGTTTTTGTCTTTTTCCCTTGCCCATAGCAGTATATCCTGGCTTCTTTTTTCTGAATGTTTGTTGGCATCTCTATCCAGCCCTCTCAACCTCCAACCAATTGAGACAGATGGCTGCTTTCCCTCCGTCTGGCTCTGCCAGGGGGCTCTCTTCTCTCTACGGTCACCCACTACCTTGGACATCAGGATGGGGGACTGAATTGAACTGAACATTCAGTGTAATCTACTGATTTCCCATAGCTATAAAACCTTCATTAAATAGGTATTAAACGAATATTTTAATTGGACTGTATTTAATTGCTTCAAACTTGATCATTTTGAGATATTTTACATTTACTGTCATTTTGATGCAAAAAGAGGCAAAATTGTTGCGAAAGTTACAACAACATCATAATTCTTCAAAAAGTAAAGCAGATATACTGAAACACTGCATATGAAGGTCATCTTCTCTGTAGTGACACCTACTGTTCAGGATGAAGAGTCTAGTAAGTGGAGCACACCTTGTTGCACCTGTACACGTAAACCTTCATAGGCAGAAAAGGGGGGTTCTGGAAATCAGACTTTATTTTCTGTTTCCATGCACAGATTGCATTTCCTCACACAAACAATACACCCTGCCTCACTAATACAGGTGGATTAGGAAATGAGTTCGCACTAAAAGTGCTACTTCCACCTTCTGATAAACTGGCTGTCAGCTGGAGCTGAAACGTGGACCTGTGATGGGACCATCACCAATTCAAATTATTAGTCGAGCAAGGACAAAGTTCTCTACTTTTACTTCAAACTGAAAAAAGCCATCCTTGAGACAAAAGAAAAGCATGACAAGATAGGCGTCTGAGAAAATGACAGTGCAGCTCTTTCAAGGTTATTTTGAGCATAATGCATGATGTAAAAATGCCAGCTCTGGCATTCTGGTCTCCCCAGAGCAGCATCTTTTTAAGCCAAAATCTTTGTTCCTCCACAGTTTATCATTTCACAGGGTAAAAGCACCAGGTTATAAGCCGTACACTTGTGCGAAATCTAAACATCCATGGTTGAAATTTTCATTACTGTCCATAGGTCAGAGAATGAACTGAAAAGACATCAAATAAAAACTGGGATATTCTTTCAATCATTATAGGAGAGATAACAGTTTTATTTTGTTTTTCAAGGCAAAGTTTATGTCTATAACACATAAAAAGATTTTTTTAAATTTATTAAAAAGTAAAAGTTTAAAGGCAGAAATAAAGATAGACAGGCATAAGTTAAAAAGAATTTTAAAAAATCAGATGCAAAAAATAAAGGTTGTAGTGCATTATGGTGGATTACTGCAGTAGTAAATAAAAAGGTTTTCAGCCTTGATTTAAAGCAACTGAGTTTCAGCAGCCTTGATGCATTCTGGGAGTTTGTTCCACAGCTGAGGAGCATAAAAGCGAATGCTTCCTCACTGTGTTTGGTTCCAACTCTGGGTACAGAAAGTTGGCGTGACTCTGACGACCTGAGGGTTCTGGTTTGTTCATAATGGACCAGGAGATCAGAGATGTATTTCGACTGAGACCATCCAGAGATGTATAAACCAACAGCAGAATTGAAATATATTATGTGACAGACAGGAAGCCAGTGTAATGATTTAAAGGAGCATGAGGCAGGATTGAGGCAGGATTTATGAAAAAAATTTGTATACGTTTTAAGTTTTCTAGTAATAATGTCAGATGAAGCGTTCCAAACCAAAAAAGAATGAGCCCTCTAGTGTATCTCTCCGTTGCCTTGAACAGGCTGTGTGCTATAAAATGTGCTGCAATTCGGACTCCGAATTTCCCGCGCTGGGCAGCGGATGTGACGTCACATGACGCTGCATGTGCGTTCTCCCCGTTCTCCCGTGCCGGCTTCGCTGTTGGCTGCAGTACCCCCGACGGCCGTCGTGGCGAAGGGTGGCGCTAGAGAGTCTCATTTCTTAAAAGGAGCCTCATGCTCCTTTAAGGAAACTCTACATCATTTTTTTTTTTTTTTTGACAAAACTGAGTGCATTAGGTACTCCAGGAAATTTGATCTCATACATGACTTTGCCAAAGGTCTTCGTAGTTTGGGCTATGGCTACTAATTGTGGCCAGATGGGGGCTCTTTGTCCCACGAGAGGTGTATTTTGCGGTGTATTGCTGGCTATTCAATGAAGTTTCATGTGATATGCTGCCCCCGTGCGGTCGGAGGTGGTATTGCTACACGGAGAGGCTTAAAAAGGCTCTATAATGAAAATTTATCAATTTTGTACACTTAAGGCCCGATTTACTAAAATCCTAAATAAAGAGTACTAAATTGCGTGTGCACTGAAAAAGTTTGCGCGTGCTGTTGTTGTGTGTTTTGCGGGTGATCAACTAAGATTGCGTGCGCAATTGATAACAGGTGCAAACAGCAGTATTTAAATGAGGTGTTGCGCGTCTTACGGTTTGCGGCGCAAACTTTGCGCCATGGAGAGTCTGGATGGAAAGCAGGATATAGTCGCAAGCGCAAAATGAAATTTGACGAGTTGGAGTTAGAGATATTAGTGGAAGAGGCAAATTGTTGTGCCGTATTCAGCACCCCTGCCGTGAAAAGCACCCCCTCGTATATTCAATGATAAGTAGACCAAGAAAAAAAACAACACACTGACACTTCAATATATTTATATATACACACTCACACAAACACATACTTAGGAGTTTATATTATATATATTGACAAATATTATGGAAGACAACACAGTAAGCAGGCTATTAATTAATGACATCAATAACCATTTACCCGATTTTTGTTATCTGTGACTGTGATTGTGGGAAAGTATGACGATTGTGGAATCCATGAGCGCATTTAAACATGAATCATTAACACAAAACTGGACGCTAAACAGAACGTGACACGGAATGAGAATATCATTTTTGTCAGACGAGGGGGTTCTTTTCACGGCAGGGGTGCTGAATACGGCACAACACCGGGGTATGACAACTGCAGAACAAGTATAGGCGCACAATGAGAAACACTTTTTTCTCCATGAAAACACGTGATTTATTTATTATCACAAATAAAAAAATGAATGTGCCTCCTGTGGCAACCTTTTGCTGAGTAATACTCGATTTAACATTCAAATAAAATATTTCTCCTTTTGCATGTGGAGATTAGCACCTTCCTTTCGAACGTATTAAATACAGACGCAATCACAATCCCTGCAAAAACTTTCAGGCGTGGTAAATCTCATTGCGCGTGGTAAATGGAGATATTTGCATTTTCCCCTCCCAGTATTTAGCGATTTCTGGCGGGTACGCCCCATATTGATTATTCATCAGGGCAAAAGTACTAAATGAATAGCGTGTGCTATTTTGCTCATTTGAGAGGCGCAGTCCTCTTTGCACGCTGTTAGTAGATCAGCTTGCACATTGGTTTGCGGGTGCTGTCAAGTTTGCACACGTTTTTACGCACGCAAACCTTTAGTAAATCAGGCCCTTAGTCCATTTATGAGCCGCAACATAGTTTTCTATAGCTACAGTATGACTTTTTTTTTTAAATAAATAAATAAACAACAGATGTCCTCATAGCAGGAGATGGCTATAGGAAAATTGCAACGAGGATTTGAGATTTGTAATACTTTCTAACCGACATTAAATTGTCTATATAAACTGAAACACAGACTCCAACACCAAACACAAAGCGCTGGCTTTCTTTTTTCTTCTTAGAAAAGGTGCCCTTTATTTACGTCTCATACATCCATCCATATGCTAGTCAGCACAAAGATGTAAGTCACTTTGGACAAAATCGTCCCTGGGTTGACATCCAGCAATTAGGGTGTTAAGTGCCTTGCTCCCCAGATGCCAGCAAAATGGCAGCCCACTGCTTTTAAAGCAACTACTGATGGATTAAAAGCAGAGGACTGATTTTGGTGTGTTTCGATATACTGATAAATGAAGATTATATTCATATTTTTTCAATGGTATTCAAATGCAGTAACGAATCACGTTTGGTATGTACCAAGGAACATATTAATTTCATCAACATAAACACCCTTATAATTCGGATACTAAATCAGGTGGATCATCAAAGCTGTAACCTCTAGTGTTACACCTTATTAAATATGTACTGCCCATACAGAAGTCAATCCATCTCTCGCTGCCTTGGTGAACATTATAAACATTTATACTTATATACTCAATATTACTGGTGAAAATGTCACTGCTTGTAAGCATGGTTCAAACTGTAGTCCAATAAGCTATGGTAATGATCCATCTTCCAGCTTTTTGTAGCCAACCCCATTACTCTGTGGATACAATAGGCTGCTTTTGATGTTTTCAAAGTCCCATGCATGGCTAAAAGCTCTGAACTCTCATGCACTAGCAAGGCCTGTATCACTGCCTAAGGTCTAAGGTATACCAAACCTAGCAAATGTGGATTTCAGCTTCTGGATGACTGGGGAGGCTTTCGATTCTCTCTACCTCAAAGTACCCGCTTAGCTATAATAGTCAACTGTAATATGTACTGGTGGTTCCATGTGAATTAATCAGTGGCTACCACCCGCCCAGGTCACTCAGGGACTGGATGTGAGATCATCCGTGTTTTGTGGTGGAGTTCCTACGCTCGAAGCAGATGCTGCAGGACCCTACAAGAGTCTGTATCACTTTTCCCATGCCAGGCCAGAATAATGCTCCTCTTGCCTGCTGCTTACACTTCTCCATCACTAAGTCTCCTTTATGTATGCGTGTAAGCATTTCAGCCAGGGCCGCCGCAAGGGGTGTGCGAACCGTGCGACCGCACGGGGCCTCGCGCCCCAAGGGGCCTTGCGCTATTTTTTTTCAATTTTTTTTTTTTTTTTTTCGTTTTTCCCTTATAAATATCAACAGTCACGTTCCATTACAGACCTAAATGTGTACTAGTCTGTGCATATCAATAAATATATGTGCAATGATGCGCGTGTCTGTTGTTCAATACAACTGCGTCAGACCAAGCGCAGACACAAGGTGCTCTGATCCAGACGGGTGGAGTGTGGAACAAACTGTCACACAATGTCGACAGAACGAGACAGAATCAGGAAATTTCCATCAGGGGAGGAAAAAAGAAAAAAAACTAAAGAAAATGGAAGAGTTTAATGCCTCTCTGAAAGGCTTGTTTGATAAATTTGTTACAAAAATCACCGATCCGACCGGATCTCAAGCAGCCACGGGGCCCTGGGTCGAGGCAAGCCAAATGATGATGAGGCAGGGGAAGGTTTCCAGTATTTTGCTAATTGGAGAGTTAAAATTGCGCATAGACGCCCGATCCGACCCGAAAAACCCCAAAAATTTCGCCCCCCCCCAGCCATTTCGCACAGGGCCTCGCAAATCTCCCAGGCGGCTCTGATTTCAGCCATGAGTGAATGTGACAAAATTATATTTTCTCCTTTCTGGAAGATGTCATCCATTTCTGAGATTTTATCTAGATGATTCCAGTACTCTAGGAAAGCATTTCTTCCTTGACTCAGGCCTTCTTGACAAGGTAACTTGTCTAAGCACTCAGAGCTGCTTGTCTTTAACTGTTGCAGCCCTGATCTGTGCCATTAACCGGTCACTTACAGATGCTGCTGGGCTTACTACTGTGTGAATTTCTGTGTCCATACCTGTCAGCCGTATTAATACTCAAAGAACTTCTTACTTCCAAAGAGCACTGCATACAATTCTTTTTCGATTTGTGCAGTTTTGTTCTGTCTTGTTTAATGCCTTAGATGTACATGCGACTGGTTTTCTTCCTGGAGTAGGACTGCCCCTAAACCATATTTTGATGCATCGACTTGTAGTTTCATATCCTTAGTGTGATCAAAATATGCCAAATTGGGCTTAGGTTCCCTTGTTGGGGGAGAGATGTGAGTCCCATACAAACTTATTTATGTCCTTCAGTAGCTGCCTGAGTGGATTTGTGGTCTCTGAAAGTTTGGAGGTAAATCTGGAGCGGTAAGTGACCATGCCCAATATAATCTCGAGTTTTACTTTGTTGCATGGGGACACCATTTCTTCTACGGTCCTGATCTTGTTGGGGCCAAGCCTGATGCCTACTTGTGTAACCTTGTGCTCGAATTAGCTCACCTTTGGCACACAGAGGATGCTCTTGTCTTTTTTCAGCTTTATACCCTTCTCTCTCGTGTTCTCTCCAGCATAAGTTGGCATCATGTTCCTGTATGGTATGGCCATATACTAAGATGTCGTCAATGACAGCACTGATGCAAGGAAATCCTTAAAAGCTTCATTCACTCTCGTTGGAATTCATCTTGATTGGATATAATACCAAAGGGAAGTCTCCCCAGGAAAGAGTCCAATGCCTTCAAACACATCAGTAAACTCCGCTTTTTTGTTAGTGCTTGGCTGCGCATTGAGCATTTGTACTAACTTAAACATTAGTTTAGATCTATGCACGCTCACAGGCCCAGAACAGGAGGTGTCTTTTAGTCTCTGTCTGCCCTATCTTGAAATGGTACTATTTGGTTGACTCAGCACTCCATTACCAAGTATCTTGTGGGATGGTTTGGCAGGTATTATATTGGTCTGTGCACCTGTGTCTATTTTGAACTTCAGTTTTTGCCTTCCTCTTCCTAATTCGCCTTCTGCAAATGGCTGTTCTCTGGCTTTGTTCGCATAGAGATTTATGATAGTGGCAATAAAAAGTTGCTTGTTTGCAGCTCTTCTCTGTCTCTGAAATGGTACTTTTTAAGCTTTGTATTTTGTCTTTTGTTGCTGTGTTCGAGTCCTACACATCTTTGCAAAATTACTGGACTTTTTACATTTGTTGCATTGACGTCCTCTTTCTGGACATTCTCCTGTACATCTGAGATCTCCTCCACATGCTCCACATTCCTTGTTACACGCAATATTTTTGCTGTCAGACCCACTTGCCTTTGCACGTCCATATCCTGCATGCTCTGGTTTGAAAGGTTTTCTGTTAACTGCATGAGCAGACTGACTAGCTGTGCTACCAATGAGGCTAACCATCTTCATTAGCTGTTGATGAGAAACCTCATGCGCTTTTGCAACATGTGTAGCATGCTCTAATGTTAAGTCTGAACCATAACATAGTAGCTTCTCGCGCAGTTTTGGGGAGTTCGTTTCCAAGACAATTGTGTCACTAATCATTTCGTCACTGTTTGAGCAATTATTGTCCTTTACAAGCAACTTTAGCTCAGTTACAAACTGGTCAAAGCCTTCACTTTCTCCTTGTACTTTTTGGTGAAATTTAATAATAAATGGGTTCACTTTGGGTTTTACATAGCTGTCAGACTTGGTGTAGTAGGTCTCCAGTTTTCTTCCTTTTGTCTGTGTCCAAGTGTTAAAACAAATCCTTTTTTTTTTCTTCTCCAATCCAAAGCAGTAGAAAACGGCACTTTTTTCCTCCCATTTTGCATGCAATGGTGAACATTAGCTTAACATGCTGCAGAAATTTCTTCCATGCGTCAGGTCCCATTTGAGACAAGATGTGTGTTCCATCTTCCATCGACAGGACTTTGTTAACACTTCTCTGACACATGTACATTTTTTAACTGACATTAAATTGTCTGAATAAACTGAAGCACAGACTCGCTCTTACTGGCGCTAGCATCCTTGTTTTTTTTTCTTATCCATGCGCCCTTTATTTATGTCATCAAAGTGAACATCCTGCGGATATTACACCTTTTATAGGATCAATTGTTGAAAACCCTCGAGGAAAGAAGACAAAGAAGTATTAGCTTCTATAAAAAGATTTTAAAACTCAAGATATTTTCCAAACAAAGTGTTAGTACAGAAGGTCCTGTCGATGCAGGATTCTCTATCCCTTACTTCATGGCTATTTTCCTCTTTTACACCAACTCTTCAGCGGTTGAAAAGAATTTTACTTAATATATCTAATGAAAGTTTAACCTTAAAGCTTTTTTTGAAATAACGTCAACTTGACTTCATATATAACGGGTGGCTAAACTTTTTAGCCACCTTTCTGTTTACTTTGTAATTAATTTGGTGTGACTATGGTGTGAAAATGTGGAACTAGTGTTTAATAGTGATAATAATGTAAAACTTGAGTTACAACCATGCAGAGGTGGGTAGTAACGAGTTACATTTACTCCATTATATTTACTTGAGTAAGTTTTGGGAAATTTTGTACTTTTTGGAGTAGTTTTGAACCACTATACTTTTTACTTTTACTTGAGTAGATTTGTGAAGAAGAAACTGTACTCTTACTCCGCTACATTAGGCTACATTGAGCTTGTTACTTTTCTTTTATCCCCTCCGCGTACGCGTCAATCTCATGACATCACTGAGTGATTCTTTGGGAAAAATGTTTGTTTTTGCATGTTTTGTCACATTTACACAGACTCAAACACACACACACACAACGAGTTTCTATGAGTTCATGGGCTTGTTCTAGTTCTGCCTGCGGAGCCTGGTTAAAAAAGAAAAGTACAAAGGCTTGACCTTTTGTGCTACTTGTGCTTCATTTATTTTTTTATTCTGTTATTATTATTATACTGAAGATGATTATTTTGTACTTTTGTCTGTTTGAATGGTTGTAAAAAAATAAATCAGACGTTACTCAACAGTTACTTAGTACTTGAGTAGTTTTTTCACCAAGTACTTTTTTACTTTTACTCAAGTAATTATTTGGATGACTACTTTTTACTTCTACTTGAGTCATATTATTCTGAAGGAACAGTACTTTTACTTGAGTACAATTTTTGGCTACTCTACCCAGCTCTGCAACCATGTTATAGTCCAACTCCACTCTGTGAAGTTTGAAGCATCCCAAATACTATTCTGTCTAGATATAGGTGGAGTATTGTACTGAAAGCCTCAGTATGGGCGGTATATGGGTATATATGATATATGGGTAGCGTTCCTCTCTCTCTCTCTCTCTCTCTCTCTCTCTCTCTCTCTCTCTCTCTCTCTCTCTCTCTCTCTCTCTCTCTCTCTCTCTCTCTCCATCTCTCCGTTTCTCTCCCTCCCTCGCTCTCCACCGCCAGTGCGCACACTTCTCATCAGTGCAGTGGCAGAAGCGCAGCGCATCCACACTGAAGATGGTGCCACAATAAAAAGGAAAAAAGCCCCTCGTCCCTCCGTCGCAGCGCACCGGACACGATGTCTCTAAAAACCTGGAGGAATGCCACGGATGTGATTTGCTCACCCTGTTATTTGTTTTAAGGCGTCTTTTGTTGAGAACGAGATGTCCTGGATGATTTTTTGTCGAAGACTGAAGTGGGAGGAAAGCGCATCTCCCTGAAACCATGTGGACAGCGGACATGTCCCTTGGCTGGGGCTCACGAGGTTAAGAGAAACAAAAAAACCCTTTCTTGGACAAAAGGAGCCTTCTCGGAGACATACATTTACGAGATGGTAGAGAAGTAAGTAGCAAACTGCAAGTTGGTGAAATAAAATAGTCTTCATGACTTGTACCAACCTGCTGTTAAGTTTGATCCTCAGAGAAGGCAGGATGTAAGAAATAGTTACGTTACAGTAATAGCTTTGAATTTTAGTTGTTTATGAGTGAATGATGGCACTTTTTTAAAAAAATTTCACAAATGTATTCCTAGAGACAAATAAAATTGTAATTTTTTTTTCACCCAGTGTATGTGAGGCTTGCTTTGAAATATGTTACTCACGCAAAATAATAATGTAAATGGCCACTTCAGTTATGCAATTTGTTATCCTTTAAAATATTAGATCAGTTCTGTGTAAGAGCTGCTCTCCATAAGTTGTTATCTGTAAACTAATAGCCAGGAGGTCTTCTTGGGTTGCTTATGTAACTGCAAATGTGGAAAGCTGTTTGAGAAACTAGAGTGTGACAAACAATGTCCAATTTTTAATGAGTTAAATTCATCCTTTTGCTGTAGTTGTGAATTGCTATTGTTGTACCCCAAGCAACAGAAGTCTTCATTAGCCTACAATCCGGTCAGGATAGTGTTGTTATGGCTATATTGCGTTTGGATAGACAACAGAATTATTGGGATCCATGACTTTAATAGGTTATTGTCAGGCAGCCTAACTGAGTTGTAGAAGGAGGGAGTCCAGGTCGAAGGAAGAGTGCATTAGATCAATGTGAGAGGATACTGAAATATTGGCACATAAAAGCCTGCTGATGCTGAGAAATGGTTGTATTTCACTGTTAGTCAAAGAAGTCCTGCCTCACTGTTTCATAACATAAAGGATTTGAAGATATTTCAGGCTAATAGGAGAATGTCCCAGAGGAAACTGGAGAAGCCAGATTTCATTATACAGACTTAATCTTTTAAATCTCTTCAGATTTATTTTTCTCTTTTCAGTCTCATTTCCAATTTGCACCAGTGCAACCCAAACACTTCAAAACCTGAGCTCTTGTATTAAAATGTATACAAATTGAATGAAAACCCCCAACAGCATGGTAGAATTTCAATGTATAGCTATAGTTGCATTTGAGGAAACCAATTCCCATATTGCTATTTAAAACTTAAATGCTGAATGGCTACAATTCATGACTGTCTTTTGAAGTTATATGCCTTGCTTTCAAATTGCATAATGTTTGGAAATAGAAATTGACTTCATAGAATTATTGATTTTTTCCTTTTTCTCCTGCTAACTCCACTTTAATAAGGTTAATAAACACATGGGAAGTGAGTTTCCATTAGCAGGGGTCCAGGGTAGTTTGAAGTCATCTGGACATTTGGTGTTTCTACATTATACATTTCTACTGTTCTGCAAGTCCCTAGCCAGGGTTATGTATTTCAACTGCTGGGGGGGGCATGGCGTTGAATTAGTGTTGACTGAATATGCTGTCGCCAGGAGATTGTTTAGCTATCTCAATTGTAGTTTGTTCTTCTTTGTTTTACTTTTCTTTGACATCTAAAGTGGTGCATGACTGCCACCAGATAAATTGGAGTGGTAGTTTGCTAAGTCAGTGGATGCTACTAGGTCATTCACTGTAAATGGAGATACGACTGCAGAAAAGGACTGATGAGGAGGAGGAGGAGGAGGAGGAGGAGGAGGAGGAGGAGGAGGAGGAGGAGGAGGAGGAGGAGATGGAAGAGGAGGAAGAGAATGAGGAGGAGGAGGAGGAGGAGGAGGAGGAAGAGGAGGAGGTTGACTTTTGGTGCATTTCCATTAGTGCGGGTTCTGGGTAGTATTTCAAGGGCCGGATCGTTGATTTGTGTCTCCATTACCAGGAACAGCCCTGCAAAAATGACCTTTAGGAACCTTTATGGAACGGAAAACATACCTGTAGAAGGAGGAGGTACTCCTCAAGACTCCTAACAAGGACCTCCTGCCTCCCGCCTCCTGCTCTCTTGCGTTTGGGTCCACACCTTACCCCCAGACGTGACATAAATCATGTGACCAAATCTTATTTGAACCTCTGGACCAGAGACATTTTGCTACAAGTACATTTGATAAAGTTGGAGATTACAAGAAAAACCAATAGATGTGACGACGAGTCGATTTAGGCCTCATTGGTGTATTGTGCCAATGAATAGGTCCGGCGGGTTTTTTTTCTTTTAATCTCAATCCCTACCACTATGTTGAAAAAGCAAACACAAACCATAGACTGTATATGCAGGGCTCTCAAGTCTCACACATTGAGCGTGAGACTCACACATTTCAACAAGTTCACACGCTCCCACGCTGAGAAATTAACTTTACAGTAATTCCAACAGCCCATCTTACAAACGAGTCAAAGGTAGACTACTGTGCACTGAGCTCTCAGCTCAGAACAGCTGTCTGGATTTACCAACCTATGAGCCAATCAGAAAATAGAATTTTTCAGCCAATCAGAAAATAACAATTTTTGTTGCCGGGTAAGGTCTGAGTTTCAGCTTTCAAGTGTTCCAAGAATGAGTACGGAGGTAACCTTAGTTACAACACACATCACTCTGAAACACACACACACAGGGACAGAATAACCACCACCGTTCAAGGGGCCCATTTGCGGCTAAATGTGTTTTTCTTTATTTAATTATTTTGTTAGTTTGTTTGTTTGTTTAGGGAAGAATGAGACCACTGCTGTTCAAGGGGCTGGTTTGGTTTTGTTATTATTTAAATGTGTTATTATTATTATTATACATCACTAAGACAAACTAGCATGAATAATGTGAAGAGACAATGGCCACTACAGCATAACAGCCTTTGTTATAGAATGACCAGACATGCAGTATCAATTCTGACCTAGAGGG